>NC_089727.1:6437585-6754280 GCF_035083965.1 Branchiostoma lanceolatum
TATATCATATAGTACTTTTATTAATATTGATAGCATTGCAAGAGATCCTCATAACATCCTTTGATTTGCCAGTGACATTATAGTGATATACGGAATGTCACCACTTCGATAGTAAGTTCGTTGTACAGGGTAGATACATGTGGGGAGCTAAAAGATATGTGCTCAAACAAGACAAAACATTCACTCCTCCCCTCACCACCCTACCCTGCCCCTCCCTTCGATACTGCGTCACTTGCATTACAGGTAACATTACAGGACTGGTGAACCATGGGGGAGCAAACAGTATGGTTGGCCTTTGTACTGGGTAGAAAACAACAATGGTGTGTACGGTATGGTAGCCCAAGACACTCAAATGCCGAGTCTGAGACATTTTAGGTGCAATTTGTATTACATTGCTATTTGTGAAGAATCGTTTATCCTAGAGACCACGTCTAGCGAAATAATAGAGTTTGACGTAAAACTAGCACAACAATTGCACTATGGTATGGATTGTCGTATCCATCGGGACAGAACAGGAAGTAGTTTTTAAAGCCAGCCCAATGTTGACTGTACAACGCACCTGCCGTCCCCGGGCCGTGGGTTACCCAGATGACTGGTCCCGTCCTCTTTCTTCGCCCCCCTGGCGCAAGCCATGTTCCGCCTTGAGTTTAGCGCGTCCCGATCCTCAAACAGGTGCACTACTATGCACCACAGTGCGGCTATACACCTCGGATTGCCCCCAAAAGACCCACGCACAGTCGTCACCACTCAGGAACGATCACCGAAGCTACAGTGAGAAGCGCTATGGCTGTAACACTGTACCTGAAACCACCTACTGGGAACTGGCGCTCTCATTCCTGGACCGAAACTAGCTTCCGGGTCTGGCGGGGGTTTTGAAAAGGGAAAGTTACTACGGTGTCATTGGACAGAAGTTGAACCACGTGATCTGACATGACCAATCAGATGTAAGTAGCGGAATTCCCCCTTACGTCATGCAGTCCCAAAATGAGGAAGTGAAAGCGGAACATGAATTACGGAGTTTCGGTGGGTGGATAATTTCTAGATCTGGACCAGTAAATTTTGTTCGCCCAAAATTTGGCGTCTGACAAAAATGTTGACCGTTTACATCCAGCCTGATTCACTTGTGCAAGTAGTAACCTTTGAACTTTGTATTGTACGAACTTTGTACAATCAAAGATGTATCAAATCACACAAATAGCAAATGATGTAATAGTCGAATAAACAAAAACAAACAGTTCGTTTGAATTTGATCAGAACATTTATTTTGTCAATTTGTTACATCATTTCGAATTGGCATGACAAACACTTTCAAAAGATTTACTATCTATTCTAAATAAATCGTTGCCATGAAAACCAAATGTTGAATATTGGTAATGTTATATCCATTTCTAATCTCATTTACACTGTACAGGTGCTAGGGTATTCTATGTGCACAAGGCACCACTTAAACAATTTAACTTCTTGAATATACAACAAATTCCTTTCTCTTCATCCAGGACTTTTAACTACTGGTGTGACAATGCTCTGTCTACAAAACAAATACTGACCAACACTGTCAAAACACCTTGTTTCTGATCAGTTACTAATATCAACACCAGGAAAAAGAGAAGTTTCTGTCATATTCAATTAAAAGTTCAATAACAAACAAACAAACAAACAAAGCTATCAATTATGACATGTACCTTCATTGGAAGCACTCGAGATAAAAGAAATATAATCAAGACTTACTGAGAACTCAGGGAAATTTTCTACATATATACAGTGTTATATTAATTTCTCTGGCCCATAATCTAGATTAAGGCTTCATCATACATTGTCAAGTTTAACTTACACACACATTCTTCTCTTGGATACCAATGGATACTTCATTTCCTCCATTAGCTATCATACAATGAGTAAGTAGCTCTACCTAGAGTACAAGCCACCTCTCCTTCTTGGCTTGTCTTCACTGAAAAATATTGGTTAGGGGGACTCAAACATTGCTCATGTTTCTATAGCAACCACTGATATCCGTGGCTTTTTTGCAGTTTTCTGATTGACGTGTTCTTTAATAAAGGGTCATTAAGCTTAATTGGTACGGCAATGGTTATGAGCAATAAGAAAACAGCGCAAATCAGCCACAAAAGTCACAGAAAACTGCCAGCCATGCAGATGGTCTGCACAAGAGGCTGGTCTAAATCTGTTTTATAGAGAGTGACTCTCTAAGTAGTTGAAGGTCTTGGGGTGATGCCCTTGGCTGCCAGTTCTTCCTTCACTCTGCCCAAGTAGGTGGGATCTGGGTAGCCATATCTGCAAAGCACAAGGATCAGGGAATTATTACCATAAAGTTGTATGTCAAATAAGTTTGCCTCATATGTAAGTACAAGACAAAAAGTGAAAGACCTAAAAATGAAAGTGTAAGATGTTCAGAAATCTCTGACAGTCATATTTGTAACATGACATGTGTTCATGTTACCCTATACTGTTAAGTAAGTAGAATTTTAGATTCATTTTTTATTTCTATTCTGTAGTTTGTAGTTGACCGTATGAGAAATCAGTGTACTTTTGTTGCATCAATAAAGGTTAATTCTTCTCCAAGCAGATGTATCCTGTTAATTCTATGTGTGTCTGTGTTTCAGGATTTTTGTAGTGAGCATAACTCAAGATACTCTCAATGGATTAAGATGACATTTGGTATGTGGGTAGGTGATGGAAAGATGAATGTCAGGATTAATTTTGGGCCCCCTAGTATGTAACCTTGGTACTGCAGCAGAACTGCAGCAGAAATGCAGCAGAACTTCAGTTTTTCTTATCTTTTGACCTGGACATGCTATTGTCTTGATTTTACACCTGTTTCTGCAACATAAGTGGAGAATGAGCCACAAGTAACATCTGCTTATATAGAGAGATTAGAAGTTTCTGACCTAGTGGGACCTCCACTGCGGTTTGTCTTGTGGTGGATGTCGTTCCAGGTGACGGCATCGCTATTTCCTGTGGTGACGGACATCCCGATGGTGAAGACTAGCTTGTTCTTCCAGGCCTCCTTAAGGAGCGTAAGGACCTCCTGCCCCTGGGAGTTGTAGGGAAGGTAAGCTTTTCTGGATGTGCCATGGAAACGTTGTCCTGGGTTAGGGTGCTCTGGCTACAGAAGGAAGAAAAGTCCAGTCAAACATTATAATCGTTTTTAAATTGGCTACCATAAAACACACTCAATTGTGTCACTTAAGATACCTCAATTGAAGATGCCTGCTTTACTTTTTTTAAGATACACGGTGACGTTTTGATGTTACCTCGTGCCATTCGATTACTACCGGGGCTCCTATGCTCACTTCCCTGAAGATTTTTTCAGGGAACCAAGTATAGGAGCCAAAGTATTATATATAACTGGATGACACCCAGGCTAGCTTTGATGAAGTATAAAGAAAATTAAGTCTTAGAGCACTTAAAAAGACTTTTGCAAAGAAGTTACAAGAGAGAGAAAAGCAAAGTGGGATTTCTAAACCAAAGTGTCAAGCATGTGCAGTTCTTTACTTTATAAAACAGGAAATATAAAATTCTACACATTTCTGCACACAAAGACCCTTAAGAGCCCGGCATACTGTAAATCTATTTATTTTCGCACAAACTTGATTTTAAGATAGGAGGGGAAAAGGGGTGTTGCAGTTTTTTAAGTTCAAAGTTGAAACATTCTATAACTGTTACAGTGCAGTGGAGAGATCACGTGCACTGTGAAAACTGCAAACATGTCAGATTTACAGTAAGTTATAATCCATATGATAAACTTGCCCCTTGTATTCCAGATGGGATGTCGTAGTGAATGATGATGGTTCCACAGCCTGGGTAGCCAGGCAGGCTGCTGTACTTTTCAACTATGCACTCCATCCTACCGTCTGGCTGGTCACCCCTCAACCGCCCCACCACAAGGCCGCATATGGGGCATTTGGCAGCGTGCTTCAGGGCAGTTGCCAGGCACGCGGCACAGAATTTGTGCTTGCAGGGGAGAGTTTTTGGATCGGTGAAGTCGCTCATGCAGATCGGGCAGGCTTCGTCCTGTTGACCATCACTTTTTGTAGACTTGTCATGCGGCTGTGAGAACTCCATACCCCGTGTGTTTTGTTGATCCCAGCTATTTTCATCCCTGAAATAATAGTCTGCTTTGTTATGAAAACTGGGGAGGGACTGGTGATTGTCAGAATTGTAGGAGGACCCATATGCAGCTGCACCACTTGCTGCAGGTACATTTGTGGTGTTACTGGATGACACTTTATGACTAGCTATAGAGTTTGATGTTTTGTCCCTTCTATCTGCTCTACTCATGGATGAGCTCCTACGGCGGGACCCTCTTTTAGAATCTCTGTCACCGGATTCATCTAAAAGTTTCTCACAATGGGATGTAAATCCCAACACTGTGCCAAAGTCGTTGTCTACAATTCTGATGTCCCAAAGGCCACTGCAAATCTCTCGCTGAGTCTCGGCGAAAGCCATGATGCCAGCTAGCATTGCTCTTGCACACATGTCCTTGGGGACACGGAACGTTCCTGCAAACAAAATAAGAAGAATTTACTGGAAATTGACATATTTTTGCAGGGACTTGATTTCACGGTATATACCGGTGGAAAGGAAAGGGGGTATTTGCCGTGTTTTAAATTGAAACAATTCTGTAGTACAGTTAGCATTTATATATATAGAAAGACACTTGTTAATGAATGCCTATTCATTGAGTCTTGATTTGGGGAGAGGTCACCACAAAAAATTTGGAAAAAACACCACAAACTACAAGATCTATGTGGTAAGTTACATTCATAGTTAAGGGGTTGAATAATCAATATATCCATGATGTGTCTTATACACATCCATACCTTCTAATGCAATTGAGCTCAAAAAACACTCTACAGGGCATATGCAGGCTGAAAATAACATGACATAGGTCATGATGACATGTGACTGTCTCTACTTCAACACAGGGAGTCATCTTTATAAAGTCTGAATATGTGAAAGTCACATTACACATTCAAGTCTTAATCTCACCTGAACTGATGGCAGGCAGTGCTATGGACTGGGCCTTCAGATCCACTGCAGCTGATGTCAGCACTCTGAAAGTGGTTTCCTTCAATTCTTCTTCGGTCTTGAAGGGGTGTCTGCTTTGAAACACTGGCCCTGCTACATGGATAACATGGCTACATGGAAGTCTACCTGGGCCTGTCACCATGCAACCTGTAGTATTCAAAGGACCATGTCTTCGTCTGTACCTGTCACAGTCCTCTTGGATGCTGGGACCTCCGGCTCTTGATATAGCACCTGCTACTCCCCCGTGGTTCTTCATGTCCCCACCGGCCGAACTCACAATTACATCAACTATCTCTTCAGTTAGATCTCCATGCACTACGCTGACTTTCACTCCTCTGTAGTGATGGACTGAGTGGGTTCTTCTTTTGCTTGCTCTTTTGGTGGAAGTGGAAACACCAACACCCCCCTGTAGCCTACTTCTTGAAGACTTACTTGTGCTACCTGTGATACTGCCACCTGTTTGAGTACTAGGAAATGTTGGTCTGCTTGGTAGTACCGAAGGTGTTTTCAACTTTCCTTTTGCAGAGGACTTAGGTTTTGAAGCACCTGGAGACTTGCTGGACAGAACTGGTTGTGTGTGAGGCCTTTTGAATTGTGATGATACATGTACATTTGATCTATTGTCCAGACTTTTACCTATGATGTCTGCTGGTCCCTCCTTTGTGTCCCAGTGACTTGCTCTATTTTCACTTCGTGAAGAAGTCTCTACTCTACTTAACGAACTTGACCTTCCTGCAATCTTCCTCGTCATTTGACGAGACCTTCCATTTGTAGAGTCATCAGCAAGATCAGGAGACAACCCATTTGTCTGATAGCTTTGTGTGGTTTCTCTGTCATTGCTGTGTCTTACTTTACTTTTTATAAGGTCTTCAGCTGTGTCAACTTCACTACAAGCTGCGGCACGTTGGTAATCGGTGTGCTTGTACTTGCCACTCAAGATTGATGGAATACTAACTTGAGACTGAGAACCAGTATGCAATTCTTCATGTATGATGGTAGCAAATCTCTGTCTTAAAAGTTGTTGGGCTTGCTCAATTTCATGGAAACTTCCTGTGATTTCTAGGGTGTTGTTTTGTCTAGAGTAACGATCAACTTGGACACCTGCTTCTCTTTTGAGCCTGTCTATGAAACTGTTTGGCAGATGGTCACCAAGCCTTGCTGGGATGACAGCTGTAACTGTAGAAAACACCTGGAACAAGTTTGGGACACTTAAATGTTAATAATTGAAAACCTTTCTGTGATACATGTATCTAAATCTAGAAAATTGAACTTACCCATCGTACAAAACCCCAAACATTGTCAATATCTCACAAACTTTGTCCCGTTTTCAAGTGTAACTATGATAAAATGGGTTTCATCCTGAAAACAACATATCAAGACGAGAAGTTACGCTGCAGTACTTGGTGAAGGTAATGATAATTCCAAAGCATTTAGTGGTTACGCAGAAATGGCCGCACCTACCTGAATGTGTGGTTCTACTGTTAAGTATGTTCCTTTGCAGCTTGTATGTCCCTTCCTTGCAACCTCCATAGCATCTACAAATATATGACAAGCAACAAATGTTAAATTTACATGGTTGTTAGATGACTTCTTTTACTCCGTCAAAATACTGAAATTCTGCAGATGACCTCAATAGATTTTATCATTATTTTATTATAGTCTTTAACAGAATGTCTGCCTACATGAAGGGCTTCTGAAGGTCACAATTGCTTGTGTTGACAACATTCTGACTTGGGGGTCATCTTTCCCGTGTGTCTTCTTGTCAAAGTGACTTTCCAGGTCCCACTGAGTCACGGATTGAGGTATGTTGGAGACCAGCACTGAGGAGAATTCCAACCCGAACTGTCCAGGACTGTAGAAGAAAGAATACTTTGAAATTCACACTTCTGATGCGATTTGTTGGGAGAAATATAGATACACAGTACATCGTGTTTTGAGTTATTCTCAGCAGTTTGTATGTAAGCTTGTGATACTTTTTCTTGACATGTTCTCAGTGAAGTCAATATCAACGTCAAACAAGTCATGGTGTAAATGTAAATATAAAAGTAAATGGTAGATTGCTGGAACGAGTCTAGTCACATCATATAGTTCCCCCCTTAACGTTTATTACTAGTTACACTAAGTCTTGTAAATCGTGGGCAACGATCGATAGCCATGCCCATGGGCGACTCTTGTGGGGGTGTATTAAATTTTGTATGCGTTATACATCGTATAACAGCATGTAAATACACCCCCGTAAGAGTACTGTACTGCTAGGGCATCACTAACCTGTATAGGTCATCTATAGTTCAGATTTAGTCCAGATAGGCACTAAAAAACAACTTACATTTCCTGTTCTGATCCGTCCGACCAGCTTCTGTCGTTTGCAGCCGCCATGATGACTTTGTCACCGCCCCTCACTCTGTAGTCGCCAACGTTACCTCCAGTCCGTTAGCTGTTTTATATAAGGTAAGTGCGTCCCCAACAACTTTCAAAATGTCGGTTGTTCGGCTCGCTTTGTTTGCAAGCTCTGGTGACCTTTCTGGAAGGACCTATGGGAACTTTGAACTCTTGAGCTGCAAAAAGCGGAACTGAAGCGAGCGGTGAGTCAGGCAGGTACCGAAACTGAACAGGCCACGCCCCCTAGAACCGACCAATGGGATCACTCGACGTCATGGGGATTCCCGAAACTTTCTGTCACATGCCGTCAAACTGGCCAATCAGAGCTAAGATTCTATAAACTTTTAGGGAACTGAAACTGGGTTCCATGTAACGCGCCTGCTCAGTGGACGGCCGTTGGTCCATATTGATCCGTGGTGCAAAGTTCTACGTTGATGTATTCGTAAAAGAGAGAAAGTAAGACAGTTTTCTCGAAAACAAGACGGTGTTTAGATCATTCCATCGACAGTCCTTGCCACAGATATGGCAGCACCAGGACAGTCTATCGTAGTCAGCGGTCTCCCAGACTTCCCGACGGAGGACACGGCGAAGGACAAGATCACCCTGTACTTCCAGAGCCGCACCCAGTCGTCAGGAGGGGACGTTAGGGACGTGAAAATCAACACCGCGAGTCGCCAGGCTGTCGTCACATTTGAGGAACAGTCAGGTAAGCCAATCATTCTTTTAATCAGGATTTTCACGTCTAATTCCTACAGGTCACATATAACTGCTATCCTGAAAAAATAGTCTATAAAACAAATCCCCCGTGCAATGCCCCTAGCATAATGCCTATATATCTAGTGTGTGCATACCTGGGGGTGCTGCACAAGAGATCTCTCAAACACACTGTTTTTCAATGTGGCGAATATATGTAACTTTAAAATTGAGGTTAAATAGATCTCATGTGCATTCATCCAAGTGCTTAATCAGAAAATGTGATGTGAAGCAATATAGTGTAGGCTCAGAGCTGATTAGGGTTAGACTTTGGCAATAAATAGGCAGAAATGAAAGAGCCAAAAATCCCCTCGGCCACCTAGGTAATAGGGGAAATCCATGTTTACCTTTGAGAAGACTTCTGTGCCTACATGCCTGCTACAAACACCTGCCAAATGTTCTGGCTTCTAATCGGGAGGGTCCTTTCCCACGAAGTTTTCGGGAAAAAATATATTATTGAATTAGATTGGTGTTCAAATTCTTTTTACGGAATACTCCCTATATGTTCTGTAACATTACACAACAATGTTAACTGCTGGACTGAAATTAAAAGATTCAATCTATAATCTGAAATATGCACACATTCATAGATAATTCCTACATATCCTTCTTGTATGTTTTATTCTTTGCAACAATGTCTTTTCTTCTGTTAGTCCATGCAAAACGTTTGGTACACTGACTAAAATTTTAATGTACAATGTCATGGAACATGAAAAATATCTTATAATATTACTTTGATTACATTTGGTGCTGTAAGAGGACATTAGAATGTTTCTAAGTAGCACTCTATAGTAGAAACACCTTTGCATCCAGGAATCATCCATAGATGTGTTTGTATCCTCTCGACAGTTGCCCAGAATGTTCTTGCCCAACATGAACACATCTTAAACAACACAAGGGTCCAAGTAGAGCCCTACATCACAGGAAGCACAGGTGCTGTTGGGGTTGATCCAGGTAGAAATTTATACTTCCAATGTCTAAATTATTGTTTTGATACTGGAAAAATACTGTAAATGTGGAAATGAAATGTTCGCAGTGGTTTTGTGTTCGCAGTTTTCCCAGCAAGTTCTTAGCCAAGAACTTAAAACCACCGCAAATTTTTTGCCCTCCTACCCTCTTGTCTACTATTGTCTCGTACATGTCATATGCGAACTTAAAACCACTGCGAAGACTCCATTTTCTCCCTATCGCAAGATTAAAACCACACGAACTTTATGCATTTACAGTATAGCTTAATGGACCTTGTTTCTTGTTCGATTTCCCGCTGTGGTATGTGGTATGTTTTCAATTTCTGAGTGTTTTCTATATCTAGATTGGTGGGAGTGCACAATTCCATGACAGATACAATCGGATATAAAAACATACTCCCTTGTTTTTGTCGCTTACTATTCCCTCAATTATGTTTGAGCATTTTGGCCATTTTTTTTTGGTGACAGAACCACATAATAGATGACATGTAAACTTTGTTTGCAAAGGGTTTTTGCATAAAGGAAATGGCAAGAGGTTATAAGATAAAAATTTAGTTTCCAAATTGAAGCAAAACATGTTGTTCTGTTACAGCTGGCCCCGGGGGAGACGCACCGTCCACTGCACCTCAGCAACCACAGCAAGGCCTCTACCCCAACCTGGCCGCACATGGACAATATGCCTATCCTAGTGCACCCGAAACTGGCATAGCTGTCCCACAGTATCCATCTGCTAACCCATACCAACCACCTGTTAACCCACAACAACCACCTGTTAACCCACAACAACCACCTGTTAACTCACAACAACCACAATTTGACCAATATCAACCACCTGCTAGCGCATACCAAGCACATGATAACCCATACCAACCACCTGTTAATCCAGAGCAACCACCTGTTAACCCAGAGCAACCACCTGTTAACCCACAACAACCATATTATAACCCACATCAACCACTTGCTGATCCCCATATGGGCTACAACCCTGCCTACCATCCGACAATGCATGGATACATGGCATATACAACTCCATATGTAGCTGGTCCAGGACAGCAGCCATACCCTGCGTATTATGGTCCCTCTCCTTACCCTCCCCCTGGAACCAACATGCCATTCCCACAACACAGCAGTCACCATCCCTCCCCTGGCCAACATCCAGACCAAAACCCAGCGCACTACGGTTCGCCCCAATCCTCACATAGCAATGTCCAGACGTCAGCATCTGAGGTGTCATCCTCCATCAGAAAGTCCCACAGAAGTTCAGCATCCTCAACCGTATCCTCAAGAAGCGCGGCCACTCAAGGAAGCAGCAAGATCTCCAAAAGAGCTTCGGCCTCCAACGTAAGCCCTAAGGACATATCGTCCAGCAAGACCAGGCGCAGGGGTAGGAGCAGCAGTCCTCAAAGTAGCATGGTGTCAGACAGCTCGACCCTGGTGGACGACTTTGAAAGTGTCTCCATAAGAGGAGGACGCTCCTCCAAGCACAGCTTTGTTTCAGATTGGGTCAGCAGCACTGTAGCAGGCCCCACTGCAGGGACAACGTTGGAGAATGACTGTGCCATCCTGGTCACTAGGTTTTCTTCCCCACCTAGCAAGTGAGTACTATTATAACCATCCATGTGGTGTTTTAACATTTGATCATGCTAACTGTTGAATGTGGCAACTTTGGTAGATTTTTATGTTTCTCGTTTTACATGTATCATGCACGCTTGACTGTCTTCATTCATTATTGTCAACCGGTAGTCAACACATTCAGTCTTATGTCATTCAGCTAGAATACCAAATTGAATACCATTTTCATCACAAGTTTATCTTCTTTGTAAACTTTAATTGATAGTACAGTCAACAATAGTCCATCTTTGTTTTGCCGTTCTAAATATTCCAAGTCTTCATTCATGGATGGATGTAATGAACTTGACTGCAAGCAAATCAATTACAACTGCAACATTACAACCAATGGCAAGATGGTCAATTGTATCATCAATGAAAAGTTTGACACTCAAAAATATTATATTTTCAGGGAGCATCTTGAACTGTACTTTGAGAGTAAGAAAAAGGGAGGAGGAGAAATCCAAGACATCCAGATCAGAGGGAAGAAGGCACTTGTGGCATTCAAGGATGCAGCAGGTGAATTGTTATTGATAACAATGGCAGTACCATCAAGATGTAATTGTATGTACATGTATGATATTTACAAGCTCAATGTGAGGACTCTCTTCAAAAGGAAATGTAGCTGTTGTCTCAATGTTTTATGGACACAAGAAAATTCAAAGCCACTGTAAGACTAACATGAATTTCTGATATCTAGAAGGTATGTGTCATGAAACATTGCAAGCTGAGCTTTTCTCTCTTTCTTGTATTAGATTTGGGATCTACAGATGTTTACATGGCCTTGATAGATCATAGGGAATGATGAACGTCTGAGATGAATTACACAGCATGCTTTATTTTACAAGATGAAGCCCAGCTCAACCCGCTTTTACATGTGTGTATATTTTTTCAGTACACCACCAAGTCCTTTCAAGGCAGCACACCATATCAGGAGTCCAGGTGACAGTGGAGGAGGTACCGGGCAGTGTTATGCAGCTGGACAAAACTAGACTTCTTGTCACGGTAAATGTCATTGTCAGTTACATGATGATATGAATGAATATCTAATTACCACTGACTGCTGACTGTTCTTTGTAGAACTAACCTCCTTGGTGGAACACCTTTTCTTAGCACAGGGCACATAACTCAACCACAAAACACATGACTGAGATATCTAGTAAGTTGTATAAGATCATTCTAACTGCACAAGATTTACTGTTCCCTTTATATGTTAAGAGATTGTATTGTGTTGCAATGTTTAGATATATGATGATGATGATGATTCACTGTGTTCTGCGGCTCAGAGGTCAGATATATATATAGATATATACCCCGGTAGAAAGATAAACTAGACTATTAACAGCTGTTTTACAGTGTTATGTGGCTCTGACTAAGGTGCTGATTGTATGTTCCAGGGGTTTAGGAACTCCACCACTGAAGAGCTGCTTGGTCTGTACATGGAGTCTGTGAGTGGGGGCAGGGTGATTGGGGTAGACTATGGTGCCCAGCCTGGGGTGGCTCTGGTCACACTAGATCGCATCTCAAGTAAGTTATGACTAGTCCACCTAGCACAAGCAACCACCTCCTGTCACAAGCAACATTAACAACCCTTGACCTACTGGCATTTTTTTACACAATTTAGTTCATTTATTTGATTTCTTAATCAGATCATTGGCCTTTGAATTCTTCTGCACTACTGTGGCATAGTTACTTCCACATACGTTATGTTTCGCTGTGGTATAACGCGTTCAGTTTGAGAAATACCCCCCAGCCTATGTATACAGGACCTCCATACAGGTACTTTATGATTATAAATATGGGCTCAGCTGGACAAGGGTTAAAAATTAAAACAGTCGCATTCATCTTTACCTCCCTGTCCACCTGTCCTCAGCAACCATTTTTCCTCAGTCCCTTGCATGCTTTTTTGATCCAGGTTTGACTGTTGTGTGTTGAATCGCAACATTATGCTAGGCTAGCATGTTCTTAGATTTGTTTGGGAGGCTGGTATATGATAAATCTAATAACTGTTATAGATGTACAAAAGATAGCTTGTCTGACTTCTATTCAGATTCCTTTAGAATAGAAAATATCATAATATACGTGTATCATAGTGATACTTAATGTTAGCTCAGAATTACATGAATGACCCTATCAATCCAAACTTTGATATATTTTTTTCTCGTCTCTGTTTGTTTACTAGACTTTGACCGGATCCTGGCCAAAGCTAAAAGCAAGGGCCTTGATGGAAAGACCTTGACTATTGAGAGGGTTCCAGTCACTGATGCCATCTTAGTCACCGACCTGCCTGACAACGCCTCAGAGGACCTGGTCAAGCTGTACTTTGAAAGTGAGAGGAAATCTGGGGGAGGACCGGTCTCTGAGGTGGAAATGAATTCACCCAGACAAAAGGCAGTCATTCATTTCAAGAACCCAGCAAGTAGGTAACAAAGTCTCACAGAACCTAGCAATATTTATCATTTTTATATACTTCATAGCTTGCTCTGCCATAACTGCAACTGTTTCAGTCTTTCTCAACTATACAGCTTACCAAATGGCTTTACATGTATGAATACTACAAATTTTGTCACACACATAAACTGTATTCTGTTAGAATATAACAGATAATGTGGATTTTAGCTGTGCCTGACTCAACTCTACAGTATTATAATCATAATATTAAGGCAGTTCCCAATGTCAAAAATTTGACACTAAGGAATCTTACTTGTCTCAGTAGTGGTGTCTGACTAACTCTGACTAATGGATTTATCAGTTATCTAATGCCGTTGCCTTTACCTTCTCAGCTGTTAACCAGGTTACAAGTCGGCCGCACAAACTGAATGACACACCGCTCACTGTCAAGCCACACTACGAGTGCCTTGGGGATGTGTTTGACTCCAAGGAAGAAGACTCCGCTGACGGCGTAGATCCAGCAGCAATGGAAACATCCTCCCCAGTTTCCACATTTGAAGCCTCTTCACCCGCTAGGGAAAGCCCAACTGCCATGGACGTGTCTTCAACACCCGTGAAGCAGCCTAAAGCACCAGAGGGTACTGCTGACTCCCCATCTATGAACCAAGAGATTCTCAACCCTGCAGAGGAGGCTAGAAAGAAGGGTCCAAGTGTCACACAGGCTGTGAAGCTTGATAGGAACAAGCTCAAGCTCCTCCTGCTCAGTGACTTCGTAGCGTCCCATCCTGATGTGGAGGTGGAGATCAACATGGAGCAGAAAGAGGTGAAGCTGACGGGAGAAGATTGTGCTGTCATGGCAGCAAAACTCCATGTGTACGAGACGACGCAAAATCCAGCAGAAGAGAAGGTCAAAGTCTCTCACGGAATCGCTGCATTTTTGACAAGGGAGAAGGGAAGGATGCACTTTGAAGGCTGCTTGCAAGGAAACCAGCTGAAAGTGGCCTTCATTGTTAAAGAGGAGAGAGTCAGCTTTTTTGCATTGAAGAGTGAGGATGTGGAGAAGGCAAAAAGGGTGATGACGCAGTGTGTGTCTGAGTCGAGCATCCCGTTCGATGCAGACTCTTCCGATGTCTTAAAGTCCAAGGAAGCCACATCACTCTTCAAGGATCTTCAAGAAAAACATTTTGTCTGCATCCACATTGGTAACAAGAGAGTGTGGGTCGTTGGTCCTCCACACGATGTGGCTATAGTAAAAGAGGATATCAGTACATTCGTCTCCACAAACACCATTATCACAGTGACTGTTGACACCAGCGAAGGCTGTATGAAGTTTCTGCAGGAGTACAAGAAAGACGACATCGCCAGAGTGGAGAGACAGCACACGGAGCAAGCAGTCAAAATCACAAGCCGGAACACTGGTGGGTTCTCCATCAAGGGGACAAAAGACGGGATACGAGATGCAAAGAAGAAGTTGGAAAAGCTGGTGGCAGATGTGAAGAAAGTCAGCAAGAAGATCACAAAGCCAGGTTTGTATTGTTTTATTCTAATCTTTATTCATATCTGTTTAAGTGGTAATTGAAACATAAGATTGCAAAGCTGTTTCCAGGATCTTGTGCTACATTTTACCTAGAACAGTGAGCAGATTAATGTTGGACTGAACAAAGCACATTGGATTAATGCTTCTACTTAAACTTACATGATATCTTGTGAAAAACTTCCATGTTACATAACAGATCATAATGACCCCAAGAGGGGCCTTCATGCTTCATTGAAAATTAAAAAGATATTGAAATTCATTCCAAAAATCTTGAGATTTTGAGCTAAATCCTGAGATGTTTTGACTTTATCTTGAGATGTTAAAACAATCTTAAGATGCTTTGAAAAGAATCTCAAGATACTTTGAAAACATCTGCAAAATGATTGTGTATCATGCTTACAATGTAATGCCAATCATATTGTGATGTGGATGTTCTTACTCCGTTTGTCCTGTTTTGTCAGGAATGCACAAGTTCCTGACAGGTGACACAGGTCGAGCCCTGCTGGATGTCGCAGGACGAGATAACCAGTGTCTGATCATCCCTGACGTACCCTCTCGTGGGAGAGGAGGAGCAAAAACTGTAAGTCTTAGTCTTATAATTTGTCTGTTTGCAGTATTCTAGAAATATGTTATGGTAAGTTTCTACATCGTAATCTTCTTAGACATATTTTTAAGATTCTATGTGCAAGGATTAACATGGAGGTCTTTCAAACAATAAACATTTGGTGCAACTATGTTAGACTCTTTTTGTCTCTCCACATTCTGAAATTGATACTAGTTTACAGATTATTTCAAGCATGCTTTAAAAGGTTTAATAGGTAATTGCATCCTTTCTAAAAGCTCAGTGCTGCCTTTCAAAATCTATGAAAAGCAGCCCTTAAGGGTAGATTTGAACTTTATCCAGATTAGGTATGACCACAAGTGCATTTAAGGCAGTCTCACATGAACAAATTTCTCCTGACAGCTTTGCAGCCACACCACCAGACAGGGAAAGAAGCTGGTGGTCGTTCATGGTGACATCACAAAGCAGACCGTGGATGTCATTGTAAATGCTGCTAATGACACCCTAAGGCACGGTGGTGGGGTGGCAGGTGCCATTGCTCGTGCAAGTAAGCAATTCTACTACAATACAATCATGTTTCAAGAAACTCTGAAGAGACTCTGCTCTCTCTCATCACAGTCCATGACTAGAGTAGATTTTCCAGTGTTATTTATCCAGTGATTTACCTACCTGGTGAAACTATCCGTGCCAATGAGATAGTGTTTTTTTCTCTGTTATTCCAGGTGGCCCTCAGATCCAGCAGGACTGTGATAAGCATGTGAGAGACTTTGGTCCGCTGGCCGATGGGGAAGTGATGACCACAAAGGGATACAACCTCCCCTGCAAGATGGTGGTGCATGCTGTAGGACCACAGTGGAGCCGAGGTAATCAGTACATATCACAGTTTCTCTTAGAATGACGTTCAGAATCAAGACAATGTTAGGGCTTGACATAAGCATATTTAAGTAACATTACAAGAGTTAAGAAATTACCGTAAAGCTTAGAACTGTATTCACTCTGTATCACAGACTGGAGAGGTCTGGCTGTTTGGACTTGCAGGCAAATGCAAGGAAAAGCCACCCAAGTCCCAACATTATAAATGTAGCAACTTTAACATTATTCAAATGTTTGGCAAAAGTTCATGTGATACAAATAGAAGCCCATGCAATACCGTGAAATACCAACCAGACTGGAACATCCGTATCGAACGTTATCAGGGCCCAGGCATGACAATCACATGAAGCAAATTATCTACCAACAGACCAGGACAAGTCACATGTATCAATTCTTGTTTTGATTACTTACAGATATGTCTGATGTGGAAAAGCAAGCCAAGGAAGCTCTCTTAAAGCAAGCTGTCTATAAGTCTTTAGGGGCAGCAATGGACCACCACAGCATTGCAATACCTGGAATCAGCTCAGGTAAGCCAGCATAGGATTTAACAAGGAATGATTGAGGTAAAATGTGGGGAATCTTTCCTTTTTCTATGTGAGAAAGATTGTACAAGAAAATTTCTGATTCATTTTATGTTAAGTAGCATCAGAAAGTAACAACTTTACCAGGAAAAGACGCTGAATTGTAAGGTGATGATAATATCTTTTTACAGCCTAGTAAAGAGAAACTAAGATTCTCAGGACACTGCTACAGGAACAAGGGTAAGCTGCCGATTGAACTCCTACTGTGGAGGCCAAGATACAGTCATACTTGAGTCTGTCGTCCGCGTCAGACCAAACCAAACTGCCAGGGATTATCATCGATCATTGTAGTGTCAAGTATTTTAAAGAAAACATCCTGGAAGTCAGGAATTCTTGTCAAGAATAGTGGACCCAGTCCAGGTGACACGTCCAAAATGATGATAAAAAAGAATTGAAAGTAGCTTGGTGATGTTATTCTCTCACCCCTGTAGGTATTTATGGATACCCTATGGATTTATGTGCGGCAGCCATATTGGATTCCGTGCAACACTTCTTCAAAGTGAACCACGCCTGCACTCTGACTGAGGTTCAGCTGATAGAGATGGACTCTAGGAAGGCTGATACATTCCAGCAGGAATTTGTCAAAAGGTAAAAGTGTCATGAGTTATACTTTTTACAAGGAGTGATAGTGATCCAGTTTAGCTCATTGAAAAGCTTATCTTCCACTAGTCATGACAGAGAAGACAGACACTATGCACAATATTTACAGGTTCACTGTACTGGGGAAATATCCCTTAGGCTGGCTCTTTTCAACAAGCACAATGAACGGTGGACCACAGCTTAACCTCTCGTCCTAAGTACTGCAACCATTTCCGGGAGTGTGCATGTAATGTGAGTGACAACAACCTAGATCAAACTCCAGAACTCTAGATCCTGAGGCAGGGTTGCTAACCACTGGACTACACAATGCTACAATAGAATTGTTGAATGTATTACTAATAGGGAGCTCCATTTTTTCAATGCTAAACAATTCTGTTAGGCCACACAGCTGTTGACCAGGTTATGCAATACAGATTACGAGATTAATAAAAACGAGGCGAGTAGAAAAAAGATAAGATGGGACTCTGTGTGATGGTCCCTTAACGATGTAATATAGCTTGGTCCTAGTGACGAAGTCTTGGCTAAGAACTACTGGACTTCGCGCTTAAGTCTGCTACGAGGTGATTAGAAGCTGATGTTAAGATAAAGCGTATAACAGTGTTCGCTGTGCTGGCTGACTAGCTCACTTGGGAGGAAATATACAGTTCTGCAACTTATCTAGCTAAAGAGGTCCTTGTACTGGGGCTTGGCTAGTGAGGTAGCGTAGAGTTCGTTGTTTTGCTGTTGACAGTTGGACGAGACCTGAGTTGGTCACGTTTGTAGCACTGTAGGCACGAGTGTTCTCTGTTGTCCGTGCTGGCTGCCTGGGTGGGGGAGGATGTCCGTCTTCTTCGAGATCGCGCAAGACTCTGTCTGAGGCTATTGGTCGGGTCGAGTCACGTGTCCGCGCAATTCCCTGCTACCCCGCCTGGTGGCGTGGTACCAACATAATTCCTCTGGCCACAAGAAAGGTGCGACGAGTTGGGCACAAGACATCTCTTTAATGCTGTTGGGTGAGCTTTGATGATACAGATGTCTACGGCCAGGCCGAAGGTGTGCCCAAAAGGAAGAAGTGTGTGTGAGGATAGAAGTTGTAGTCGTGGCGGAGTCAGGTTGTACGTCGACGAAGCAGGCTTCTCATGGCGACGGGGAGACGCAGGCGTTGTTCCATCGACGGCTGCAGGTAGAGGAGGTCTGCGTTAGAGCGCCAGTCGCCGTGTCGTTGGCGGAGTTCTCTCGGGAGTGTGTAACCGCCGCGTCGGAGGTCATGCAGTGTGTGGTAGCCGGCTGGTAGGTTCGCGGCGGCCACGAGTTTGGCGAAAGCCTTTTCTAGGATGGAGCTGGTGACTGGTCGGAAGTGACGGTGTGGCGTTGGTGGTAGTTGGAACGCTGGGGAGTCTTGAGTGGCCGGGACAAGACGTACCATGTTGTTGTACGCGGTGACTGGGCAGAGACGGGAGCCTGGTATGGCGAGCACGGGGGTCAGGAGCTCTCGTTCGTTGGCCTGGATTGTTTTTGACCAGCTGGTGCGGAGCAGCAGGCCCTCTGTGGCCACTGCGATGTCCCGACGGCAGAGGTGTCGGTTTGGGTTGAAGGTTTTGGCGGTGGAGGGAACCAGGTTTGATTTCCTGAAGTAAGCGAAGAATCCTATGAGGATGATGGCCCAGATGGTGGCGTCCTTCGCGTTGTGGAGATCTAAGGCTTGGTGCGCCTTGAGCAGGAACTCTGGTGTGACGGGGTGGTGTTCCCTGGGCCGGTGTTGTAGCTGTCTCTTAAGGCCCTTTAGTGTCTGCTGTAGTTCAAAGTGTTTGAGGTCAAAGTCAAAGAATCCGTGGTGCTGGTGAAGCAGTTTCACGGAGGATAGATAGTGTGAGATGGAGGCGGGAGAGCGCAGGGACCGACTCAGGAACTGCGCGTAGCAGGAGAGTAGGTGCGCCGTGGCTGGTAGAGGTTGTTTCTTGAAGAAGCGGCAGAAGGCCAGGTAGGCTGTGAAGTGAGTCTTGTGGTTGGCCTGTGTCGAGGCAGCGAAGGCCGAGCGTTGTGTGCGTAGCGTGTCCTGTTGCAGAGTCCGCCATGCTGCCTCTGTGGTGGAAGGAAGGAATGGTCAGTTGAGTACGTGCTGGGTGTGAAGTCGAGAGGTGCGCTGGCTACCACGGGTGCGAGAATTGGAAGAGGGAGTGGTGAATCTGGATGGCCGTCCAGACCTGGCCGTCTGTCGCGAGCTGGAACTGTGTCTGATAGCTTGGGTCTGTGTGCCAGCGACTGAGGAAGTCGGCCAACCTGTTGTCGACGCCTGGTATGTGATGTGCGTAGAGGCGGAAGTCGTTCGTTGCCTGCAGGTAAACTAGTTCCCTGGCACAGGCCTGCATAAAGGTGTCTGTAGAGCGACCGGAATTGATGACGTACACGGTGACGGTGTTGTCGCATGCGATGTTGATTGTGCACCCGGCCCAGGCGGCGCACCATACCTTGCACGCCACGACAACCGCAAGCATCTCTAAGCGGTGGATGGGGTGGTCTTGCTCGCTGATCTCCTGCGGGAACTGTGTGTGAAAGCATTCCTGTTGGAAGGTGCCCCCGCAACCGGTGAGGCAGGCGTCTGTCGTTGGTACGTCAGGTAGGCCGCGGCCTGGCAGATCATGAATGAGTGAGACGCCGTTGAAGGCTGGGAGGAACCTGAGCCACCATTGGATGTCCTTACGAAACTCGCTATTGAGGCGAGCTCTATGATGATTGCTGCGGAGACCTTTCAATGTCGTTATGATGCGAGATAGAAAGACTCGCCCCGGTGTCACGCAGGCGGAGATGAATGAGAGTTTGCCTAGAATGGCTTGAATCTCCCGCTTTGTGGCCCGTTTCTTCGTGGTCCAGAGCTTGAGGTCGCTGAGAGTGTCGCTGAGTCTGTCGGGTGTCACTTCCTTGGACATCTTGTCTGAGTCATAGCCGACGCCGAGGAAGGTCATTTGTGTGGAAGGTGGAGTGGCCTTGTCCGCCGACTCCTCTAGTCCGAGGGTGTCGAAGATGTCGCCCAAGACACGGAAGGCCTCTTTCGCGCGGGTTGGTGTGTCGGCGCCTCCGAAATCATCTATGTAGTTGACGCACGAGTAGCCCTGCTGAGAGTAGACGAAGGACACGGCGTTCGTTGTGCGCTGACAGGCCATAGCCGCGGACCGGAGACCGAAGGGAAATGACGAGTCGAAGTAGTAGCCGTTCCGCCATCGGTAGCCCAGCAGGTGGTAGTCGTGGGGGTCGACCGGGATTTGGCGGTATGCCCTGCTGAGATCCCTCTTAAACATGAGGCAGCCTTGACCCTTGGCGCGTAAGAGGTCCTCAAATGCGTCGTAGCTGGGGAGAGTGAGTGTGAACTGGTCGCCCAGGTATTCCTGCGCCGGGATCCCGCTGTTCACGGAGGATCCTGGGGGGAAGCTGAGGTCCACGACCACCCTGCGTTTTTCTGAGTCTCGCTTGGAGACTGTTTGTAGAGGCGAACAAGCGAAGTGCTCGAATGGGGTGTCAAAGAATGGACCGTGGGTGGCGCCGAGGCGAATTTCTTTCTCCAGATAGTCTTCAACGGCATCGCTGTGTTCGCTGGCTGACGGGTGATTGCGTAATGTTGATCTAGGAATGGTCGCCGCAGTGTAGCCCACCGGCCAGCCGAAGTCCAGGAAATCGGCGACCACGGCGTCATGGTACTGTGAGAGGGCGGCGCGCCAGGCCGAGATGTTCAGGTTGGAGTTCACGGGTATGCGTAATCCGCGGAAGTTGAAGTCTCCGGAGTCATAAATCTTCTTGTGTAGTGCCTGGGCGGGACGTAGGGACGAAACCGAGGCTGAGGGTGGTCGAGCGACGTTGTCAGCTGGGGTGTGTTCCGCTGTGACGAGGTCGGGACCTGAGCCTGGTGGTGTGAGCTTGAGCATGTCGCGATGCCGGGAAGTCGTGTTGGCTGTCTGCGCAATCCGTCGTGTGCGGGGCAGGAAGGCCGAGACTCCGCGGTGGCATGGATGTCGTGCTGCTGGTCTTGACTCTTGGATGAGGCGGGTCGAGAGTGGTCGGGGAACCCAGTCGTTGTCGCTCTGTGTGGCTGTGCTGAGACGAGCTCCTGAACGGGAGGACAGATGGCGGCCATGTTGGACGTATGGATGTCTGCTGGACGACTGGTTGGCGGGCTCGGTTGTGCGTGGTCCTGAAGCTTGCTGATGCTTTGGATGTGGGTTGTGTCGGGTGCATCTGTGTAATCGAAGTCGGTGTTCGAAAAGGCGTCCGTGTGAGGACTGGGTCTGGCGTTGAAAGCGGGGGCGTCTGTGGAGTGTAGTAGTCACGCCTTGGAGGCTGTGTAGGCGTCGCGCTTGGTCTTGTCTGCATATTTGCACTCGCTGGGTGTGTGGCGGAGTGGTACGTCAGGTCGGAACCGGTAGCAGTATTTGCATACGTGCTTGAAGGTGCTGCCGTAGGGGCCAGGGTGGTCAGCGTTGAACGTGCATGTGCCTCTCTGGTAGCCTGAGCAAGGTGTGTCGGTAGCGGAGACCTTTGTCTTGGACTTGTCGGATGGAGTGTCCGTGTCAACTTGGTCTGGTCGGCGCAGGTAGTCGTTCTTGAGTGCCTTCACATCCGCCAATGTGTGTGTGGAATCCAAGTCCAGGAGAGCATGCTCGACGTGTTGCAACATTGTGCGGTAAAAGGCCCTGACTCCCTCGAAGGTGTATGTCGGGATGTCTAGCATGGCGCCCTTTAAGATCTGCGCTCTGTTGTAGCTCTCGTTGGGGTCTGTTTCCCTGTGTAAGATGATGGCAATCTCACCGGCCACGAACTGATCCCATGTCAAGTCATCATGGCCAAGAGCTTTTGTCGTAGAAAACACAAATTCGTGTGGCCAGCGAACCTCTCGTTTCACCTTATCGTGAGACTTGCGGGATAAACCACTGCGGAGCTTACGCTTACCTCTGAACGGCCTGTCGTCATCCGAGTCCGGCGAGTAATCGCGTGATGGCTCGAATCTCGACTGGACTGCGACGTCAGACTTCCGGTCGTGTGGGCTCCGAGGGTTCGGTTGTCCTTTCTTGGTCCTGAATGTGCGGTCGGCGGACGTTTTGGGATCCTTCAGATAGTTCATTGCACGTATGTCGTGCAAGGAAGGGTAGCCCGAGTCGAATTGAGAGGCGCCTCTATCTTCCTGACGCCTGGCAGCAGTTGGAAAGGCAGTTCCACGGGCCCCCCTCCCATCTTTTCCGAACTCTCGCGAGAGTGTGCGTGGGTATGACGTTGGTATGTCGTCTGTTGGAAGGGGAGGGGGGCTGTACTTTGGGCGTGCGCCTTGCTTGCCATGGCGATCGGCACGGATGTCATACAAGGACGGGAGACCGTAGTCGAGTGGGTACGCACCTCTATCGCCTTGTCGCCTGGAAGCGGTCTCGAGCTCTTCTTGTGGCCTGGAAGCGGTCGGGAGATCGTCTCGTCCGAGTCCTCGCGAGAGTGACGTCCGGCTGACGTCGTCGTAGCGTGGCCCTGTTGGCAGCAGAGGGGGGCTAGACTTTGGGCTCGTGTGGCGGTCGGCGACCCGGGCTTCGGTCAGCTGAAGCCTCTCGATAGTTCTCGAGACTTCAGCTAACTGCTCCTCGATTTCCTCCTCCAGCCTTTCCGAGGGCGCCTGGCTGAAACCGGCAGGGGACCGAGAGCGGTCGCCGGCGTGCTCCGACCAAATGTCATCCTCGAATCTGTAGTCTGCGAAACGCGTCGGCCGTCTGGTTTTCCGTTTTCCTGCCCCGAACATGTTTAAGGTGATCTCAGATACGGAGAGGAGTTGTCCACCCTGCAAGTCGACGTATAAGACCGGGATGATGGTACAAACCGAGGAGGTCGCCCAAGAAATATGTCCGTCTTCTTCGAGATCGCGCAAGACTCTGTCTGAGGCTATTGGTCGGGTCGAGTCACGTGTCCGCGCAATTCCCTGCTACCCCGCCTGGTGGCGTGGTACCAACATGATTACTTAGTTTTTGACCCGCAATTGTTAACCTTTAGCACTCTGAAGTAGCCGTTTGGCACCCAATTCCCTATTGGTTACAGAGTTAGGCAGCAAGGAGAAGGTTAAACAAAACTAATGCTTGATATTTTCTGTTTTGCAGGTTTGGCAAAGACAAGCTGACGATACCTGGGCCTGGTTCAACTTCAGCCAGTAAGAAAGGAGGAGCAGCATCCCCTGGTGCTGCCGACAACACACTGCCAGGACCTGGGGGTGTCAGGATACTCCTGAAACAGGGAGACATCACCAAAGAACAGGTATAGTCATCACACATCAAAGAAGAACCCCTCAGGCATTAAGTGCCATTGTTCAATGCCTCTAACAATAAAATCTTGTTCTGACATTTAGAGAGTATACAAACTAATTCCTGGGCAAAACTGCAAAACTTTTAACCAGTCTTTAGCCTACAAAATACAGGAGAGGTAACAGCCATTAACATTTATCGGTCATGTGACTTTGAAAAGAAGAGTGTGTTTGACAGATCTCTAGTGCAGCATCCCTCGGGTATTAACAGTTTAGATATTCAGGAGTGCATTATACTGGTGGCATTGTAATTCGTATTGGAGATCTTTTTAAACACGGTTTTTAGGGAGGCAGATATAGAGTTATGTGACCTGGCAAAATAAGTCAGTAGATTGACATTACAGGCACCAAACATCAAAACAATCATTGTATCTTTCTGGCAATGACCAAGATGACCATGGATGAACTAACTTGCTCTGTTTTTTTTTTAATTGTAGGTGGATGTTCTGGTGAACAACACAGGTTCAACCCTATCCCTGTCTCATGGAGGAGTCAGCAGTGCATTTGGGAAGGCAGGAGGGTCGCAGCTCCAACAGGTCTGTGTTCTATCATCAATAGAATAACCTTAGGTTTTGTCCTTGGTGCTGAAACATGTTGTGAATCACCGGTGCTGAAGTGCCATCCCTTCAGTGATATCATCTTAATCATCTCCCTGTAGACTTCTGTGATAACCAATGCATTTTAAAGTGGAAGTCACAGCAGAGAGGAGGTTATACTAGACGTTTCCATTGTGGTGGAAAGTATTGTCCAATTTCCAAAGCGCATTACTGTGTGTACTTTCCATGCACATGTAATAACAATGTAACACTGTCATTTTTGCAGTATGGTGTGAAAGATGAACCTTGATTATGCAGCATTTGTGATGACTTTAGCATCTTTTTATCTTTACAGTTTTGTAACAACCATGGCCAGGCAAAACCAGGGGACGTAGTTGTCACTCCGGCTGCTGGTAGGCTGAACTGTAGCGAGGTGTACCATGCTGTCCTGTATGGCATGACAGATAGAAATGTAAGCTGGTTGGTGTCGGTTTGTTAGATGGCTGTTTTTACTTGGGCTGAAAAATTATGAATTGATGTGTTTATGATAATAGTATCTGTTTATTTACTTATTGGTTTGACTGAAATTCAAATACATACAAACAAGGTTGCCTAACTAGCTGTTAAAAACTTGAGTCGTAATGAAGCCGCATTGCACTGCCACTAGCTACTTGGAAAAGCATCATGCTTCACCTCAATGGAGGATGACTGCTTTACCATTTTAATGCAATACAATAATACATCAATGTATCTGAAACAATGAAAAAAAGATTTTTCAACTTTGTGTTTTCAGCCTCAGAAGAAGCTCATCTTCACGTGCCTGAGTAACGCCAGTCAGCGTGGACACAGCTCCATCGCCTTCCCTGCCATTGGCACAGGCAACATGGGATTCCGCAGGTCAGAGGTCGCAGAGTCCATGTACGATGCAATACTGAGTTTTTACCACAGGAACCGTGGATGCTTGGTCAAGGTAACATTTACCACGATGTAGGGTATTGTTTTAGTTCTATAGCATGTGTCTTGGTATATATTTGTAGTTATTGGAATATTATAGAGTGACTGGATGTGAAGTGGAAAAGAGTGTAACTGGAGACTGTCAGGATTGAAAGGTTGGCTTGGTCCGGGTCCAAAGCTACATGTAGCTAAAGAATGCATATACATAAGTAGTGAGATATTCTCAATAATGAAGAAAAAAGTAGAATCCATTTTTGTTTTGTTTTTGTATTTCAATTTTTTACATTTTCGTTGCCAGTTAATTTTGTTGTTTTAGAGTAATATTATCATTTCTACATACGTACATTTAGTCATCAGTTATAGGATCCTTCATGTTGTGTTGCTCCCAGGATGTAAGGATCATTGTGTTTGACCAACCCACTGTGAAAGCTTTTGAACAAGAGTTAAAAGACAGACAGGAAGGAAGAAAAGCACCTGTAGCTGCTGTGCCGACCACTGGGGGCAGAGGAACAGGTTGGAAACATTGTGTATTTTTTCATACATTTAAAGAGTGTGGGCATATAAGAATCAAGGGCTAAAATGGGTTACAGATTTAGTATGTGAGAAAAATGTACCCGTCCAATGATTACATATCTAAGATTCTGTCATTCCCTCACTTTCTATTCAGAAGCACACCTCATCTTTAGGCCATGCTAATTCATTTTATTGGTTCTCAAACATTTTTTAGCAATTAAAAGGTCATGATGAAAACAGGGCTAGGAAGAAAACTTGAATCGGACCATATGCGCATGCAGTTCCTGAAACGGTGTGCACCAAGGCACAGTCTTTCCTACAGTTTTCAAGATAATTTTGCAATATAGCATTGTGTTCTTAAATATGAAAACCAATATGAAAACCAATTAATTAAATTGGGGTGCCCTTATACTTACCATACCGCTCTGCCACAGAATATGCATTGTACAATACACATCAAGCACATATAGCTCAATGTCTGTGATTTTTCTTTTGTTCTTCTCTCGTCCAACTCAGAAATTTACTCAGCTGTCAGGAAGCCACAGCCAGGTGTGCAGGAGATGGACATGGCTGCTGTGACTGTCCAGGTGAAGACTGGGGACATCACCGCTGAGAGGGTGGACGCTATTGTGAACCCAACCAGAAATGACCTTGGTAAATGCCCTATGGAAGTTGACAACACCTGATAGAGTAAACCTTTACTTTGAGATTAACTTAAATCTTAAGCCATACTTGTGTAATGGATTAACCATGATGCCAAAATATGATTTATAATATAATCACTGTGATGGGCATGAGGTCAAAATAAGTCAGATTTAGCCCTTTGTAATAGCCGCAGGATAGTTGGGCAGCCCTAGCTGTGTGCTGAACAGCCAAACCAATAGATTAAAAGACCTTTTTTTTTTAAAGTGAGATCTGTGTAAAACTGTTCTTGACTGAAATTTCTTCTCCCCTTTGTCAGGTTTGGGTGGGGGGATGGCCAAGGTTGTGTCTGATGCAGCAGGGCGGGGGCTACAGGGGGAATGTCAGCAGTACATCCAGCAGAACGGTAACCTTGGCAACGGGAGTGTGGTCGTCACAGGTGAGAATATGTCCTTCCTTTGGTGTACTAGTAACATTCTTAAATTTCAAGTATGCCGCTACAAGTAAGGAGTATACATAGAGTACACTAAATTAGATGCAGTATTGCTAAATAAATGACATGTGTTCTTTTTATAGTTACTGTAGCAATTATCACCTAGACCAGTAGTTATATAAATTAGTGACCATGTAGTCAGTTTTGAAGTTTGAATCCAGGCTGTTGTCGCTCACTAAATATGTACGCTACTGAAAAGGTTATAGTACGTAGGACAGGACATCAAGCCTTGGTCCGCTCATCATTGTGCCCTGGTACAATGAACAATGTCATGTGAATACAGTACATAGCATCTGTTTTCTCTGTCATGACCAGTGTAAGATTTGAGCTCTTCAGTGAGCTAAAACTGGATCAATATCACACTATTCACCTTGCAGGAGGGCACAACCTACCATGCAGCAACGTCCTCCACCTGACGTCACCCAATAACCCAGACCAGCTCAGGGGCTACGTCAAGAAAGTTCTGGTGGTTGCTGAGAGGAAAAATATGCAGTCTGTGGCATTCCCTGCCCTTGGAACAGGTGAGGTATTGAAGGGTATTCTTTAACATACCTTTAGCACACCGTTTGGCACCCCATTCCCTATTAGTTAGAGATATAGAGTTAGGCAGCAGGGTTAAAACTATAACTTTTACTATTGCTGCTAAATGTGTTGGAATCTTGAGGTGAGAAAGTCAAGATCACTCTTTGTCAAAGGGTTTAAGGAGAAGGCTGGGCTGTCTACCAGGTCAGGCTACCCTTTCTGAGCCCGAAGGGTTGATGCATTACAGTTTCAACTTACCACCTCTACAACTACATGCAGGCATGAACTGGAACTGAAAACTATATTATAACAGCTACACGTATTGTTCTTCAACCCTTAAGCTGCCACTCCCGGATATATGCATGATACAGAAACATAGTGTTTGCCACACCTGGTGTCATCCAGGATAGGGTGTACCGGAAGAAAACAGCTGCAGCACTACGTGCATGTAGCCCATGAAAACTAGACGTTAGTAGCGCCAGGCTGTTTTGCGGGTTACGGGTCCGAGGTCTGGGGTCAAATGGAAACTCTGAAAGCATTTATGCTTAGCTGTAAAGACATGTTTGATGCTATAATCAGACTCTTGAATTTTCTTTATTTCAGGAGGGTTTAATGTTAGTGCAGACAAATCAGCCTTCTGCATGCTGGGAGGCATCGCCGATTTTGTCCGCGACAGCAACCCAACCAGCATGAAGGAAGTGAGGATCACCATCTTCCAGCAGAAGATGCTGCAGGACTTCCACTCAGAGATGGACAGGAGGGCTGCCATGGCTGGGCACGGTGGACCAGGTTTCCTCCAAAGTTGGTTTACTAGTTATTCTTTTTACTGCCTATACTGTCTAAAATGTTTGATGCTTGTAGCATAACCTTTTCATGTTGTAAGATGCATGTACATTGTATGGTTAGATATTGAACATTAGAACTGTCTAGTATTCAGAAACAGACACTGCTGTGGGATGCAGGGAGATAAATATTGTCATGATCATATTTGACAAATTATCAGTCAATAATAGTTTGGTGTTAAGGACTTGTAGTTCATATTGATTTCTTTATACTACTGGTAACGACAAAGTGATGATTGCGAGATGGAATAAAAAGTCTTATTCTGAAGACCTCATCCATGTAGCAAGGTTGTGCTGGAGTTTTTAATCTGAATGCCTAAGTGATTGATCCATTGTGCTAAATTACAAGTACAGTAATCCTGGTCTCAGCAACCACCCAAGGGACCAAGCAAAAATGATTGCTGAGGACAGGTAGTTGCTCAGGACAGGGTGGGATCAACGATAAAAAATGGATGGGACTGTTTTAATGTGGCTTGTGATTGGAGGTGGTTGTCTGGCCAGGTTTAACTGTAATATCTACAGAAAAGATGGGATTGGAGAGAATCCTTGAATGGTCCTGAATATTCATCACTATGACTTGTCTTGCTACAGGGGCTGCACGTTTCCTCGGTTTAAGTTCAAGTGATGCAGACAACCGGACCACCAGGCCTTCAACAACACCAAGACCTGCAGAGAATGTTTCCTTCCCTGCCTCCAGTCCAAAAGAGCTGACTCTACTCCTGTTTGGACCTGACCAGACCAGACTAGACAGGGCCAGGAAAGATGTAGACAGCATTGTCGAGAAGAACTGCAAGGAGGAGAAGATTCAGAATGCTGGCATCACCATGCTGACACAACAGGAGGCCAGAATGATTCACACCTATGGTGAAGACAGGGATGTGGTGGTCAAACGAGGTGGGCTATAGTCGCCTATACTTCTGCGCAAGCGGTAACACAACTCAGTTGCTTGGTCTTATGGATAGAATTCTGTGGATCCGTGGGCAGGGGATTTAGTTTGGACTTATTGTGAGGGGTTCCATTTGTCATTTTAGATGGTGATGTAAAGTCCTCAGGCCCATTTATGAGGGAGCCTCAGGCAAAAGCTTCCAGTGTCAAACCTCTGCAGGTAAAAGAACTCAACACACTTATGAAGAAGAGAAGGTGTAACTCAGTGTGTTTGGTGAAGTGTGCGAGTTGTAGTGAAACTGCATTGCACTTAGTACCAATGGCTATTGAAAAAGCATCCTCAGTCTAGGTTCGGTCACTATTACCTTTTTGATACTTTTACCAGTTGGGCAGGCTTCAGCAGGCCTACATGGTAGACTAAGTTTACTTCAAGCTCCAGTATAAATCGAGCCTTGAATGTATACTCTATATTCATAGCACAACTTTGCCTGTTCCTGCAATAAGACTTGTGAACTTCAAATCTCTAAGTCCAGAATTCAGTATACAGTTGTAACTCATCAGCATAGTATTGCACACTTTCTGTACTATGTTATAGCCAGCGGTGTTGGTCAGTCTGGAATCATGCACATTGTAACCCTGCTTTTTTTATGGAAGAAGAGGAAATTCATATTTTATGATGTTCAGTTACTCATATGCATTTGTTGACTTGCAGGAAGTGGCATCGATTGCCTCCTTATCCAAGGTGGGATCCACGATGTCACAGAAGTCTTGAAGAAGATTTGGACAGTGCTGAATGCAAAGGTGGAGGAGCAGAGGGACTTGGAGAGAGCACATTCAGTCCAGAAGGATGCGCAGTGGTAAGTTCACTTGATAGTTCATTTGTGTTGGAAGAAGTCATTCTGTATCAAAGTTAAACTTCAGTTTCTAATGTCACAATGAGACAGTGTATTGCTCATTCCTTGATAAGATAAGGACCTCCAATACTTGTGTTGAAAATTGCAGTTTAAACTAGATACAGACAGTGGTAAGTGCTTTACCTTTTTTTTAATGACTTCGCACAGTGCAAGACTAAGCGGCATGTAAGGTGCCTTTTCCAGAGGATACAACGTCTAGCCACTCCCTCATTACATTGGCATTGAATGGGTCTGGGCATAAAATTGGTTTAGAATTGTCATTTTTGAACTCAATAATCTATTTGATATGTGTTTTCTCAGGTGCTATGTTGTAGCTCAAGGCAGGGAGCAAAAAATCCACCCTGCTGCAAATGCCGAAATCGAGACTGCATTCAAGGCAAAGAAGAGCTCTGTAAAATATGACGATGATAATGAGGACTGTGAGATCAACTTCAAAACCATGACAGTCACCATGAAATCATCCAAAAGGTCCTTCCCTGTACAGAGGAGAGACAAGAGGGCAGAAGCAGGTAAGTTAAAGTCCACCTTGGATGGAATGCAGTATTAATTGGCGAATAAACTTTAGATCTTGTCATAATAATGATTTTAAGCAGGTTCTCGCAAGCTTGCATTTTATAGCTTGGATATCTGTGTGATTTTGGCCCAGTCTCCACTTAAAAGAAATGTTCTCTTCTGACAGATCTGACCTGATGTACTTAGTTATTTAATTGGGCGGACCATATGGGAGACATGGCTGTCATAGATTAAATCGATAGGTGAGCATGATTGGTGACATTGATTGGCGAGAGTAATCAATAGTCACACGAGATTAGCTTAGATGATTAGTCAGTTGAGACTAAGTGTTAAATCATCACCGATTTGAATTTGTGTCTCTTTTTGAATGAACAGGTGGTGGTGCCTTGCCCACAACATGGGATCCACAGCCTCAGGACCGGAGTACAAAGAAACCCAAAATCTGCCACATTGTTTCCCTGAAGTCTGGATCCCAGGAGTACAGCACAGTGGCAGGGAAGTTCACCAACAGTCTTGAAGGGAAAAAGGCAACAATAATGAGTATCGAAAGGATACAGAACCCAACCCTGTGGATGCAGTACTGCGCTCAACGGCAGAAAATTTCACAAATTAATCCAAGAAGGTAAAATACCTTTTATTATAGTAAGTTATATAATGTTATGAATTCAGCACCCTGCCTCACCTGAGGCCTTGCACCAACTTAGGAGCTTTATTTCTAAATCTCCATGCTTGTACAGACACTGTGACTTACAGTAATTGTTGCTTTGACTATTGATGTACCTCAGAAATCTAAGACAAAAAAGAAGTGTTTTTTTTTTCAAAAATAGTCATATTCCTGTAAGTGTGCAAGCAGTGTGTAATCTTTTTCAGCTTTAGCACATATTTCTGCAATAGATTTATTCTTATGATATGAAAACTATGCTTGTATGATGTCATATTTTCTACCACAATTTCCTTACTCTACTGCAATGGAACTTACCAATTTTTTCTGCACATCCTTTGTCATTGTCATAAGGTTTACCAAGGAGAAAGTTGCATGAAAGCTCATCTGTGTTGGTAGAGTACATATTGGGAAATTTTAAACTTTGTTCCAATGCCAAGAGTTGAACTCACCATGAATTTTTGGAGAAAGTTGGGCTATTGCTCCTTTGGAAGTTCTTGAGATATTGATTAGTTAATTTACTTAATTTACCTAATCATCGGTCTTACAGGAAAGTTGAGCAGGAACTGTGGCATGGGACTAAGAAAGAGGTTACTGATAAAATCAGCCATAATGGCTTCAACAGGAGTTATAGTGGAGGAAATGTTGGTATGTAATGTTTCATAACCTACTGTAAAATTTAATGCATTTAAGCTTGCATGGCTTTAATTTCGCGGTAGGGAGAAAATAGATTGTTCTCCGTGGTTCTAAGTTTGCAGTTGAGACAATAGTAGACCGGGGAGTAGGAGGGCAAAAAATTTTGCTCTGGTTTTAAGTTCACCGCAAAGAGCTTACTGTGAAAACCGTGAACATTGTAACTATTCCAACAGAGTGATCTTCTCGGCTTTGAGGATACTTAACATTCTGTACTGATAATGGAAATTATTATGCTTTCCAATCACAGGAAGTGCCTTTAATGACATTACTATACATAATATGACTAATATTTGACAATGTGCTTTGCTTACAGGAGCTGCATACAGTTTACTCCTGACTTTGTAGATGGTAATTAATGCATTTCCTGACTTTTCTAATTACTTCTTTATCCACAGGGTGCTGGGAAGGCCAGGGTTCATACTTTGCTCTGAAGGCTGCTTACTCCACAAAGGACTACTACTCTGCACCTGATCCAAACACCAAACACAAGAAAATGTTCCTGTGTAAGGTGACAACCGGAGAGTACACAAAGGGGACTCCAGACTTGACAAAAGCTCCCATGAGAACTGATAAACCTAATGTCCCATTCGATTCCACAGTGAATGACGTAAACAACCCCACTGTGTTTGTGATCTTCCATGATGCCCAGGCGTATCCAGAATACCTGATCACTTTCAAGATGACGTAAACTTAAAGATCTCATATAGTCAGTTGGTTCTATTGTCTACTAGATAAAATCAGTACATGTACTAGTAATTTGATGTATTTTGGATAGATATCAGTTGCATCTGCCATTTATGAGAACTATAGCTGTCACAACCCTCCAACATCATCAGGTGTTTTTTGCATGTTTGATTCATGAAGGTCGATATGAAATGGGATGTTGTTGAGACTTACTATGTATGTAAAGGATTAGAAAATTGAACTTGAAAATCCGACTTTCAACGCTCTGAAATCACTTCAAATAGTACCTTCATAATGTTTTAAAGATATTAATGTCAATGTGTCTTATTGAAATGTTTTATGGCTTTTAAAGCAATCAGATGGACAACAACATTTGTTACTGAAATAACATAGATCATACTGTGTTTGTTTTGTATGAAATGGTTTAAAACCACAGCTCTGATAATGAAATTTCTTAAGTAAGCAAGCTCATAGAGTATGTCATTTTAAACTCTGTAGAAAGCTTACAAGGAAAATCTGTTGAAAATTCTGTCAATTGTATTTTTCCAGATTGTAAGACTGATATCAATGGCTGTAGTGTGTAAAAGTACATAGTATATGTTTTAAGTAATGTTTTTTTGTACATTTCGGAATTGAGAACTTGCTGCAGTGTAACAGTAACTACAATAAGATTTTATAAATCGTATGATATTCCAGACACCATCTTACATAATGAATTGTTCATATTCAATCAGATAGACTATGTCATACAGAAAATGATTTTTCGTCATCCACAGTACATTGAATAAAACACCCAGATTGTCTATGAAATGAAATCTGCTTTTAGTTTTCTTTGTCATGGTCATTAAGAATGTTCCTGGAAGCTCCTGTCATAGTGCAATGAAGATAAAATTAAATCAGTCACAAATATCATGCAACACTAGTGCATCTTGTTTTGTGATTGATAGCTATAAATAAATTATCATAATCTCACTCTTGTTGCAACAAGCCTCCGTTATGTCTAATTCAGTTTAGATGAGTGTCCTCCGTAATGAAATCATATGGCACGTTTTAGTATGGCTAATACAGGCTTGTTTTCCAGTTAGAATGTTCTTGCTTAGGCAAATAGAAGTACAGTGTGCATTTTTACAAGGTACGCTGACGACACAAATTGCCAGGAGAAGTAGTGGGGTGAGGTAGCATTCTGCAACGAACCGTGAGATAAAAGTACTTAGCGACTTTTATCAACGTAGAACAATTTGTCTACAACTGAACTACAGTTTTGCACCGCTTTATAACATAATGACGCATTTTGAATCCATCATTAACCCTCAGTCACACCAGTGAGAAAGCTGTCACCGTAATTACCTTCGGTAGCACGTGTCCCCCATTCAGTTCACCAGACCTATTCGCCTTAGGGCCTTCGCTTCAACTAAGATCAATAAATGTCTCTTCGGTGCATCAAAATAACGTGATGTTCCTACCGTATGACACCACGTCACCAAAGGTTGTGCGACAGCTGTTCTCTACCTAACGGTTTTTCTACATTAGAGATATCCACGTACAACAAGAGCCACGTAGACGCACTCAGCTAGTCTCTACCAGACTAACTACGCCGGCTACAGGGAGATTATTTGCTACGAGGGTTTGGCCACCAGAGGGTTTCATTTGCAGGCGCAGTTAGGGGGAGATATTAACCTTACCGTGGACTGACTCTACTGGCCAATCATTCCTTTTTTGGTCGAATTCTGCGATCCGTACCACCGTAGGAAGGTCTGGTGGAGGCTACACTCAGCGGGCGCACAGAAAAAATGGACGTAGTCACAGTTTTTGTTGGCCTTTCCTGGCTCTTAATCGGGCTGCATCCGTCAGAGGTCTCCTCAGAGATGTACTCTTCTATGTCCCGTCTTGAGAAGTTGGTGGCAGTCGAGGAGAAACTGGTCGAGCTGTCGAAAGAATTCCTGAAAGAAGAGAAAAGTCGCCTGCAGTCTTTAGAAAGGTAGGAAATGCAGCATTCAGCGCAAAGCAAGTTTCTTTGCTGTTTCAGTACTAGGGTATTTTTACAAGGAGGGGTTGCTTTCTGTAACGTACTCATGGCACCTCCTCCGATATGTGATATGCATTTTATGTCCCTTCCGAAATATGGATGTAGTCCCAACCGAGATGCCCTTCCCAGGATTGAATCGGGGTCTCCCAGTGACCAACTAATTGAAACCAGGAGCTCAACTGTGCATGTGAGGCTGCTACCAGTTGAGCTACAGGGACACTACTATGTTACCTAAGCTTTACCGTCCATCCATTGCAGTTTTGTGGAGACAGCAGATCGGCAGCTACAACTGAGCGCGAACAAATCCATGTCTCTGGTCCACCATCCCGTCGGAGCGTACCTGATGGTGAAGAGACTGAGTTCAGACTGGCTACAACAAGTCAAGAGTGTGTACCAGCCTCTCACAGGTAAGTTTTATTTATTCATCTATTTATTCATTGGTTCAGCACGTAGCTTTTACATATCAGTGTTGCGGGAGGTTATTTCTAAGGGCAAACCCTGTGTTTGCGAACATGTGAGTACATGGCAGTTGCTTACATCTCCTATTCAGTTGAGCCTACTACCACTGAGCGATTGAAACTTGATAGCTCAATCAACAAATTTCATTGATAACGAATCTAGTATACGTTTTGTGTGTTTTGTTGTCTTTTTAAATCATACTTTTCATCTTACATCATATTCCAATTAACAAATCAAGGATCAGCAATTTTGGCCGCTCAACAGGCGCTCAGCGATCGTCGTCTAGTGGAAAGGAAGCCTTAGTCAATGGCTTTGTACTAGGTCCACGTTTCCAAACCGGGGCCCGGCCGGGCAGTTTGCGGATACGAGAAGTTGGGTATTGAATGACAACAAATAGACAAAGCGTAAAAAAAAAACTTAAGTCGTGAGCATACGTTTGTGTATATTTCTTGATATACACTGTTATTTTTTTTCCCACAAACAGCCCGGCTGGGCCCCGGTTTGGAAATGTGACCGTAGCATTAAATCTACATCAACAGAGGACCTACCGACAAGAATTAATAGTGATCATACTGATAGTTATAGACTGTGCAAACTGCTGTGCTGATGAAGTTCCTCTCATAATCTAAAATGTATCTTTGGTTACTCTCCGAGATTACGTGAACAGGTACAACAGTGAGTACCACGGGCAGCTCCCGACCGCGGAGGACTCCGAGTGGTCGGCACACGCCATTCTGAGGCTGCAGGAGGTCTACCAGCTGGACATCCGCAACATCATCAGCGGACAGATGGAGCTCGGGCTGAAAATGAACGACGGTGGGACAGCTTTGTTGTTGTTGTATTGGTTTGTTTTGTTTTCACATAACAAAACAAGCAGATGCAACGCCGCGTGCCTGTGAAGCTGGTGTACATGTGTTGCGCCGAAGGGCGGTTATGCCGGCTAGCTATATAGATACAGAAACCCCTACTCTTTTCGATAAGTGTGATGGGGTCTTTAACGTGCTCGTATTGTGGCTCTCTTCCAACCAACCGAAAGCATGTCCATAGCCGAAGTTAGGTACTCATTCTAAAATGAGTCGAGTAAGGAAACTAGTGTTAAGTGACTTTCTCAAGGGAAACAACATTGTTTCGCTGCTAATTCTAATTCAACAACTTTATCCACAGGACCAGCTCCTGCCACAGTGTCTGCCTCCGTGGAGGAAAACGCGCTGCAGCTGAAGAAAGAGGACATCTTCGAACTTGCCAGGGTTGCGTACAGAAACAACGACTACCGAAACGCAGTCAAGTGGCTGAACGAGTCCCTGCAGATGATGGCGGAGGACGAGGAGACAGTTGAGAACAAAGAGGGTGAAGACTTTTGTTTTACTTTACTTTATTCTGTTGCTTATAGGGGGAGGAGGGGAAGGGGGCGTCGCGGAGAGATGTACTTGACGTTCACATAGTCGGCATACTATGTGCACGGAGTACTCTGCTACACTGTCAATCCAGGGACGGCGGAGTCTCCCTATATCCCTGACATCTGAGTACCTGACAGTGTAGAATAATAAACTAACGGCCCGTTAATAGACTGCCCGTTATGATTCTACACTGTCAGGTACTCAGATGTCAGTGATAGCTGGGTGGTTGGCATGCAGGCCAAATGACCGAACCACTGTTTCCTTTGCTCGGCTGTGGAATAGGGTTAGGATAGTGTAGAGCAGATTTTGTTTCCGTCTAGCAGTGGTGACTCAAGAGGGGCGTTTTGCTTGCATATCATCCGAAGGGCTACTCTATATAATATGCAAGCAAAAACACCCTTCCGTAGTCGCCACGGCTAGTTTCCGACCATATGTCTAACGACTTAGTCCTTGGCCTTGTCTCTCCTTGTCTTTCCGGCTGCAGAGGGTGAAGACACTGCCGATGGAAGTGGCGCGTTAACGTATAGTGGAAACGACAAGAAAGCGAAGCTCAAATTCAGTGCCCTGCAGTACCTTGGATACTCGCTATACAAGGTAATGTTATGTCATCTTATCTCCTGTATATGTCGCGGGTATTATATAGGTTTATACAACATTGCATTAGGTTTTATATGATGTACTGACTTTGTAATTATAGATAGAATTTTACCTCAGAATATATCATTGGAGAACTTTAAGATCAGTGCGTTCCAAAATAAAGTTAACTTGCAATTTTTATCTACTTATTTTTGCAGCAAGGTGACCTCGAAAATGCGCTTACAATCTACAAGAAAGCCTCGGCTCTTGGTGAGTACTAAGCTATTCCGATGCATCCATCTTCCTTCCTTCAACTATAGGTTTGTTGAGATAGAGGTAACAGTTCCAAACGGAATTTTCCGATTTCCTCCAACATTTGCATTATCGGAAAAAAATATCACATTTTGACATTATAACCTTAGGAAGAGTTTGGAGCTTGGGTTTCCAACGTCTAATAAGACGATAAACCATGTTCCGTAAACGGTCTATATAGTCAAACCTGTACAAGTGTCCGCCTTTACATTAGAACCACCTGTGACCACATCTATTTTGGTGGTTCCATTGGCGCAAGAATTAAGAATCATGTCTATAGTGAGCACCCGTACGCATAGACTAGGTTTTCTTTCTCTTCTTGGTGGTCTTCTTGAGCATGTTTGACCGTTATTGTACCCTGCTTCATCTCCATGATCACTTTTTTCTTTGACCTCTGCCCTTTTCCAAGATCCAAAACATGACGAAGTTCGGGACAGCATCAAGCTGTTGCAGCGGAAGATTCGCTCGGCGAACATGTTCGGAAACGTCAACAACGACGAGCACCCTCGCCCGTGGGCCTCCGCGTCCAACGCGAAGATGAACAAGTACATGGCGCTCTGTCGGCATGAACTAAAGCCGGTGGGTCTGGCGTGATCTTTATACGGTGTAGAGTTGATATACCTCTGATTTTAAGCCCCTGTCACACATTCAGGACCTACCCACGACTTTGCTCCCGACCACTGCACAACCAATGTGGGCTCTTGGTTGGGAGTAGCCTGCAATCCATCTTATTCTAGGTACAGTTCGCTCCTCTGATCAGATCTAAGCAGAAGATGATTTTTAAAAATTCGTAGTCGGATGACGTTTAAAGACTAGTAGGCAACCTCGCCAACGAACTCCCAACCACAGTTGACCTTGCTCAAGGCTAGCTGCCAGGTCCGGAGAAGGTCAGCTATGTTTAACAGGGGCTTAACAGCCTGCCTCTTGTGCTATTTTTCAATGGATGGCATGCATTTTTCAAAAGATTATTCATTTGTTGATACATGTATATGCCAAACGCTTGTTCCCAGCGCCCAGACGTCCAGGCCAGACTGAAATGCCGGTACCAAAGTAACGGGAACCCCTATCTCCTGCTGGGTCCCGTGAAGACGGAGGTGCTCAGCAGAAAGAAGCCGGAAATAACCTTGTTCTACGACGTCATCACAGATGAAGAGGCACAGACGATTAAGAACCGTTCAATCCCGAAGGTATGGGGAAAAGTTACAGGACCAGCAAGTCGCTAATTATTGTCTCCGCCAGGAAATTTTGAATATGAACCTCATGGCGGCTATCTATAGTACTGCAGTCGAAGATTTAAGTGCATCTATAATTCACGTAGACTTTTCCGGTGTAGACGCATAGTCATGCTTGATTTCTTGTTTTGACATGTACCTCATAAGTCCCGTCCTCTTGCAGATGTTTCGCTCCAGGATTGGAAACTCCGTAAGTGAAGTGGAGAGCCACATTCGAATCAGCCAACAGTACGTAGTTTTGTACCTTTCTGTGGGTTAAACATTTGTACACAGTGGAAGTGAAATACTTCAAACAACTGCTTTTCAAATGTTGGTTCGTGATAGCGAGCAAAACCTATGACCGTTGTGGAAAAATATTACTTTTTTTCTACCCCTTAGAACTGATGAGAATCAGGTTCGTTTGTATTACCGGTGAACCACCTCAATGCGTAACACACCAGTTTTGTACACTTAGTGCAAACTACATACAGCATTATCATCGGAATAAACACCTACTCTTGGTCTTTTTGGCACATTCATGCTCAGTATGTTTAATGATTGAAAGATAAAAAGAAAATCAGATCATTCTAAAAGTTCACACGCATGTTCTCGTATCTTATATATGTGTATTACTCTTAGTTTGCCCCTTGGGACTAAAGAGTAACTTTGTCTTGTGGTTCCTCCAGGGCGTGGCTTCACGACAAGGATGACGAGGTCGTGGCGCGCGTGAGCAGACGGATCGGCCTCCTCACCGGTCTCAACGCCAGTCCAACATCGACAGAACTGCTCCAGGTTAACAAACCTTTTACGCACAACTTACTGAGATTACCCAGACCCAGACCAGACTGAGATTTACCAGTACCACATTTTTGAAATGATTGACATAACAGGAATATCCTTTTTAAGATGTCAACTCGAAGACCAGACGATAAAGGTTCATCAACTCACATTGGGAAGGACCCTTACTCATTTTGATAAGTGTTGTGGGTTCTTTAACGTGCTCGAGGTGTGGCTCTCCTCAAACACGGGACCGAGAGGACGTTCATAACTGAAGCTAGGTACTCGTTTTCACCTGGGTCTGGAGTGAAGAAATAGGTGTAAAGTGTCTTTCCCATGGCAAGGACACAACATTTGGGCCTGCCAAGAATTCGAAACTTGAACCTTCAGATTCTAAGTCAACGACCCTAACCACTATGCCAACCTAACGTGATAGTTTTTTTTTCCTGTCGACATTTCTGTCTGAGAATGCGGTCCCAAACATGACACTGAGTTTGAGTCCCCATGGTTCATGCCCTGAGTCGATTTTCTGATCCATACAGCCTCTTCAATCCAGCGAGGGCGTGAATAACTACTACAGTATTTGTTAACCAGTGGTTTAACAACCCGGTGAAAATATTCACAGAACTACTCCAGGTTCTTTCTTATTATCTCCATGAAAAATGGAGATATTGTTTTGGGTGTGTCTGTTTGTCTGTTTGTGTGTTTGTTTGTTTGTCTGTTTGTGTTTCCGCACCACTCCAGTCAGCATAACTCAAGAGCCTCTTGATGGATTACGATGATATTTGGTACGTGAGTGGATGTTGTGAAGCCAAAGGTCAAGGTCGATTTTGGGCCCCCTGGTATGTGACCTTGGTACTGCAGCGGAACTTCAATTTTTGTATCTTTTGACCTGGACGTGCTGTGGTCTTGATTTTTGGGTGGCAGATAGCTTGTTTAATAATACTTTGTGTAGAAATTCTCTGGTGATACATGCTTTTGCAATATATATATATATATATATATATATATATATATATATATATATATATATATATATATATATATATATATATATATATATCTTATGAATATGATAGCTTTAAAGAAAAAACAACTCATCCTACACCAACTGCTTTGAAATCAATATCAATCATTATTTGGAATATGAGGGACATCTCGTTCTAAAAGCAGATTTAACTGTCCTTTCTACAGGTGCTGAATTATGGACTAGGAGGGCAGTACGAGCCCCATCATGACTTCATGGACGTGAGTACTTATAATTACTAACTTACTTACTTACTTACTTACTTAGACCACAGCAAGTAATTGTTCCTCAGCTGATCATTGCTCAGTACTTTTTTTTCATTCTATTTTATTCGCACTTTAAAAAAATACATACATAACAATGAAATACAATGAGAATAAAACAGTGCAAGGAAGGTCAAAAGCTTATGCTTATGAAAAGGCCTCCCTTTATCAAATTATAACAATTTAAATTGAACAGTTACACAAAAGAAATAAGTTGGATGATAAATAAATGAAAGTGACAACATCAATATGATAAAGAATTTACCATAACTTGATTAACTAGAGTTCCACGAACACATTATCTTCGCCAAATAATCAAGGCTTATTATGGATAGTGATTAGTATTTACATGCTTATCACCCCCTGCAAATTTGATCATGCACCATACCATTTGGAAGTTATGATGGGGCGAATGAGTCCAGTCTAGATAGGGTTAAAATCATTTGATGGTACAGGACTAGTGTATGTGTCTAGTGTGCTGATATATGTTATAACTGGTCATGAAAAAATATGAGTAGGTTGATATTATATGGGCCACAAAGGTTCGATATTACAGTGTTGTAAGTTGAAAGTGATGATGAAATGGTTAAGTCAGTATATATGAATACAATTAATCTTTATTCCATATCATACGCATTTTGAAAGGCATAGTACATGTGACTTTTCTAGCTAGCAGTGGTGCAGTTTTGGTGCAGTGTACTCTCCAAGCAGAGGAGTGGGTTTGGTTGTTTTTTGACGTGTTTTTTGGTAAACACGTTAAAAACCAGCTGGACCCACACCTCTGCTTGGAGAATAGCGGGTGTGCCATTTGTTTATTTATCTGACCTACATGTACGTTTATGCAAGGCCATCTGTTTACATGACCTGACACTGTCCCATGTCCCATTATGAAATGCAGCGGGTTAACAAACTTTCCTTACTGATTATGCAAATTAGCTACTGATTTGCATAATTAGTCATTGATTATGTAAAGTACCATCTCAGCTCTATACATACCAAACATCACGACGATCTGTCGACCCCTCCTCAAGTTATTCATGTCCGAATGTCAAAACAAAAACACCAACTGCAGTTCTTAACAAGTCGCTAGGGGGCCAAAATTTACGGAACTTACTTCCTGTGGCATGAACTATCTACCACAAAAAAATCATGACCATAGCACTTTCAGAAAATATGCCCCTAGATTTTGAAGCTTCGCTGCAGTACCTTAGGTACCCGCTAGAAGGCCCATTATCGAACTTGACCTTCCTTTCTGTAAACCCTACCCATCTACTAAATATCATACGGATCCATCAACAGCTTCTCGAGTTATGCTGGCGACATACAAATACACATCCACACAAAGCCTGCTGCAGTACCGACGGAAAATGCCAGGGGAACCATTTTTGAACTTGACCTCCGTTTCCACTACATCTACACACCTACAAAAAATCATGAAGATCCATCAACGTTTCCGTCACTTTTTTGGCCTACATACAAACACAAAAAAGTTAAAAGTCCGCTGCAGTACTGTTAAATAACGCAAGGTAAACCATTTTCGAACTTGACCTTCCTTTGCACAACCACTACACACCTACCAAAAATCATAAAGATTCATTGAAGCTTTCTTGAGTTATGCTCCTGACATACATACAGACCCACCCAACAGATTTTTCAACCGAAAACATAATCTTCGCCGAGTACAAGTACTCGGCGAAGATAATCATACATGGATATGCGTTGAATGTGGAGTTAACGAGAAGTATTAAACAAAGAAACGGAAACCTAGTGAGGAAAATGTACTGAAGTAGATGCGTACGTACGCAGAGGTAGGTCAGTTTTAAAAATGCTGTAATGAGGTTCAACGTCATCACATACTGAAAGTATTCTCATTTGTAGGCTATTTGGTCTTGTATTTCCATTGATACATGACGTTCTATACCTAATCATTTTTCAGGCTGAAGAGAAAATGTGGGGGACGATACTGGGCAACAGAATGGCAACATTCCTGTTGTATGTAAGTATAACAATGCACTGTATTAGAAATAGACTTTACACTGGAAATGTATGTGCATATTGTTAAGGAAGGAATGAAACAAGACATCAGAGAGAGGAATACCAGTAAATACTTACTCCGTTTGATTTGAAGTCTCTGTGGGCGGCAAACTCATTATCCAAATAACTTTAATCTCCAAGTAGATGTAGCAGTCGGGCTTATCTTGAGCGGTGTTTTGTACTTTTCTGGGGGTGCGCAGTTTTTACAGATAACCGACTAGCCGTAAAAGCGCGCACCTCAAGAAAAACGTACAGAGCACCGCTCAATACAAGCCCGAGTGCTACATATACTTGGAGATTAACATAACGTGCCCTTCACCCACAAACAAAAGAAAACTATACGATATTGCAACCACTTTGGTTTTTTTTTTTTTCGGTGACAAGCTGAGTGACGTCACGGCTGGAGGAGCCACAGTTTTCCCGGTTGCAAACGTTACAGTTCCAGTCATGAAGGTGAGTCCTGTCTGTCTGTCTGTCTGTTCTGTCCGTCTGTTCGTTTGTCTGTCTGTCTGCTTGTTTTTTTGTTTGTTTGTTTGTATTTCCACATACTTTGGCTAGCATAACTTAAGAAGCTATGGATGATTGTGATGTACTTACGTAGGTTTTGGGAAGACAAAGGTCAAGGTTTGTTTTGGGCCCTCTGGCAGCTTTCCTTGGTACTGCTTTTATATCTTTCTTTTCTTTTTTTATGCCTTCTATGCTGATTATGCTGTGGTCTTGACTGTTAGGTGGCAGATAGCTTTAGACGTTGGGAAGAAGTTTAGGTGTCGCCCCCTAGTTGTTCATGGACCAGAAATCACATCAACTGACATCATTTTTCGTCTATTTTGCTACATACTCGATATATATTGGTAGAGTACAATTCTAGACGAGAAACCCGCATGGGCATTATTGGGAGACGGTGTTATCTTATTGCATTCCTACACATATTAGTGGTACATATCAAAATAGTGAGAAAGATTAGATAGTGAGCAAGGCATGAATTTGATGTCTTGAGAATATAGATATGAAATAAGCAACAAAAGGTTGTCTGATTTCTGTGTGCTTTTTCAGAACGCCGGTTTGTTGTTCATGGATCTGCTTCGGTCGGGGCGGGGCGACGAGAACAGCCTGCATGCCGGGTGTCCTGTCGTCATCGGATCCAAGTGGAGTAAGTTATGCGTGTACTTTGTCATGCTTAAGTCACAAATAGGAAAAAGGGGCCCCGCCGAATAGTTAACGGGCTGGGATTTTTTGCACTTTCGGGCGTGACTCCTGCGTCGCCCTGTTGGACAGCATGTGGCTACCGGGCTACTTATAGGCACGGCCTGGCCCAGCGATGTTTAAAACTCGGAGTTAAAAGCAACCCGGGACCCGGCAACAGATTGATTGCTGTATATTTAGATTGATGTAATATTTTCTTTCGTAACTAATCTACGTTCTTTTTTAACAAATTACAAAGATTCATGACGCTATTTGATTTTTAAGACTTTTTGTAACATAGAATCTGTCGCTTTCCGACAAGTTCACTCTTAATTGTCGCCATTTCTTTCTATTTCAGTTGCCAACAAATGGATACACGAGGGCGGGAATGAGTTCCGGAGAAAATGCGGCCTCAGCCCGGACGAGTGACTGCTCAACACGACACACTCAGCATCTTATTAGTCCGCATTTAACTAGCTGTTTAGATTAGGGGACGACATTCTAACAGAATTGCCGCACAGAGATACCTTGTAATTGCCCTATAAGCTAAGTATTTGACATAGATGGCACAGCCAGTATTTACCCACATAGTTTAACTACATAACGCAGAGAAATGTTTTACTAAGTCGTCGATTCGTCGTAGCCTACACAGGCATCTTTGAATACTCTACTGCATCAAAGAATTGTACGTATAGAATCTGAAGACATGCCAACCGATCAACGTTAGGGCAATGAATGGATCACTGACATTAAAAATGATTTCTATGATTTACAAGAAGATTATGCGTCTATCTTACAAAATAAATGGAAAATATAGTGGGGATTTTTATGTTTTGAATAACGTTCTGTGACACGGACGGGCTGATTTTAGTAAATACAACCTTTATTGTACATTTTTCTTCACAGAATGATAAACTTCACTTAAGGATCGCGTAAGATTTGCAATGTTTTCATCATCATTGGTTTGTTTACCCGGACTAATTCTGCTATACTCGTATTGGAATGTTTACTACGTATGAAATACGAAGAGTATAGATTTCACGACACGATAATTCCTATAGATCCAGAGTTCTGCAGAACGCACACAGAAACCTGGCCAGTATTACTATGCAAGCAGAGTTTAGTCTCCGGCTTCTTTTGACGTCTTTTTATGCATTTCTGTGGGGCTTTCTATTTTGTCAGGTTTCCTTTTAGTCCGCCAGATAAACAGAGGCTGGCTGGCAAAATGAACTGACAAAATAGAAACCCGATAAAAACGCCTAACGGGACGTCAAAAGCAAGGCGGATACCGGAGCCTAACCTCTGCTTGGCGAGTAGCCAGTAGAAGACCCCTGACGCTATTGATTGATCTTAATTAAGCGGGTGGGCTGGTACATCAATGTGCACAGACTAGCATGCATGAGTCTTGTGAATGTGCTGATGTGATGACAAGTGAGCTGCTGATGTTGGCACTACAGTTTGACTGACTGATCTTCGTGTTGTGGGGTTGGCGGAGGGTAGGCTTATCGGGCTGTCTACTTCTACTGTCAGGTTTCCCCTTTGTCTGTCAGATGAACAGAGTTTGGCTGGCGGACAATAAGAAAACATTACAAGACATAAACCCGATAAAAATGCCTAAAAGGACGTCAAAAACAAACCGAAGCCCAACCTCTACTTGGCGAGTAGCCAGTACAGGGCCGCCTGACACCATTACTTGATCTTAATTAAGCGGGTGGGCTGGTATGACGAGTAAAAAGGCTAGCATGCATGAGTTTGGGGATTTTTTGTCTCACGTGCTGTTGACAAGAGAGCTGCTGATTGGCAATTCAGTTTGACTGACTCATCCACGAGTTGTTTCCGTTCTGGCCCCTGCAGTTGGCATGGATCGAGGTTACACAATTTGTCGACGACGGACGAGCGTCTTTGTGTTGGTTGGGTGCCAACTTTTTCTCAATGCCTACACCGCGGAATTGCAATTGTTCCCGTTGTTGAAATTCTGGTGTAAAATTTCTTAATTAGATGAACCCTGTATTACAAGCTCCATCTGTCCGTACATTTGCAGCTGTTTTAAGAAGCTAGAAGAAGTTGAACATCTACATACTATTATCCATTAGTCATAACGATTGTAGATATACAGTAGTAAGATACCACATTCTTACATCACTGAATTGTGCTCCTGCTGTATCACCATGACCTGTACTTTGCTTGCAAGAGCATATAAGTGCACAATAAAGGTCTTTCATTCATGCTTTTCGAACGTGTTTGATGTAGTGTTGCTGTCCGACGGTCGCTCAGTCAGCATGGATGAGGAATCCTGAGAACGTGACTTCTCTGTCGCTGCTGCTGTGCAGATCTTTCCCCTTTCCCAACACCACCCAAACCTCGTCCCCAGGCTGCAGGTGTAGGATGGCACTGTTACAGCTGGACAGGTTAAGGGACTCCCCACCGCTGTACTCATACAAACTCACCATTTGGTTTCCGTTCTTCATTAACTTCAGCCAGTATTCGTTGTCATTTCGACTTATCATACCGGTAATCGTGAAGAAATAGACGCCTCCGACTGTGACCACAACCATCCCCGTTCCCTGGTTGTAGGCCCCGCCCACGTTGCTCAGAACGACGTCATACGTCACAACCGTGTCGGACGAAACGTCGTCAAGGCTGGTCGTTCTCGCCGCAGAAAACGCCACGACAGGTGGGCTGGTACCACGTTTTCTCCTCTGACCAGAAAAACCTGATCTACCAGGTGGACCAGGTCCTCCAGGTCGACCAGGTGCTCCAGGTAGACCTGGTGCACCTGGTGGACCATGTAGACCTTGCTCACCTTTCTGTCCACGAAAACCAGGAGTACCTGGCCCACCTGGAAAACCACGATCACCTCTGGGCCCTATGGGAAAAGACAAAATAGATGAAAACATAGTTATACACAGTGGTAATAACTTTAATGTACATACAGCCAAAATCACATGATAGGTGTATGTATAGAATACAACACGGTGTATTCCGTATTACCTGAGGTACCAGCCCGACGGCAGCAATGCATTCTAAATAGTCTATGGAAGTCCAAGATCGTGACTGTATTGGTAACTTGACATTGCACCTGGACTACGCAGCAGTTGCATTCTACAGCATCAATATTCTGATAACCCCTGAGTACCCTTCAGATTAAGTACAGCCAGGTGTAACACGTTATATCGCGAGCAACCACTCAATAAACTTCAAATGGAGCGCTCTTATAAGAAATCTTGGGTTGAGCTTAGAAATTAATTAAGTTTTGCAATGTGTTTCTGGATACTTGTTTGTCAACTTAAACACGGCTGATGCCAAGTGCTTCGTTCTCACCATGCGGTCCAGGAAATCCCGGGTCGCCTTTCGGTCCATTTAAACCAGGAGGACCAGGAGGACCTGTCGCACCTGGCCTTCCTGGCGCACCACTTCGAGCTGTATCACCTGTCTCACCTTTCGGCCCTTTGGAAAAACATAGAATAAAGGGAAACATATTTATGCACACTAGTAATAACTTTAATGTACATGCAGCCAAAATCACATGATAGGTGTATGTGTAGGATACAACACGATGCATTCCGTATTACCTGAGGTACCAGCCCGACCGCAACAATGCATTCTAAATATTCTATGGAAGCCTATGTGATAAAAACAGAAGCCCGTGTGATAACCCTTGTTGTCACCCGGTCCGGAACACCCGCATCGAACGTTATTTTGGCCCGGTGTCAAGCAGCCGCCTGCTTTAAGGGCGTAGTCAACTCCAGAGGAGAGTGTTATGGTTCTGCTAATAATATTTTTCTGAATCCAAGAACGTAATTGTATTGGGAACTTGACATTGAAACTGGACTAGGCAGCAGTTTGCATCATACAGCATCAATATCCTGATAACCCCACGAGTACCCTTCAAATTAAGTACAGGCAGGATTAACACGTTATATCGCGAATAAACACTGGATAAATTTCAACTTAGGTGCTCTTAAGAAACTTGGGTTGAGCTTAAAAAGTACCTTTAATTTTTGCTATGTATTTCTGGATATTTGTTACAAGGATGATGCCGGGTGCTCCATTCTCACCTGTCGGTCCGTGTTCACCGGTGTCTCCCTTTTCGCCTTTCCTTCCAGGAAAACCATCAGATCCCGGCGAGCCTTTCGGTCCACGAAAACCTGGGAAACCACTTCGAGCTGTTTCACCTGCCTCGCCTTTCGGCCCTTTGGGAAATACAAAATAAATGGAAACACATTTATACACAGTGGTAATTACTTTAATGTACTTGCAGCCAAAATCATATGCTAGGTGTATGTATAGAATACAACACGGTGTATTCCGCATTACTTGAGGTACCAGTCCGACTGCAGCAATGCATTCTAATCATCTTATGGAAGCCCATGTGTTACAAGTAGAAACCCAGACAGTATTTTCTCATTAATTAGGCAAATCAGGTCTTAATTTGCATAACTTTTATCTACCAATGTCCATTTATTTCTCAGTTACATATGTTGCATTTTAACTGTTTTACCATTGAATGGAGTGGGTTTATAAGATTTCACCATTGATAATACAAATTAGATTACAGATGATTACCATTTCATTATATCAAGTAATACTTAAGCTATCCACAAAATAAAAACAAGTATACAGGTTTGGTTGTATATCCCTTTGTGGTTTGACCACTAGCTGCCGGGCCCCTGGGGAATACTTACCCCAGTTTCGAAACTAACAGGTGCCAGCTGTCACAACTTGCCTAGAATGGAAATATAGATTTTTCTTATCATTTATGCAAATTAAGTCCCAACTTACATAATCTGTACTTCATTATGTACATCTCTGTCTAAGCTACCTGCATATCACATATCATGGAAATCGGTCGCCCCTTTGTTCAGTTATTCTCCTTGGAAGATTTTGACAAAAAAGCCAATGCAGTTCAAGAGCATGCTGCTCGGGGGCCCAAACCTACAGCACTTCTTCCTAACATCACAAGCTATTTGCCATCCAAAAATAAAGACCATAGAATGTTAATGTCAAAAGGTGCAAAAAATGGAAGTTCTTCTGCAGTATCAAGGTCATATACCAGAGGGCCCAAAATCGACCTTGACCTTTGTCTTCCCGACACTTACCCACGTACCAAATATCATGACAATCCACCCAGACGTTCTTTAGTTATGCTGACTACAAGCATCAGGGCGCACACACAAACACGCACGCACACACACGCAAACACACTCAAAACAATATCTCCATTTTTCATGGGGACAATCGGGTAGGTCTAGTCGTAACTTCGTATCTTGTCTAAACTCGACACAAATCGGAAACTTGTTTTCGAGCAATCACATCCATGAAAGGTTGTTTTCTTTTCGTTACAATGATACCACATTTGTCGATGAAGGTTAGACATCCAGGTAATAAGATACCCATGCATGTACAATCACAGCAAATTTGGTATCTAAAAAAGCAGTTACTCAAGCAACTGGATATGATTTTGGAAACGGTCAGACGTTTCAAGTAGCATCCGATACTTTTCGTCAGTTAAGGCCCTGTCACACTTGTGCGTATAAGCCATTCCGTGTGAGTTCCGTGTTGAATTTTGACAACACGCAGTTGTACGCTCAAAATATCAATTTTTTTCCAGTTATGCGCGGCGCACATATAGCGTGTGAATAACGACTTCAGCGCATCCAATGCGTTTGAGACACGTGTAAGTTGCATATGAAGTGCGCAATATTCTTATCTTTGCAGCGAATAGCTGCGCATCAGGTGCGTGTGCTGAGCGCATTCCGAATGCCCACAACGACTGCCGGCCGCATGCCTGGCGAACTTCCGACGACTGCTAATCGAATTACGAGCGTACCCCAGGTTTGAGATGTGTTGAAACGGCAACTGCTGCCTGCTTTTCCTTTTATTACAAGTTCAGACTCGACTACAACAACATGGGGCGCCGGCCGAAACGTGGCTCTTCCACCCACGCTAGCCATGGCCGTGGCCGTGGCTCGTCTAATTCTGGACCACCCGTTGAGGCGTCTAACACCCCTGATGCTGTAGGTGACCGTGATGGTTGTGTTGGCCATGGTACTGAAGACAGTCCCCCGGCCCCATCAGGCGAAGCTGTCCAGTCTCACTCCCCTGGTCACGAACCTGCAAACGCGGGTGGTGAGAAGGAGCAGACCTCAGGGTCACCATCACCTCAGGCCTCGTCTGCTACCCCCCAAAAGCCACGAGCAAAGAAAACCAGCTGCAGCTACTCCCTAGATGCTGAGGTAGAAAAGGCTTTGGTGGAATGGATCAAGAACGATATCCTCTGGAACAGTAAGCTGATCCGCTACAAACGTACAGATTTAAAAGAAGCTCTATGGAACGAAAAGGCGAAAGACCTAGAAAAGACAGCCACCTACTTGAAAGGCTGGTGGAGGTCCACTAAGGACATATTCACAAGGCTACACAAGAGGAAGAGCGGAGATGGGCCCAAGGACCTCACTGAGAGGGAAGAATGGATTTTTGCCACTTGTACTTTCTTGCAGCCACTAGTCCGGCATGTGTCGCAAGTTCTCGCAACCAATGAGAAGTGTAAGAATGGAAGGCCCTTGTGTCTTCGTTTCGTAGCTCCACAACTGTTGTCTTCTCTCTATTCACGGTCGGACCCAGACGGTCCTTTGGTGTGCTATTCTCCTTCTTCTCTTTCTTTGACGAAGGAGATGGAGTTGTTGGATGACAGCAAGCATGGGGTGTCGCCGGTTATGGCCTGGATCTGCCATGTTCGGAAGGTCTATCCACCCTGGAGTCATAGGTGCCCTCGTATCTATACCAAATCTGGAATATGCCCCGGATGTTCGTCGAGCACGCTATGTGAACGATATCCGTTAGCTATCTGTGCGTTTGTCAGACGCTACTGGTACGTGCAATGCGCTGCCCGATCGCAGGACGAACGACACTAATTCGTGACGTATATTCTTATTCGCTATACGGTCGATCATCATGCGTTGTATCTGCGCTGCAAGTGCGCGATGTGGTCGCTGCGCAGAGATCGTGCCGCAAGAGAAGCGTATTACGGCGATTGGAACGCAAACACAAAGCGCGCCTGTACCTTACTCGACCGATGTCGGACGTGTGAACTGCGTTCTTACAACGTCTGAGCTGCGTCCCAGCGTTCGCACGAAAGTTTTCGGTAGTTTCAAAACTATCAGGCGTGCTGGGCCGTGCCTTGCGTGTGCCTGCGTGCCTAAAACTATCACAAAACGATTGAGAAACGCATTAGGTGCGTGTTGGGCGCACGCCGGCGTATGACAAAAATGTTAACACGCAACTCACACGCTCATGTTATACGCACAAGTGTGACAGGGCCTTTACTTTGAACAAGATTGTCGAACAGCAGGTTTTTAAGCCCCTGTCAAACTTGTGCGTATATACAAGTCCGCATGAGTTGCGTATTAACATGTTTTTGGTTTAGATTAAGTGTGCAGCCGAAGAAGTGATTTCTTAGGTTCGGTCACTAGGCTCCACAACGGTGGATCATAGTAGAAAACAACGTTTTTTTCCCGCAAAGCTTACTTAACCCCAAAAAATGTTAATGCGTAACTCACGCGCACTTGAATGTACGCACAAGTGTGACAGGCCCCTCAACCACTAACTAACTATGAATTGATATGCAAATAAAGAGAAGGCAAATTTAGATAGTCCAATGAGAAAACAAATTAGACAAAGTCAAGACAAGGTTGAAGTAAAAGGGACAATAGCTCGTATTGTTTTAATGTAGGAGCTTAAGTTGTTTTTGCGGCCTAGGCTGGGTCCCAGTGCCAGACAGTTCGACCCTTAGCCCTCCTTTCCTGTTGAGGTTGGATTGTACATCCTCTCATATATTGCCTCCCTCACTCCACGTTCGAACCAGCGGGGTTCGCGGCCATTTGCAAGGATATCAGGGGATTCGAAATAGAATGGTTGTGTTTTAGGTGGTGGAAATGGCTGAGGGGTAGCCTTTAGCGCTACATTGTTTGCCTGGTCTGCATTGTCTGACCGTTTCCAAACTTATATTCAGTTGCTTGAGCAACTGCTTTTTTTGGATACCACATTTGCTATGATTTTACATGCATGGGTAGATCTCCAGGCCCATTTATCTTAATTGAGTGGGTTGCAAAACAAATATGCTCACATTCACACACCTACACATTGGCAGGGAGATTTCGGGACTTTTTGGGGTGACCCACCCACAAAATTAGTCATGCTGCTCGTTGTACAGCAAATGAGATGCCCTTTACAGTGATATTAGAATATAAAGTCGAGGGCAATTTGGACACCTTTTTCGCGACTTACTCACCTAAACAGCCCTGCGATCGTAAAGACGGAATGTCGTTGGCAAAGTGAAATGAATACTCTTTCAAATGATAAATGACACGATGAAATTGATAACATATCAACGGAGATATGATCGACTGAATTCAATTTTCCGGTGTTGATTACATTGTTTGCCTATTTCTACATTGCAGCTATTCACATTTGAGTGTCATAGCTGAATTATTCATATCTCCTGTAGGATAGGTGTGATATACATGTACATTGTAATGCTACGGTCCCATTTCCAATCCGGGGCCCGGCCGGACTGTTTGTGAAAACGAAAAAAAGAAACATGCATTTCAAGAAACTACACGATATATGGTTAGGAGTTTTTTTTAACGTTTTGTGTCTTTTGTTGTCTTTTCTATTATATTTCTCGTTTCCACAAGCGGCCGGGCTCCGCTTTGGAAATGGGACCGTACTCACCCTGTGGCCCGTCAGCGCCAGGCTTGCCCGCGGGCCCAGGATCGCCTTTAGGGCCCGGTTCGCCTTTAGGGCCCGGTTCCGCCACAATGGTGATGTTCCCACAGCTTAGCTTCGGGGCGCACACGTCGTCCTGGCCTGCAAAAGCGCCCAGGACGAGAAGAAGGGAACCCAGCACAGCGATCTTCATCTTGACTCAGAGGCAGCTGATATGAAGTGGTGTGCAGGAGTGAAATTCTTGGCTTTTTAAGGCAGCGTGCGGTCGCCTTGAAGAAAGGAGGAAACTGAAGCCGTCGTATGCGCAGTCCCGAAGATGGACAGAAAAGTTCGTCAGGGGTGGACCAGGAGATATATGGTGCGTTTGGGTTGAAGATTGTGGAAAAATTTAGATGAACATGTGGATTTTTCTTTCGGGTCATCGATTCACGAGAAGATTTTGTCTCTGAGCTGTTCTAATGGTTGTTTATCTTGTGCAAAATATCTGTTAAAATGATGTGTTTAGTGCAATGTCAAGTTCCTCAACCCTCCCGTCTACCTTTCTTTCTGATCCACCCCTTGGAGCATGAAAGCTTCTCGACGTTGCTGATCTCATGAGGAAATACAGATGTGTTTCCGTTTACCCGACCGACCCTGGCAAAAACCTGCCGACCCTACCTGTTTTCATTTGGGAGTCGACCACTGGCAAGGGACATTAAATTTCCGATCTGACATCTGAGTGATGAAAACATTGTACAATAGTTTCCCACATGTTCTCCTCATCACTCTTGCAATAGAAAAGACATACAAACAGACGTTCAGATCTAAGTCCCCTGCCTCAGAGTATATCTGTACAACGAAAATATGATGTTGAAAATCCCAGTTTCCTCATGCATTTCAGTGTCACATTGCTAAATTGTATTTGTTTGGAAATCTTTACAAAACACAATCCCTACTTACCGACCCTATTTTTTAAGGGTCGTAATCGGAAACACAACATTAGTTATGCTAGGCCTTAGGTGCGTGGATGTCGAACCTCTTTTCAACGTTATTTTTCACATAATAACGTTGTACGAGTCTTCTTTCATTCGTCAAAAAGGTTATGTTTTTGTGATTGTTGTTTGTCTGTTCGACTGTTTGTGGTGTTGGACATCCCTGCAGGCCGAAGCCAGGTACTTCTTCACACCTGAGTCATGAGTCAAGTGAGGACATCAAGGTATCAAGTGTCTTTCCCAAGGACACAACATCGGCACCTCAGGGATTCGAACTTCAGTTTCCGAATCAGCAACCCTAATCACAGGGCAACGTGCCACAAGGTTGACTTAAATTTCCCAAAGTAAAGAGACAGTCTAGTTGAGTAAGGAATTCAGCGTTCTCTCTGTTAGGTCGGTTATGAGAAACGAAACATCACAGGCACACTCACCCGCAACGTAATCTATACACAAAGATTTGAATTGAAATAACTTCGTGGGTTTGTCAGGGCTAATTCTACTCTACTTCTCTAAGAGTCTCTCTCTCTTGTTGCAACGATTACTATGTATAACATCCGGCGAGCACAGAATTCACGACACTCACGATCCAGAGTGTTACAAAACGCATACACTTTCGACCTGGCCAGCACAAGGCCGTCTTGCACTATCATTTGGCCATACTTATTTGATTACCTGGATATGGATGATATCCACTCGCCGCCCAAAAATTAATGAGAGCATGCCAAAAAAGTTCGTTCGAAAATGTAAGTGGTCATAAGGGTTTTACAAATGACTGATGGCACAAAGCATGGCATACAAAAAAATGAGTGCATGCGTGCGTGCGCGGATGAAATCCATGTAATCAAGTCATGATCAATGTGGCCTTACTGGCATTCAATGTAGACGGACTAATATGCAATTTCGCGTTTAAAACAATAGTATCGCTACAGTCAAAGGTGGACAAAAAGTTTCGCGGTGGTTTTAAGTTCACGCTGAAGGTTCACCGCGAAAACTGCGAACATAAAACCACCGCGAACATTTCTGCATGTACAGCACAGTATTACTTTTATTTTATGAAGCGGGTTAGCAGATATGTCAATGTAAACAGACTAGCATGCAGGAGTCCGGAGAATGTTTTCACACGTGCTGATGACAAGTGAGCTGCTGATGTTGGCACTTCATTTGACTGACTCATCCACGAGTTGTTTCCGTTCTGGCCCCTGCAGTTGGCATGGATCGAGGTTACGCAATTTGTCGACGACGGGCGAGCGTCTTTGTGTTGGTTGGGTGCCGACTTTTTCTCAATGTCTACACCGCAGAACTGTAATTGTTCCAACTGTCTACTTTCTGGTGTAAAGTTTCTTAATTAGATAAACCATGCATTTCAAGCTCTATTTGTCAGTACCTTTGCAGCTGTCTTAAGAAGCGAGAAGACGTTGAACATGTACATACCAGCATTTATTAGTCATAGTCAGATACCACATTCGAATATCACCGTAATTATACTTCTGCTTTATCACCATGGCCTGATTTTAAACCTCCTTGCCTGTACTTAGCTCAGTAAGACTTTTTCGAACACCTGCTTCAACGTTTCTCTGCACACACTGTTCTGAGGTATCAATAAAATCTGACGTATCAAGATACTTTTCTTGTAAATAATCAAAACGTAACGGATACTTGCAAATTTGAAAGAAAGAATATAAATACGTAGTTTGCAAACTACCTATAAGCCGCTTGTAAGAGCATAAGTGTATAATAAAGGTCTTTCATTCATTCTTGAAGTGTTTGATGTAGTCTTGCTGTCCGACGGCCGCTCAGTCTGCATGGATGAGGAATCCTGAGAACGTGACGTATCTGTTGATGCTGCTGAACAGATCGCGCCCCGCTTGCAACATCACGCAAACCTCGTCCCCAGGCTGCAGATGTAGGATGGCACTGTGACTGCTGGACAGGGAAAGGGTCTCACTAGCGTCGTACTCATGCAAAGCCACCATTGCTTGGCCGTTCTTCACTAACCACAGGAAGTAGCTTTCGTCACTTGTATCTATCTTACCGGTAAACGTGAAGAAGTAGACGCCTCCGACTGCAGTCACAAACTTCCCCGTCTCCCTGTTATAGGCCCCGCCCACGTTGCTAAGGACGTCGTCATACTTCACCACCGTGTCGGACGAAGGTTTATCAAGACTGGTCGTTCTCGCCACAGAAAACGCCACGACAGGTGGAGCAGGTGGGCTGGTTCCAGGTGCGCCCTTCTCACCTGCCGGTCCCTGTTCACCTTTGTCTCCTCTCTCGCCTCTCGGTCCGACCGGGCCCAGCTTACCCGGCGCACCTCTGGGAGGAGCTCTCTCACCAGGCTCACCTTTCGGCCCTTTGGGAAAACACATGATGAATGGAAATATATGAAACGTTAAAGCAATTAGCACGTTTAAGCAATTCACGTTTCGTACCAATGTCTGTAAGAGTTACAGACTGTCGTACGAGATATAAAGTGCTGATTACTTTATTGTAATGTTACATCCAAACCGTTCCAAATGGAGATTCACACTGCAGGTAAAATTAGAAGCTAGACTGATGCGCAGCGCAGACGGAAAGAGGATCCACACGGGTGGTACGGAATACACCTTATTGTTTTCTATATGTACTGTACTCACCCCGCGGCCCATCAGTCCCCGACTCGCCTTTAGCGCCCGGTGCCGCCACCACGGTGATGTTCCCACAGTTTAGCTGCGGAGCGCAGACGTCGTCCTTACCCGTCTGCAGTGCCGCAAAGGCGCGCAGGACGAGAAGAAAAACCAGCACAGCGATCTTCATCTTGAGTTAGAGACGGCTGATGTGATGAAGTGGTGTGCAGGAGTGAAAATCTTGGGTTGTTAAGGCAGCGTGTTTACGTCTTGAAGAAATGAGAAAACTGAAGCCGCCGACCGTATGCGCAGTCCCGACGATGGGCAAAAAACAGTTCGTCGGGGGTGGGCCAAGAGATAGTAGTATGGTGTGTTAAGGCGGAAGCTCGGGGGAAAATGTAGATGAAACTGGGTTTTTTCTCTGCACTTATAGTTTTGTATCTTCCAGTTTCCTTGTGCAAATTATCCGTTATGATATTTAGATACGTCTGTTTAAGCAAGTAAGTGGTGTGTTTATTACAATGTCAAGTTCCTCAACCCTCCCGTCTACCTTTCTTTCCGATCCACCCCTTGGAGAACTTGGAGAGTTTGTCTCCGTTGTCAGATCTCATTAGGAAATACAGATGTAGGGACATCAAAGAACTGTAACAGTTGTTGACCGATTTTGAACATATGGTACTTCTAATTAGTCCCCCATTGCCAACCTCAAAGTATGTTACTTCTAATCAGTCCGCAATTACCAACCTCAAAGTATGTTACTTCTAATTAGTCCCCAATTACCAACCTCAAATTAGTCCTTTTCCCGTGATTAGTATAATTTCTTCATGGGTTCATTAACTTTGCCAAGAGGGTTATGTTTTCCAGCGGACGCCCGTTGTTGATCTCATTAGGAAATAGAGTTGTCATTTTGGACGGTGTTGACTGTATTTCCTCGTTGCTAGATGTGGTGAAAAGTTTAATTAATCCAACCACACAAGCAGAAACAACTCGCTCACACGAGAGGTACTTGCCCAACGTTTGCCAAGGAATCGCTGATAAGGAAGACATACGCATCCTGGCTGGAGCTGCATTTGTGTTTCGGAAGGGACGTAAAATCCGTAATCGTGGAGGTGTCTCTAGCACGTTAAAAAGGCATTACAGCAGTCTCCTAACTCAGATGGGTACCTACTGGCTGTACTTCGGATGAATAGATTATCATAGCTGAATAAGCAACGTTTGACTTGACTTGTAGTTGTAATTCTTGTTAAGCAATGAAACATTGGTAGTTTCTTTTTCTTAGATACTATGCATCATGCGTATCATACAGTATTTCTGACAAAATGACAGATCCATCTGTCTGTAGCCATATTTTGGCAGTGAACACTAAGTCCCGTTCACTAACGACATCTGGCGGAATATACCTAAAGTGCAGGATGCTGTTGGTGATAACGGTGCAGAGGTCAATGCTACCATTCGTCGTAAATCACAGAAATTGCACAGATTCTGTCTCGGAACAGATCAGTCTCGTAGACAGTAATGTTATGTAGCTATATGCCCTTTTAAATCTTCTGACAAAGATGAGGTCATAAGTGCGTGAGGAGAGTGTGACCACCGGCGCACCCCGTCATGCTTTTGGGTGACGGAAGTCATGTGACATACCAAGGTACCAGCTACGTGTTGGAGGGGAAAAGTGCTCGGTCCGCTGCCCTGCAGAATTGTAGGGACAAAAGCTGTCGTAATGAAGAAAACGTCAAGTTAACGTAAGTATGAAGAGCTATGTGTTTGTGTAGGTGGCGATGAGACGACTGAAGAGGCCGTGAGAAGGCCGCTTTGAAGCGTAAACATAACAGGTGTATATAGTGGGAGGGCAGGGCTTACGTCTTCGTCTTACGCCGCCAAGTTTCATATCAGACTGTGCAGGTTTTGACAAGGATCGAGCTTGGGAACCGTCTGAAAACCCTCGTTCATTGTGTCTGTTATTTAATGTCTGACACAACCCATTCTTTGCTGTCCGGGATAACAGATTTAGGAGACCGGTGGGAGGGGGGCGGTGTAGCTGAAATTCAATCTGGTTCGATCAGTGATAACGGGCGATGTAACGTTACTAGTAGTTAATAAAACAACTTATCGGTATTAAGCGTTGTGGACGGGTGTCTTGTGAGGATAAGCATGAAATTAAAAGCTGGCTCCACTGAATCATTCTGTAAAAACGTTAACGTTTGGGGATGGGAGCCAGACTATTCTGTGGATCATAGGATGAGCTACAATAGGATGGAACTAGTCACATCCTTAGCCCAGTCCATATAGAAATGTCCTTGGCTAGTGCTAGTTTTCAGGAAATGATGTCATTGTCTTCACCTCTGTAGGTGAACACAGCTAGAAGCTTCAAAGATGTCCAAGTCTACTCTACTAAAGGTTGTTCTTCTCGGGGATGGCGGGGTCGGGAAAAGCTCGCTTATGAACCGGTTCGTCACGGACAAATTCGACAGTCAGTCCTTCCACACGATTGGCGTAGAATTCCTAAATAAGGACATCGCGGTGGACGGCGAAGGTTTCACCCTTCAAATCTGGGACACGGCTGGCCAGGAGAGGTTCAAGAGCCTGAGAACGCCGTTCTACCGTGGGGCGGACTGCTGCTTACTTACCTTCGCCCTCAACGACGTGCAGAGCTTCAAGAACCTGGGCATGTGGAAGAAGGAATTCCTGTACTACGCGGACGTGCGTGATCCCGACAACTTCCCGTTTGTCGTGCTCGGGAACAAGTGCGACATGACAGACCGCGAGGTCGCCACGGAACAGGTGGAGGCCTGGTGCCGGGAGAACGGGGACTTGCCGCTGTATGAGACGAGTGCGAAGGACGCTATAAACGTGGACACGGCGTTCACGGCGGCTGTGCGGCGGCTCGTGAGGCTTGAGGAGAGAGTGGAGGCAGGGTACAGCAACACCGTCGACCTGAACGCACAGGCGAAACAGTCGTCCTGCTGCTGAGGACTGAGGTGTAGAGAGAGTTCAATGAGTAGATGAGTTCACAATTCCTCTGACAGACTACAAAATAATGATACACTTCCTTGGACATCAGCCCTTTTTGGCTGCCATCTATATCCAAGATTGATATATAAACAGATGAATAGATTAAAACAAAAACACTGTGTTCAAGCACTCTCTAAGAACAGACTTTGCATTTAGAGAGAGTATCAGAAGTAAATGAGTTCATAATTCTGCAGACTCAGGGCTGTCTCCAGCTTTGAATTCTTTTTCCGTCCACATATTGTTTGGGAGCCCATGTTGTTCATTTTCATTGTCAAATCTGTCATTTTAAGCCTACGAAACTACATTTTCATCCATTTCATGTCAGAAAGTTCAGACCTTTGGGATGGACTGGGTGACATTTCTGGCCGTCCCAACAAGCAAATTTCCATCCCAGGACAGAAGGACTTGGAGACAGCCCTTTGTATACTACAAAATGATGACACACTTCCTTAGAAATCAGCTCATTTAGGCTACCATCTGTATCCAAGATTCATTGATGAATGAAGACCTTTATTGCACATTTCTGCCACACTTGGCTAAGTACAGGTCGCAACAAAGCAAAATAACAAGTACAGTTAACGGATACAAAAGAATATGGCTAATAAATAGATTAAAACAAAAACTATTCAAACACAGAGCAGAACAGACTTTGCATTTATGTGTACACAATCGAATGCACAAAATGTGTTCAAATGTCGGCGGAAATGATGTACTAGTAATCACTCCAGCAGTTTTGTAATCTGTGGAAGTGTGAACTTGTCTATTCACTGGAATAGTAGATTAACATTCCCTTTTCTAGTGTTACACCATCCAACGAAGAGGGTATATTAGGACAATGAACAAGAAAACCCAAGGCTAGCTTTAGACTCAATACCCAATGACACGCATGGTTTTAATGAAAAAGATATCACAATGAAGTGATCTACACGATTGTACAACTACACAGAAAACTTTCAGATGTTCATCTCTAGAAAATTTTGGTTGACTTACCTTTAATTGAAAAGTACCTTTTAGTCAGGTAGCCATTTTTTTTCTTTTTTCATCCATGCATTCTTGAATTTCAGCTAAGACTAGTTTGTACATGTACATGTATGTGATTTGGTAAAGAGCTCAAGTGAGCAAGTCTGTTAAACAACTTTCTTCTTTTGAACAACTTGTTGAGATTGTATGGTCATAGGGTAGATTTGCAGAAGTCTTGCCTTTTATCTGTATGGCAACATGAGCTTTGTTGTTAACATACTAGTATGAAACTCAAGCCGTCAAGTCGATGAAACTTAATTTAATAGATAGAAGAAAATACTTGAATGTGCACACAATGTACCTGATTCCCCTACATGCCAGTTTTGATTGGTATGGTGGTTTTAAAGTTAAACACCCCCAAATTGCTACATTTTATGTACAGATGGGGATACCTTGTAACAGTTTTTTTCTGTAAGCATCCCAAGGTTGCGTCTGTGTAGGCCTTGCAGTAACGTAATACATTAGAAATCCGTCTTTTCTCGTCATTTTGGGGTGGAAAATTAGGATCAGAAGGCATGGGAAAATGTCCAAAAAAACAACAAACCTACACATTTGAAGCGGGATCTATTTAACAAGTGCCAGTGGATTTTGTCTGTATGGCCCCCTTTCCAATAGACGGAGATTGCTGAGCGACCCTGCAGGGACCAGAATTGGATTTGCTTGACCCTTGATTTCATAATTGAAATGTGATTCACGATAAAGTCAGGAAAACACACAAAACCGTGAAAACGTTAAAAAAACGTTGTTCTTTGTCTACGAAATTTGTTTGATAAGATTTAGCAATCTTTCAAATCTTTGGTTGCAGTCAAAGCCTCTAATAGAAATGGGTATTAACTATTAATGCTACTGTAACAGTACATCGCTATTGGTATTTGTACAAGCACATTGACATATCGTCCAACAAGTTCGATTCCCCCTCATGATATCTAAAAACGTGACATTCTATGTATTTTTGAAACAGAATCTGTACTTAATTCTTCCTATACGATTGTACAGTATGCTTGCAGAGCCTTCAGCATGCCGATCATGAACAAATTGTAAGAAATTTATTTTATGAAGTGTCCACAGTTTCTTCTCAGTAGTGTACTGGGATGTTTGTATGATAATTGAGTGAAACTTACAACTGATGTCAATATCCAATAACAACCTGTGAATGGAAACGGTGGCCTTGATTGTCTTCATTACTGGAATATTTGATGTGAAATATTCTTATTATTGAAGCGTGTTTGAAAATTTTAGCAGTCTTGACGTGTACTGGTATATTCATTGGCACAAATTCTACACACGAAAACCCAATAAACTAAGTCATCAAGGACTTGAGTGAAACGTTATTACACCGACCATGTACTGTTGATGTTGAAATGTTCTCGGTGGTTTTGCTTTTGTGGTGAACTATTACAGCTAAATCATGACCCCACGAATATGTTTTGTAATTCTACAGTACTATAGAATGGTTTCAACTGCAAAAGTCTACTGCAAAATAAAACCACCGTGAAATTATATCCATTTACAGCATACAACCATGTCCTTGACACAACAGAGCGTTTGATTTACAGGAATGTATTTACAGTACATGTACTTACCACGCCATAAACCTATAGCTAGCAGGTGCTCTTTTCTTTGGCAACGAACACCCGTTTCCAAATTCCAGCACCATTGTGAAATCTGCCATACAAGTTCAGGCACTAGCTATAGGTTGATATAGTCTTGTGATTGTGGAAGTGTATTGGGAGCTGTTCTCTTCTCGAGTTGTAAGGAAAAATCCCCTGCCATTTCATAAATTATGTGTGTAAAATGGACTTTGAAATGCCTGTATTACAATCAAAAGATGAAACTGGGGAGTCCACTTCATTCTCCTATGCAGAGCTTAATCCTGGGACATGTACAAAGCCTTACTACTAGTAACCGTAGGAATCCATGGGAAAGCTCTGCATAGGAGACTGTCTATCTAATCTGCACTAAGAGCTGGATTTAGTATTTTATTTTTTTGGGGGGGAGGGCATATTTGTCCCAACATCATTATTAGTGTAGGGGTGACCCGGTGCACTTGGCTGAAAAACACGAGGCCACATTGCACACAAATAGCTCAGAGATTATACCCAAGGTCCCTATTTAGGTATGTGGGTCACATTTTCATTTCATTTTTTTCTTCATATTTGTCCCAAACTGAGTCATATGAATCAGAAAACCAGTTGGCAAGGTCACATTTTGGCAGATTCAAGAGATGGAATTAATCGGTGTGACTTTATGTGCTGACCAACCTTCAGTTGACCTTTGACCAACTTAAGTCCACCGGAGGTCAGTAGGTGACCTGACAAGTAATGCATGGGGGAGGTACAGTAACTAAATTCATTCATTTTCACGGGTTTAATTCTGCAGTAGGTGTGGAAGGTTTTCGCTGTGTTTCAAACTTGCGGTCAAGGCAATACTGCAGCACAAGAACATATTTGCGGCATCATGATTTCTAGTGGAGAGGGACCGTGAAAATAAGTCCACTGCAAACGTTTCAAAATTTACAGTACACTCATCATGTGACACCTCACACCCCTGCTGTATCAACCCACTGGCATAACAAGGGCGAACTTTGTACCAGGGTCCGTAGTGATAGCAGGAAGTTGTGATTTGTTAACACTAAAATCTCTTGTATGCATCTTCAAATTAGTAAGCTAATTAAACAACCCTGTCTTGAAACTCAAATATTTTTCAACTACCCAATTTCATGTAGTTGTATCAATGTGAAGTCATTGTAAAGGCGTGTATATATGTTGATACTTTGCACCAGGGTTCATAGTGATAGCGGTAAAGCCGGCCAGCTCAGAGACTGAGGATGACGCTTTTCCGTTAGCTACATTTGTAGTACTGTAATGCAGCTTCGCTATGGCTCATGTTTTCATCCAAGCACACCGGGTTTCGCCTACTCTTCTCGATGAGTGTGTGTGGTTTTTTTTACATGCAGAAGTTTGATGCTTCAGGCGAATTCCTGAGCTGCCTCATACACAGGGCCGCCGACTTAACATTCCCATCTGATAGGATAATACAACTTCTTCTGGTCATGCCCAGACCCGGGTGCGAACCCGGGCCACTGGCTCCACAAAATTTGAACCACTGGACAGGGCTGAAGATGATAAATACTCCTATGCTAGGCCCGTAGGATGGTTACCATGGTAACTGAACTGCTACACTTAACTTTTCTTACTCTTATCTATGACCCCTCCCCTCAACCTTGTTTAAAAGCGGCCATGTGGCCGAACAAGCACATCAAAGAAAAACAAAGGCTTTGACTTGACCTGACACGATGAACAGGTTTGGTATGACTTGGTATTGGGGTCGTGTGGCGCAACGGCAGAGCGTTTGACTCAAGAGGTCCCGAGTTCGAATCCTGTCATGTCAACAATCTTGTGCCCTTGGGAAAGGCACTTAACACGACTTTCCACACTCCACCCAGGTGTGAATGGGTACCTGACTTCGGTTGGGGAAGGTCGTATTGAGGTCTCCGAGTGGCAGTCGCCCAGACCCTTGCGACAGTTCCACAAAATGCAAGTGTGGATAAGATATTATATATGTTGTGTATTGTGTGAAACCTGTACCCTGCATCAAATCAGCGCTAATAGGCTGCCATTGTGGGTAATTTCTGACCAATAAAAACCATTATTATTTAAAAGTATAGAATGGACCAGTAAACAACTTGAAGAACAGATAGCATCATATATTTGGCACCTACAGTAAGACTGTACACACAGTAACATGGCCACAATTGTCACAAGTTCTGGAAGCTGGTCAGCACCACAAAGTAAGACTGCAATGTTTTTCGTCCATAGACCTAAACAATGTTTAACTGCAACATTTTATCTGAACTGGTCATACTTTAGTTAATCCATTTTATGACGATCTGAATTAATAACCATACCTTTAACAACTAGATATTCAAGAACGGCTACAGCATTCAAATCATTTTAAATGACATGTCAGTTTATACAATAGGCTATTAACCTTAATACACCAGAGTACACATGAAGAAGGTGGATATCTACTGAAATACAGTATGCTATGGTGAGTAACCATTGCAGGTTGCTACATGCATATTTTGGCATGAAATAATATGTAGATGGCCCAGGGAACAAGAAATCACCAGAAAATACTGGGCGCTCCCGGCCTGTCACCATGTTTGTCACTATGTTCGTTTAGTGGGCTCTGAATAATTAGTGCATACAACCATAATCATTCAAACTAGGTATAGTTGACTCTAACCCTATTATTCAATTTCAAATTGGTAGATTTCAACCTTCTTTGTGTGTACTCCGGTGTATTCTGGTAAACAGCCGTACCTGTACACTATATACTGCTGCAAAAACATATCATGAAAGATATCTTAAAACTTTGCAGCCCTCGTTAGCTTTTCTTCCCACCCTAGAATAGCTTGCAACTGGAACATTGACCTGGAATTTCCAATGTTTTAGGTTGGCACATATAAGTGTTCCTCAAAAAGGTATCAAAAATTATTTTTGGGTCCTCTTGTGTACTAGTATATAGTAAGCTGTTTATTCTAACTTCATCCAGGTATATAACTGGGAAAAAACATGAGCTGAGTCATCTTTGCTTGAGAAATCTGCTTGTTGAAACAAAACTCCTAGATTAACATGCAGAAAATGTGAGAAGCTTCCTTGTCAGTTGCCTGACTTTACTTGTAGTTGTACGATGGGATCAAATTACCATAACTAACATCCCTCTCCACTAGAGGTTGTGAAAGCACTGCAACTGAGCAGCCAAAACATTTGACAAATTGCGTAAAGAATTTCATGGATCAAGTACAATTTTTAAAAACATTTTGTGTTTTTTTTTGTCTTTTGAATCATTTTTTTCACATCTTGCATCATATTCCAATATTATGTGGCACAAAAATCCAATTTTGGTTACTGCAATCACTGTCTAGTGGAAAAGGGAGCATTTTTAGTGAAGTCGTATGTACCATAAGAACTAAGACTATCACCATTTCAACAACTGACACTGCAATGTATCTGTCAGCAATCTTAATGGTTTCTTGGGAAATGAGATTCAAATGCGCATACTGTTACTAAACTGCAATAACATTTACATCAGAAACATAGCTTTTTCTCTGGTGACAACAAATATACAATGTATGCTTAAGTTTAAGAGCACAATATAACATCGTCTAAAGTTCTCAATCTCTAAACCAGGAAAGCTTTGCTTTCTGTTGATAAGCTTTCTAAAATGCAACATAGGTAGTATTTTACAAGTCAAACTGGTACTAGAGGTGACTGTAGCACCACTATGAAAAACATTTCTTTCAAAATAACCATACAAAACAACTTGTTCTCTAGAATACATATGATATAACATCTTGGTTTATTCATCAATGCAATGTAAACCTACATCTTTCAAAACTATGTGATACGGCAATCTTGAATCCATCAAAAGAAAGAAGGGTCCACTTTAAGCTTTGCTTCCAGAAAATGCTCTTTGTTGAACAAAATTTTCTTCCTAGTATATGTTAGATTAGAAGACTGTATGTAGTGCAATAAAAACATATTTGCTTCGATAGTATCTTTGGTTTAAGAACTTTTTTGTTAAAGGTAAGAGGTGGACTAGACAGAAATGGTGGGGATAAGGAAAAATTGGACAAAATTTGTGTTGGATGTTCACAGGAAATCTTGCTCCAAATGTATCATGGTAAATTTTCTCTAAGTTTTCTTTTTGTACATTTTTCCATTAACTGTATAATGTATTTTCCAGTCCTTTCTTTATCCAGTCTAAAACCTACAAATCAACAATGTTCAATCAAAGATGTAGCATCTTGTGATCATCAATAACAAACAACCAGATGAAGTCACCCCCACGGATGAAATGGTCAGTACCCGTTAGTCCCCAGCAGGATGGGCTTAGCAGCTTCCAAAATGTCCAGATTGGGGTCCAGGGTCCTGCCCAGCCCCTCCAGCACTACAATGGCCAGGACCATGTTGGCAAAGTTGCTCTCAAGTTTCACCTGTGGCAAAAATCAAAAAAATAATATGATCATTTGTCAATAGTTTCATCTGGTTGGTAGTTAGTCACTAGATGACAAAGGTCTTTCTTATGCTCTGGTTCCATTTCCAATCCGGGGCCCAGCCGGGCAGCTTGTTGGAACAAAAAAACATGATATAAAAGACAACAAAAGACACAAAACATTAAAAAATTACTCCTAACCATATGTTGTGTTTTTTTTAATATGTATTTTTCGTTTTTGCAAGCATCCCGGCCGGGCCCCGGATTTGAAATGGACCGAAGCATAAGGTGATAAACAGAAAGGTCAACAGATGCACCAATTTGATTTAGGAGGTTCTACGGATAAGAAAATCTTGTGCTGATTCTTACCTTGTGCTTGATGAGCAGTGAGAAGACTTTGTTCAGTAAATCTCCCACCTTGATCTATTGAGTGAAGCACAGTAAAATGTCAGTGGAATGAAACAGTCGGTGGGATGTCGCTTGCTAACCACGATTAGCAAGCGACAAGCATGTCACTAGGGAGCATGGTACTCAGGCTAGCACTGTGGTTAACTCATCATTCATTTTCAAAATCAAGGCCTACTGACAAAAGAATGACATATTTCCCTTACAAAACAAAGGTAGCAAAAGTATCACATTACTGTAAACATTTATCCTTCTCTTAATACTGGGTTACATATATCTGCCACTTTGAAAAGCAGTGTGTTTGAGAGATCCCTAGTACAGCACCACCAGGTACATTACATGCACAGTTAACGTATGCAGTGGTGCATTATACTGAGGGATGTTTGGATCTCTCTAGACACATTTTTTAAGGGGGTAGGATATATGTGACCTCTCGGATAAATGTTAATAGAAGTTAAACAGCAAACACACCTGGCCCAGGGTGACAGTGTTCTCCCTTGCTGACTGCACCAAAGCTGCCATCTCTTTCCTGAACTGAGCCACATCTTTGCACTCATTGGCTCTCGCATGGTGCAGGATCAGTTCAGCTACCTGCTCCCCCTAGTGGGCAGAAAAAAAATGCATGTCAAATATATGGAATAATATACTGTAAATCACTTTAATATAGCGGCAGGAAAATATAGCAGTTTCGGAAAAATGGAGTAGGTCACGTCACTTTATTTTAGCGTTGTGGACGAGGCGCTAAATTTAAAACAGGTGTCTGTGACTGACGTGTGAAAAAATACATGAATACTAGTATTATCATTAAAATCTTCAAGAAAAAGTCGGCAGTTTACAGACGAAAGGCGCGAGAAAACATGAAGAAAATGATGGCACGCCATGCGCCGGCGGTGTACAGTTAACAACCAAAGAACGTACCGGCGCGGGGACTTCAAAAAGTTCATCAGTCTTGTGTGTAGTTACTCAACTTCAAAGCCATGAAAGTATATTCATATTTACAATTTATGACAAACAACACGAAGCTCATTGCTATAAATCGTGACACATTTTGACAATGTCATTCCTTCGTGAATTTGACGACGAGAGAGAATGCTGAGCTGGTTGAAGAATTTGAACGCGAACGCGTCCTTGAAGCCGCCGGCGCCAACTCTGCCCAGCCTGCCAAATCCAGCGAACTCTGCCTACCCGCTTGACATCGCTGCCGCCAACATCGAGGTGCCGCAAGAGAAAGCGTGGCGGGAACAACCACTACACTCCGGAGGTCAGGGCTAAGATTGCGAAGCTCTGTATCGATGTTGGGCCGCTGAAAGCAGCAAAGAAGATGACGCAAGAACTGGGGAGGGAAGTCAACGAGTCGACAGCGCGTTTGATTAAGAAGGCATTCCTGAAAGAAGTCCGTCGCCAGGGTACGAACGACATCGATAACTTCGCTCACAAAAAAGTCGGTAGGCCCCTGAAACTTGGCGACATCGATCCCGTGGTGCAAGAGTTCGTGAAAAGCACGAGAAAGGCTCGATGATTTTGTCAAACTTGTTAGTTTTGAAATTGCGCCGCCATCTTGTTTGTTGTCTTTTGTACGCTTGGGTGGCGGCGAAATCTTTGTATTGGATTTCCGATTTCGGTCACATTTGTAGCTTGCAACGAACGCCTGTACATTTGCACATTTGAAGCTAAATATCTGACTGTATTTCTGCCCCAGAAATTCTTTAGTTAACATCGCATTTCTCGTAGTTTCTTCATTTGTTTTTGTTCAAGTTGCCGGTGACGCCATTATCCTTATTCTATTGACTGCACGCTGAGGTGACGCGAAGATTTTGTACGTCTTATTGTATCTTCGAGCACAATATGAACGCCGTAACGTTTTGGACATTTAATGCGGAAACTTTTTAATCGTAACTTGAAATGATAATGGTATTTCTACATGCTAGAACCATTGTGTAAAATTATAAGCTGTAACGACGCCATACTAGTAATTGTTTGTGTGTGCTATCGTCAGTACACACTGCATTTGTACAAAAAATGACGACAAATTGTACAATAAATGCTTTATTTCTTGAAGAACACCTTTGCTTGTTCCTGTGTGAATGACTAGTACAAAGTTTGCACATCGTGGCGAATGAATGGAGCGTGATTATGTACAACGTAGTTACTGTACAGTGTCGGGGCAAGAGGGAGGGGGGCAGAATAGTGATCAAAATATAACATGATGAAAATATAGCGGTTGAAAAGCAACCGCTAAAGCCGCTATAATAAAATCCCCGTTAAAAAATCATGATTTACACTAGTGTATATAAATTTTAATCAAAGTAGCCAACATTATGTTGGAAAGTGCCTGTCCCAGTACTGTATTGTACTGAAAACTGTAAAGTCTAAAGACTTCTTGTACTCATACTGGTATACTGGCATACTTATGCAGCTTATACCTACAGTTCAAAACCGGTGTGTTACACCTAGAGAAAAACAGACAAAGTAAAGATCTACAGTACTATGGTCCCACCTCCCTTAGCATCATAGCAGTAAACACATCCCAGTTATGATAAGTTTATTGCGAGTTCTTGCCCGTAGGCTAATTGCAAGTACATGAAACATGGAAGGACGGACAGACAATTGGTAACAATATAGCCTGTGACTATTCTAGTTCAAATACTAACACAACAAACAAAAACAAACAAAGAACTGCAGTCCCCACCTCTCCCAGCACCACAGCAGGAACACATCCCTGTTATGCAAAACAAACAAACAAACAAACAGTAGAACACAAATATCTACAGAACTGCAGTCCCCACCTCTCCCAGCACCACAGCAGTGAACACATCCCTAAAGTTCAGCCTGTCCTGTTCCTCCAGCTCCGCGATGATCCCCACGTCCAGGAGCACCAGGCGTATCGGGTTCTCCACCGGCTTCACGTTCACGATGACGGTGTCGCACATGTCAACCAGCATCATCTTGTTGCACTGCTCGGGGTTGTAGCAGTCGGCGTTCATCACCAGGATGTTGCCCGGGTGGAGGTCTCCGTGCACAAAGTTGTCCACAAATATCTGTAGCATGGAAGAAAGTTGCAGTGTTATTCAAGGTCCCTGTGCACAAAGTTGGTCACAAATATCTGTAGCGTGGAAGAAAGTTGCAGTGTTATGCTCTCAGCTCATCTCATTTGTCCCTTAGTCTATTCGACCACTGGGGTAGCCTGACAAATCGCGCTCCTAGTGTCCAGCCGGTTTCCGTAACCGCCTTTAACCCTCTTGGGTGGGGGTCATCACAAAAGATCTGACAAGTAGTTTGACCTTCTTGGTTTTCTGTTCTTCTTAATGTTTCACTCAGTGTCATACCAGTCCATTTTGCTGATGCTATGCTAGAGCAGTGCCAGAACTTGTTCAACTAAATGTCTGTTGTGTGTGATAAGCTGTGTATGTTTCAGGTCCTCTTGTAAGAGAAAATCTGAGCTAGTATGTTCTATCTAAAAATGCAGCAGTATGATCAAATACTGGATAGTACTACTACTTCTAGTACTACTACTTCTACTACTAGTAAGTATGATCATTGCAGAAGTGACATACCATCTTCAGCAGGGCCTCTATCCCCATCTCTGCCAGTTTGGCCTTCAGACACTCCGAGTTGTCGTCCGTCATGAAGTTGGTGATGGGCTCTCCCTCCTGAGAAAGGTACATTCAAAGGGTCGTTCCTTGTCGGACTTTGGTACACACAGTTATAGCTGTAACGTTACATATAACCCAATGCAGGTTTTCTTCCAAGTCCAAGCCCTCTGTTGTCATCCTTACCACTTTCTACATTTTAACTTAAAAATGTCTGAGGACCAAGCAACTAACTTGGCGTGGCCATGCATAAAGCAAAATCAATCACAAGAAAACAGAGATAAAGTTTTGCACCTCGAACGTTTCCACGAGAATGTCCCTTCTGACATACGGCCGGATGGGTTTGGGGAATCGGATGGCGTCTATGTCAGCAAAGTATTCCTTAAACCGCTCCAAATTAGCTGCCTCATGTCGTAGGTCAATCTGAAAAAAGGTAAAAGATAAATGAAGACTCATTTCAACACCAGAAATTTGTACAAACAATTTTTTTCTTTGTCTTTTAATTGGTACAGCCCTACTATCATTTTTAATTACTAATAGCCTACATATCACTGTAGGCAATGTGTAGAATGGAACTTGTTGCCACCAAGTACAGTAGAGGCATCCTCCATAGATAGCTTCAATCAATGCTTTTAGCTTGATGTGCAAAGCTTTAGCGTGACGAATCATTCAGTGTAATATGACCAGCTGCTTCCACGCTGTGTGACTGCAAAGCTGAGGTATCACGCTGAAGGTGGTTTATACCGGATATACAAATACAGATGTATTATCATCTACACTAACATACACAAAACACAACTAAAAAGATTGTTTACCTGACTCATGATTAGGTCTCCAAACTCGTTAACGATCTCAGACAGACTGAGCCACTTCAGCCCTGGCACCCACTCCAGCAGCCATGCAATACCAGACATGATGGATAGGTCGCGCTTCACTGTCCTGTACAAGCCGGGATGCAAAACCTGGCAGAGGGGAAAGAGACAAAGATGGAGATGGAACAACCATAAATGAAATAGCATGAATGTCCAATATACAGTTGAACATATTTATGAAAGAACTGAACATCTTAGTAAGAACGCAATGATGTAAACTTTTATCAAGTCAGACAAAGAAATTTTGTTGGTAAGTGGCCAGGTAGGATTTATGTCCAAATGTAGAAGTTGGATTTGAATCAACTTACATGTAACTTTGTGATACTATTTTCTACCAAATACATTGTTTTCAAGTAAAATTGAGACCTTGTTGGCTTTAAGTACTCACTTTTCGTAAAAAAATATTGAATGTGAGAGGAATGGGGGAATTGCATACCTTGATGGCTACAGGAATGAGTCCCTCAAACTCATCATGGAGCTGTGAGTCAGGGGAAGGCTGATCCTGAACCTGAGGGGCAAAAGACTCCGCCCTGTCAGACCCTTCTGGGTTCTCCTCAGTACTGCTTGCGTCTGCACACACACAGGGAAGGAATCAATAACTATCATGTAATGGCCAACAACACATCTGTATACTCCCTTTAATGCTAGGGTCACATTTCCAAACCGGACCCGATAGGATGGCTTGTGGGAACAAAGATAAAAGTGTATGTGAAGAAAATATGTACAAATTATGCTCATGACTAATTTTTTCTACTTTGTGTATTTTGTAACTTTTGTTGTATTTCATTTCAGGCTTTTCTATCTGCAAACTGCCTGCCAGGTACTGGTTGGGAAATGTGACCCTAGCAAAAGGGGTATTAGCAGCCTGGTATCCAAACCTATCACAGTTGCCAAGTCTCTTTTGTCTCTTATGGAAATCCAGCAAATAGAGACCTACAAAGTACAAGAATGTCTTGACAGTGACAATATATGGCATCCTCAGTCTCTGCAAATACTCAGCAGCTATAATAGGTTTGGATACCAGGCTATGTAAGGGAGAACATCTGAACTGAATTCCTACTTCATCCCAGTCACAGGGCAATTTCTATGACCAGTATGATATTATTACAACTTTAAGGTTATGAAATCTGGATATAGCCCAGAGAAATAAGAGTTCAAAACAACTTGCACCAATAACATTGATGATGCATAAACATTAGTAAACAATTGGCCATTGGAGTTACCGCTATAAACACATTTGTTGTAAGATTATACATGTACTAAGAATGTTATCATCAATAAAGCTGGTTAAGCATAAGCACACTGAAGTAGCTGTTGACTACTAATTCTCTATTGGCTATGGTCCTTGGAGTTAGGCAGCAGGGAGGAGGTTAATATCTATTTAGTTACTGGGAACACCTACATTAACCTTCTCCCTGCTGCCCTATCCCGTAACCAATAGCTATATAGCGAGAATTGGTTACCAAATGGTTACTTCAGTGTGCAAGAGGTTAAAAACGCCACCATTAGAACTGGCATGCACACCTGTTGGCCCACTCTGCACACCATGCACTCGTTGCCGTGCCAACCTACTCCTCTCTATCTCCTCCTCCAGATCGTCCAGCTCCTTGTCTTTACTTCCCAGCACGTCTCCAAACCCCGTCACCTCCCACGCCTCTGTGAAGTCAGGAGCCTCCACCTGTGGACAGATAATTTCGTTATCTATACAGTAAATTTCACTTATCTGTATCATACCCGTCATGATCACACACTAACAAACTTCCGCAGTGTTGATTGCAGGAAGCTTGCCCATTGTTGAAATTGACAGATATGGTTGTGCATATTTTTCCCTTGAAAATCTACCCTATCATATCTAACGGGGCTCAATGACCTGCAAAGATCGGCCCAACCCTAAAAATTACGCAATGATTAAAAGCACACCGGGTGTTTACTAAAAAAAATGTCCTTGATACTTGTCAGCTAAATTTTTATGCTGTGAGACAGCGGTATTACACAATTGGACTGAATTACAAGTTCCCAAACCATTTAACATTGATTCTGATTCCATTGTCTCCATTGTTAATCATCTTTTTCTATGATACACAAGTCATGTAATTGAATTGTAACTCTTGTAGTAACCAGGTCAAAAAAAAGTGTTTACCGTCCATAACTTAAGACATTTCAAGCAAAGAAACAATGATGAAAATGAAAGAAAAATCTTGTCAAGAAAGGAATGTACCAGGAAGATATCCTCCATGATTTCATCTCGGAGTTCTACGTCTTTGATCATCTCTGGTCTCATGTAGGCCTTGTACACCTGAGCGATGCAGCCCGAACCAATCGGCCTCCTCATGTTCTCAAACTTCACAAAGATCTTCCTCCAGTTTTTCCCAAAGGCCCGATGGAGTCTGCGCTTGGTGAAGAACCAGGAGTGAGGCTTGACGTGGACGTGGAGTCTTGAGAACCTGTCGCAAAACTCGTCTGTGAAGAGGTCTCGTCTGGTGCTGGCCCACTGTCCCAGCTTGATGAAGGTGGGGCCCGCAGCTTCGATGGCATTCAGGAAGAGTTTCCACCACAACGTGGTGAATCTGTGTGATGTGTAAGTAAGAGGGTAGACGCAAAACAGTGGCCCAAACCTGTACAGGAGCCACAGGACTCTCAGAGTGACCCGGAAGTATCTCCAAATCGTTAGAAGGAACTGCAGCACGAAGTTTCGTTGTTTCTTCACGTAAGTACCAACTTTTGACTTTGGTGGATAAGTGACCAACGGCTTGGACTCATCTGAAGTGGCTGGATCTTTGGATCTGCCAAATCTTCTCATCACATTGGAGAAAATATTGGGAGGCGACAAGGGAAAGATCGTGAATCCGTAGGAAAAACAAAGAGCTCCGACAGGAAGTATGCCGTGGTTGGCGGCGTCTCGTTTGTTTTTGCCGTTCCTGGACCAGAGATGGCACCTGGGACTGTTCGGTGTCCTCCATTTGTTTACAAACAACCCCCTCGTGTACACCGGAGTTCTGTTGGACAGTCTGGGCACGCAGTGAGAGATAGTCCTGTTCAGTAGAAGTAAGGAGGCCATCTTTTTCGAAGCTGAGGTTACAGAAAGGTCAAATGTTTATGTGATATCAAAGATCGTAACAAAAACATCAGCTGGTGAAAATCGCGAGTTGAAAATATAACGGTCGTGTCTGCTGCTGTTGCGTACCCAGAAATCCTGGGTTCCATCCCGATCTCTAGAGCTTCACGAGACCCAGAAACGCCCGCTCGGTGGTCTGAGGGAACCAGGGAGGCCCTTGGTTGAAAAGATACTGTGCTGATCGCGACTTCCGTTTGCTAACACCTGCGGAAGAACTGGTCGAGAGCAGTTTCTGTTGTGTCCACTGACCTCATGGAAAATTACCGGCATCCCCCGTGACGTCATTAGGGGCGTCCATTTATTTTTTTCTCAAACGCGATTTAGAAATACATATCAATCGATAGATATGGTTAATTTTATTTCAAATTTTGTACATTTAACGTTATAATGTGGATAGATATCTGCATTATAAAGCCCAGCGTGCTAGATATGTGAAATATCATTAAGAACACATCAAAATAATACCACCCCTATCAAAAAGTGGCATAGTCTAAGCTATCCCATCATGCTCCCTGTTAAAAGATGGCTGCGCCCATGGAAAACAGACGACGGAATCGCACAGTTTTCTCTTGTTTCTGACTCTCTCGTGCCAATCTAGACGCTAGCAGCGACTAGAATCGACAAGTTACGACTAGAATCGACAAGTTAGATCTGTATCCACATTTTATTTCATGACGACAGACTTCATTTCGCCCAATGACTCGTCGTGACGCGTGAGGCAACCGCTCGCTCTAGGCGATCGATGATCCGATGATGACCAGCTGACGTTCTTGCAAGTCGGTAGTTCGTTTGTATACGTCAGCTATATTTGAACCATGAACGTCATCTCTCGTATTATGTAACGTCCTGCTTGCTTAGGAACATATTAAGAGCAACATAAGACAACGTTTTATTTGTAGTTAAGGAGGAACACACGACGAAACAAAAGATGATCCGTTGTATATTCAGTAGAAAGGTTCCGAAACTTTCTCCTAGTGTTATATCTCAAATGTTACGCGCAGACAGACATGGAACTTCTGTATACTTCTCTACCGATCCTTGCCAACCTGTTCGGGTAAGTGGAAGAACTGCCTCAAGCAGAATATCCAGATGGGGCAATAACCACTCACCAGCGCTTCCTGTCGGGAAAATCAAGTACTGCACCCAACCAGCTGAGGCTCTTGTTTCACCATGTCTACAAGATCCCAAAGAAAATCTTTCCCAGCATCCAGCTGTGCAGAGACTTTTCAAAGGCCTGGTGGAGGGACAGCGGGCCAGCCTGGCTGAGTCCATCACCCTGGTTGAGTCGGTTCACAGAAGAAAGCGAGTGGCAGCCGAGGCCTTGCTTCAGCTGGTCTTGGAACACCTGCAACAAAAAAGGGTCAAGTGGAAAAAACCCTCTGCCTTCCGGATTGGTAGGTCATTTTCTGTCACAAAAAAGAAAATGTACACACAATCCCCTAGGAAAACTTCTCTTATGGACTCCTTATGCCAAAAGATCAGTGTCCGTGCCTTACCTTATGTAATGTATATGTTATCATGTACTAGTATATGACTCCAGGAAGAGTAGTGAAGTGCACCTGTGTAATTCACTAATGGCTGTCGTTTTAACAATAAACAATAAACCTTAAACTATGTTAGAGAAACTGAAACATGTCTAGCCTGGGTACCTGATCCTCTGAAGTTTACCGTTAATTCTAACAACGGTTAGTAAGCAAAAAGAATGGGCCAGGGGTGAACTATGGAGGATCGTACCCGGGCTAAAACATGTCTACCGGTTTATGGAAAGGACCTGATAGATAGTATGTATGTATGACAAGTTGTATTGGAGGTCAAACTTTATGTGTGCTCTAACTCTGTAAAGAGGCTGTTTCTGTAAAGAGAATTTTAGATGATGATGATCCCCAAGGAAAAACTTAAGTATGACTTTACTTTATTTACATGTACTGTCGACATTACCCATGTTACCAGGAATGCAGCCATTAAACTAATAATTACTTTTTAATTTCACTGAATATAAGAGGCAATAGCCTTGCCTCTGGACAATATCTGAGCCACTCATTTCTTAAGTTTAGAGTTCTTAACTGTTTCACTGACACTTTTCAAGTTTTGTAAGTTTATAAATCTGGCTGATATACTGAGATTGTCTGCAGGTTTGACAGGCCCACCAGGTGCAGGGAAGTCCACCTTTATTGAGGCTTTTGGGAAGTTCCTGACAGATTCAGGACACAAGGTGGCTGTGCTAGCTGTAGACCCCTCATCATCCACCACTGGAGGTGAGTATGCTGTTTGATTGTTTGTTTGTTTGTTTGTTTGTTTAAGCCATTGTTTACTCATCAAAAACTTAAATCGTCCTGCTGGCTGATTTTGATTTTGGTTGTGAAAGAAGAGGCAAGGGTTAGAAAAAGTATAAAACACTAGTACTATAAAAAAGATATGGGCTATATCAGTATATGATTTGAAATTATATCCTTATACTGTAAATCCATATCCATATAAATAGATACAAACAACTTTGAGAACACTAGATGAACACACCGTTTATATACCAACCAAGTGATTTTCACTGATACCAACACAAGCGCCAATAACGAATGGTAAAGCTAGTATAACATAACTTATAATTGGCAACACCCTCCAGCCTGTATCACAAGTCAAGCATGAGCAGCTCTTTTATTGTTTGGATACGGTCGTGTGGCTCAATAAGCCAACGGCAATCACAGACTTTAGAATTTCATCCCGTTCTTCTATCATGTGAAGTTTCTGCCAGTTTGGCAAGCAGTGCATGTCATCCTGGTGCCCTAGCAGTAATGAATAACTGTCTAAGTCTGTAGCTCTCCTGGATATATCAAATTCTCATTGTCCCTCCCATTCACCTCCTGGATTGTTCACAGAAAGCAAAGGCGAGATCAGGTATTGATCCAGCAAAGTCTGTTCCATATCTAGAAAAACAGGGGTCTACTCAGAATACAGTTAATCCCCAGAGCTTCTGTTGGCTCTGTCTAAGCCTTCTTAGGAAAAATCTATTCAATACTTATTTCCTTTTGTGTCTGACTGTTAGAGATTTTTCATTAAAGCGCTTAAGAAAAATATTGCTGACAGGGTTCTACTCAGATACAATTAATCCCCAAAGATTATGTTGTCTCTGTCTATATAAGACAAAACCTATTCCTGCTGGTACATGGATGTCTTTTTGAATGTAACTTGGAGAGCACTCAAGGAAGGCAAGCTCTTTGAAAGCAATTGTCTGTACCTGCCACTGGGTGAAAGTGAGGTTGGTAGAACAACCCAAATCAGTTTTTTTTCTGCCCATATAGAAAGTTGTCATTAGATATCAATTGACCATCAACTGATGAATATTTGAAGAAATGGCTTCTGATACTTTTTCTGATAAAAGTTTAATCAGTGCAAGGCCAAGAGACCACTTCTAAACAGTGAACTAAGACTCAGGACTTGAACAGCATCTCTTCTCCCAGAGTCATAAACATCATAATTAAGACAAGCTCAACTCACTGAGAGTGAGGACTATTACTGACCCACTAGCAGACCTTTTGTCGAGACGTCATCCTGATTCAGTCAGGCTATATTGACGCACGCCGGCGACGACCTCTGACCTTACCCTTCAGCGGGAAAAGGGGAAAACCAAATTGGCTCTGACCTTCAGTGGGCTTTTCTGGTGGACTGGGGTCAAACATATTCATTTATACATCTCAGGAAAATGAGAGAGACAGGGAAATGGCCTGCCAATACTTCAGACTCAATCAGAGCACCACACAAATGTATGCCTTCATACAAGTCATATCTAAACAGTACTTAAAGGACGTTTGTGAAGTTTAGGCATCCAGGAATAAATGATAATATCTTTTGATTCAATCTATACGACTGGAAAGATTTTCTGAGAAATTACAGAAGTTTCAGATAGCATCTGGCATCCTTCTTGGGTGATCTAATTTAAAAGTAAATGTTAAGTGGTGTCAAGGCATACCGTTTTTTCTGGAATATGGAATCCTTAACTTGACATTCTTATATATGTTATGGATTAAACAAGTACGTAATGGTAACTACCAACAACACATCCAGTACTGTAGCAACTCAAAAGTCTGAACAAACACCCATCAACTTGCTTGCAAAAGTTTTATCATGAACGACCATTACTTTTTGATGGGGCACCATCTGGTTGTTTATGTTATGAATGTGGTAGAACAGCTTGAATATTATAAGAACAGCTTGCAAAAGGTTATAGAAAGATGTGATGGCTTGTTAAAATGGGATCCAGATAGACCCATTCAAACATGTCACCTTAACCTTGTACTAAGGTCCTCTGATAGATTCTAGCACTTAACAAGCCGAGGGACAGAGCACTTACCGGTAATGTGCATACGCGGAGCTCTGGGCAATCAGCCTGACTGGTGAACTGTTTGCACTTGTATTCATCAATAATCAGTGGCAAAGACAACTGTCAGAAATAACTAGACACCTTTTATACAATGTTTTAACCCTTGAACAGTATGCTACTATTAGTGATTACTATTACCTCAGTTGCAATGTGTTATCAGGCATGTACAGGAGTTGTGTTGTAGTTGCAATTATAGAATTCATCGCGGTTTCTGTTGGACGTTTTGTCAACTTTGTATCAGAATTTCATCCCTTGCATACATACAATATCTTTTCTGACACAATATTTGAAACAAGAGACAGGATATCATCTTTATATAGCTGAACATGACCTTATACGATACGTTCTGTTTAGTGCTGAGGAGCAGCAATCTGCAGTCTAACTGCACATTGTGCGGTTAGGATTAATGGCGGGACCTTGGCGTGGTGCCGTCCGATTGCCCCAGTAATACATCATGACTAAAACAACCACTAGAGGGAATCCAACACCCGCATTGCAATCACCCCGGGCACCTGGGTTCTTATTCCGCTGGAAAATGAGACTTAGATTTGTATTACTTACAGGTGACACACTTTAGTAAAGTAAAGAAAGTGAAATGTTTTCATGAATTTTTTTGTACATCTGATTATTAACCAATATATAAAGAAAGGCCTTAGTTTGCTGTTTTGCATCTAAAACTCAAAATTATCTTTTCTTTTCTGAAATAAGTTCAGTCAATGCAGTACTAGTAAATGAGCCATTGTATCATGTGTATACTAGACTGAAGACTTGCTGCATATGATCACGTAAGGTATTTACATGGTTGTTGAAACTGAATGAAAAATGAAATACACTATTCAGCAACCTTCGGCCAAATTTGTTGACCCCAAGAATTAAGGTCGCCGATTTCAAAATCGCTAGAGAGACAAGCATATTTTTTGCCTGAAAATGTACTCTGTCAAATTAGACAGGGCTTAGTGACTTGTGAACATCAGCTAATTCAGCTTATCCCTAAAAATTGTCCATTGATCAAGAGGTTTCTGCTGTGTGATGTACACCGGCTTTAGAGACATTATTCTTAGATCACTTCCCTCAGTGTTTCCAGACTTATGTCATGACATCCACGCCAGCTTTTTCCCAACATCCTAATGCTACTATACTAACTTCGACTGGCCCTTGCATTGTCAGACTGTAAAACTGATAGTGTACACTGGTAAATGGTCATACAATAAAACAGTGATAGATAGATGGAGCTAAATTGTTACCTGTATCTGGTTTCCTTGACACCTGTAGTGACATTTAGTTATTTGTGTTATGGGCCTATCCTAAATGCTGGGGCACATACATGTAGTACACCCAGTGTTATTATCTATGAACTGGGTAATTGATCTTACCTGTATCACAGACTAGGAGATAAGGATTTTAAGTTCTTAAGAGGTTAGAATGCTACAGACAACCAGATTCACAACAGTTGATTGGTATGTCTTTATTATCTATATTTAGATCATTTCATTTCCATTGCTTCTTCAGGTTCCTTACTGGGTGACAAGACCAGGATGCCCGAGTTGTCTCGGGACATGAATGCGTACATCCGACCTTCTCCCACGTCGGGCACTCTCGGAGGGGTGAACAGGAGAACTAACGAGGCAATAGTCCTGTGTGAGGGGGCAGGGTATGACGTCATCCTGGTGGAAACAGTAGGTATGTATAGACCTCCCCAGAAGGTTAGAGTATGATGTTGCTGGGGGTTAAACCTCCCAAGGCAGTGTGCGCAATGGTCCAGCAGGGGACACAGCCCTCTTCTTGGGGGTGGAAGCTCCAGTATTTTTTTTGATACAAATGAATGCCATTTCCTGTGTGTCTAGCTTTACATCTTATCTAACAATGCATTCTAAAGAGACAAGAACAAGTATTCAGAAGAAAAGCCCTATTTTTGAAAATCAGTATGATGGTGCTGGTATTGCTGTGCATGTATGACGGGGTAGACAACCAAATTTACTGTAAATGCAGAAATGTTTGCGGTGGTTTAATTTATGTTCTCTGTTTTTCGCAGTAAAAACACTCCATTTTCTCCCTACAGCGAAATCAAAACCACGTGAACTTGAATGCATTTACAGTACATGATATATATACTGTAAATGAAGTTTGCATACAGGGACTAAATTTTGACATAGAACGCAAAAAAAAAGAGGTATCCGCGTTGTTTTAGATTTTGCAGTTGAAACAAGACTGTAGTAGTACAGTAATAGGACACCTTTTTGTGTGGGAAATATCATGAGCTGTCACTACAAAAATTGCAAAGCTTAAACATTAAACCACAACAAATATTTCACAATTTACAGTACGTGTTCAAATTTCAAGACTAGCGAATAATGTATTTGGGGCTTAGACTTAATGACCACATCACTTGCTGCAATTTCCGCATCGGAAAGATTCTTACCAGTTGCCGAGGGATTTAGTGTTTTAATGTTTGATAATGCAATGAAAAGTAGATTAGTCTGAGGGTGTTAAGCTTGTTTATTGTAGAGTTTTGGCATTAAAACTGAAAATTAAATAATATTTTCAATTTGAAAAGTCTTTGTTCGTAATTAATTTTCAACATCTTCGCATTCATTTTTTTACATTCCCTTGAAGATGGGAAACCTACAATGAAGTTTGCATGTTCATAATGGCGTATAATTGAGTACTGTACATACTGTAAATGCAGAAATGTTCGCGGTGGTCTTATGTTCGCGATTTTTGCGGCGACCGTTTCACCGCAAACTTAAAGCCAACAGGAACACAATTTTGTCCAATTTAGGCAGTATTGTGACTATAGCGCTGCCGCGAACTTAAAACACCCCGAACACTCCGCTTTTCCCTTTAGCGCAAAATAGAAATCATGCGAACTTAAAATGCATTAATAGTAATTAGTGAATTCTCCAAACTGCCCTAAATACATAATGCAACTCAATCCTATAGCTGCACAGGCTGTTTGCAAAATCTGATTTTTTCTTAAGGTTCAGTCATCTTCTTTGATTTTAGTTTTAACAGAAATGCCCCTGTCATTCAAGAAAAGGCTGCTAGGGCGCCCAAACCTACATCACCTGTTTCTGACATAGATAGATTCCATTTTGTATTTGCCACCAAAAAAACAAAACCCTAGCACAACCAAGTCTTAGACAATAGATACAGAAACCGTAAATTCTGATGCAGTGCTAAGGAAAGCCGCCAGGTGGCTCAAAATCGACCTTGACATTAATCTTGCCAGCACCTACCCGCATACCAAATATCATCACAATCCATCCAAAGATTCTTGAGTTATTAGTGACCTAAAATATCTGGAAACCCACAGATAAGCCAAAAACAATACCTCCATTTTTCATTGAAGTAATGAACATCATAACAGCTATTTGATAAAGCCATAAGTATGCATTAAAACTTGGAAGAAAATAAGAATATAAATGATGTAAATATTACAATTATTTACAAAATATGTGGTTTTCCTCATACCTCACTCATATATGGCAGCTGTAGTTGTGGTCCTGCGTCTTCATCTTTGGTAACTGAGTATGCATGCATGGCTGTAGTCGTGACATGTGTCTTCATCTGATGGGCCCAGGTTCATTGTGCGTAACTAGGTATGGCTGAAACTGTGGCCCTGGGTGTTCATCGTGGGTAGCTGTGATAAATTGTAAGTTTTAAATATGGCTGTATGACTTTGAGTCACCGTGTGTATGGCTTTACAATCATAGAGCTGTGGTTTGGGGTTTTCATTGTGCCGTGGGTCACTGACAGTGGTTGAAACTTGTAGACCTGGGTCTTAATTGTGGGTCACTGCATATGGCTGAAGCTGTGGTCCTGGGTCTTCATCATGGGTCACTGAGTACGGCTGTAGCTGTGGCCCTGGGTCTTTGTCATTGGTCACTGCATAAGGCTGAAGCTGTGGCCCTGGGTCTTTGTCTTTGTCATTGGTCACTGAGTATGGCTGAAGCTGTGGCCCTGGGTCTTCATGGTGGGTCACTGCATATGGCTGAAGCTGTGGTCCTGGGTCTTCATCATGGGTCACTGAGTACGGCTGTAGCTGTGGCCCTGGGTCTTCAACGAAGGTTACTGCATAAGGGACTAACAGCTTATCCTTTTTCCCTTTCCCTGTGGCATCACCATAGGTCACTGCATATGGCAGTAGCTGTGACCTTGGCCTTTCATCTTGAGTTACTGCATACGGCTTAAGCTGTGGTCGTGGATCTTCATAGGTTACCGAGTATGGCTGAAGCTGTGGTTCTGGGTCTTCATCATGGGTCACAGCATGAGGCTGAACCTGTGACCCTGGGTCTTTGTGGGTCACTGCATATGGCTGTAGCTGTGGCTGTGGGTCTTCATGGGTCACTGCATACGGTTGAAGCTGTGGCTGTGGGTCTTCATTATGGGTATGAGTCACGGAGTACGGCTGTAGCTGTGGCTGTGGCTCTGGACCGTCAACGAAGGTCACTGCGTAAGGGACTAGAAGCTTGCCATTTTTCCCTTTCCCCGTGGCGTCACCATAGGTCACCGCGTACGGTTGTATCGTCTTACCGTCGTCTCTCGACCTCTGGCTGTGAGCACGAGAGAACAGTCCGCCTGTTGTGTACGAGTCTCCAACCGAATACTCTGAAGTGGTTGGGGCAGAGTAGGCCACTGTGTACGGCTCGATTCCACGGGTTTCGTCGACTGCGAAACTTGTGCCACGACAGTGGCCGCACAAGACGAGCAGGGCCATGGATGCCAACGTAAGGAGAACAGGCAGCATTCCTGCGATCAGTAGGGTGAAGATCCTTGTCCAGTAGTCATCCTCTATGGCTGGGTCTCCCCCAGTGATGACATCATTGTCCATCACTGTCGTTTGCCCTGAGAATGACTCATGGCCATGGTGTGTGTATGGCACCTCTGTGTAGACTGAAGTGACATCTATGTAGTTTGCATTTGGAATGGTGTACGGGTACTGGTTTGCAGTCTGCGAACATGTCAAAATATCTGTGGTGGTCGACATTTCGTTGCACCCGCCTGATTGGATCGCTCGACCCGACATGTCCGTGTAGTTCTGACAGTACGCGTCTTTCCTCAAGTTGGCGAGGAGTGTTCCGCGGAGGTTGGCGGGTGATGCACACTGCAGGAAGTTGGGGTGTTCAATCTGGTCCAGGTAGGGTAGGTTGCAGATGAACCAGGTAAGCTTCCCGTCGCAAGCAAGCTCATTAGCATTTACCTGAAAGATAACACCCAGAATGAACAAAGCCAACTTTCATCTTTTTTGTATCACCATAATAAAATACACCGTATGTGTTAAGCTGTATTAGGACTGTAAAGGCACCCATAGCATTTTATGAGGCTTGAAACACGAATTGAAAAACTTCTAGTCATAATTTCTACACATAGTAAGTTTCAATAACACTATACCCTTACATATTGACATTCAAGGAGCAAAGATGTGATGTCGTTGTGTGATGAGAACTGTTAGAAAATCCAAGTGCTAATAGACTAATCCTAACTGTCCATCACAATTAGCGTTTCGATCAATGAGAGAGTGACTACATGTCCGACAAATATTTGCATCTTCATGTTATTTTGCATTTCTTTGCATTTCTTATTTTCTTTATCTTTGTTTGACCCTTCTATATTCATGTTATTTATATCTTATAGTCTGTATAGTGCTGTGTACCTAAACCCGTGTTCAGGTGTAGGTCCGGATTTAGATCCAGAGGTTCAGGTTCAGGTCTGAAGCCATGGCATATGTGTGCTAGAAATATTTTTCCCTATTACATGTAAAATTGCATATTGGCATATATTTTACATGCAATTAACTATATAATGCGAAATTATATACAGTGTCAGTCAGTACTAAACACAAATTTAAAAATTTGAAGAATTAGTCTGATTATTTCCATGGAAATTCTCAAAACAAGGAACATTTTCCTAAATCTCTTAAGTTAAGAAACTGTTATTTCTCAAAAGATTTTCACCCTCAAAAATTTCTAGAAATTCAAGTTTATTTTTCTTGTTTTTATTGAATTTTTTTCTTGAAAAATCTTACTTTAGGACGAATTTTGTAAGGAAAATTACTAAGTAAAAAATTCTTAACTCGTAGACAAAATGCTTTTCTTTAACACAGAAAGTTATCTTCTTTAAAATAATTTTTTCTGTGTATATTAAGAAGAAACAAGAAAAATAAGAAAAGCCAGTGTAATATTGATTGATCGTTGTGTCAAAAAAAAGAAGTTCACAAATAATCATGATAATGATGGCGCTGAAAGGAGGGTCACTTCATAGCAGTGGCTTGTGCCCAAAAATTTACAACATGTACCAATCATTCAAACAACTGTTGTATTATTATTAGGCCACGCCAATTTATTTTCTTGGTTAACGGAATTAAAAAATTTTTTTTTTAAATTGCTAGATTGGAAAAACAAGATGTAAACAGAATCTCAGAGGAATGTTTTTACTTTGGTACACACATTATCAGGGAGTGAACTGTGTCAGGTGCAAGTTTTCACCCCAGCCTTCTGTTTTAATGATTTTTTTTTTTTTTGCTATTTAATAGCAATTTTCTAATAGAAAATTTAAAAAATCCTTTAACCAAGAAATTGGTGTGGCCTTACATGACTTTGTACGTATTAAGTATTTACGAAAAACTAAAATGTGCCTTAAGATATAGGTTGAGATCTAGATAGCAGGTAGATTTCAATTTTCATGAAAAGATATTTAAGGAACAAACCTGTATGACCATGGTTCTCATGTGGTGGTTCTGATTCAAACATGCGATGTCGTTGACGATAGTAGCGATGCGATTTCTGATGAGGGTCACATACTTCAGCCTATCAGGCAAGAGGAGTGCGTTGACGGGCACAGATGTCAGACGGTTGTCGGACAGTTGCAGTTTGTAGAGCATGGGTAGGCCGCGGAACGCGTGCAGGGATATGGCGGATATTTTGTTCTTAGAGAGGGACAAGATATCCAGATTCCCAAGCCCAAGGAACACATCTGGACCTGAAGATAAACAAGAGACAATTTATTATAGAAGTACAACTTGAAAAAATTAAAAGGAGACCCTTATACCTCCATAGAATATTTAAAAGCTTTTGCGAATTTCTTGTTCTATGTTGTCCCATAGCTTATGCAAATAAGGCTGTAATTTAATAGCATAATCTATTTAAAAATGATTATTTAGTTGATGCGAAGAGTCATCGTTATTTTGAAATTCAATTACCCAGACAAGAGATTTGGTTGTCTTGAAGGTCGAGATCCACAAGCCGTTTTAGACCGCGAAAAGCTCCTGGGTGTAACTCGGAAACGTTTGACCGCTGGATCCAAAGATTCCGGGTGCTCAGATTTCCGGGGAAAGACTGCTCGAAGAGCTTAGAAGAACGGAGATACATGATGCGGATCCATTCGGTCTCTTTGTCGAAGTCGGTTGGTAGGGTATCGAGACACACTGGAATGTTGATCGTTCCACTGTGTCCAATCCAGTGGCAGGGTGACCCCTCCCCGTTTTTGTCTGGACAATGGCAGCGGAGAACTTTGTCAGGTTGTCTTATGACCTGCCGACAGTTATCTGGGCATGGCGAGGCATTTGAAAGCTCAAGAGAAACCAAGAGAAAAACCAGCAGCAGTGTCATGTTTCCCAACATCTTGATAACTGACGCTTGATATGCTTTGGAACAAATCGTAGACCCGAGTCCTAAATACATTATTCACTCAATAACGCCCCCATTCCACTAGACGGTGATTGCTCTGCGATCTCGCAGCAACTTAGATATCACAGCAAGGTCGGCGCTCCTTTGAAATGAGGGTGTAAGAAATTTACTGTAAATGCAGAAATGTTTGTGGTGGTTTTATGTTCCCTGTTTTTCGCGGTTAGCTCTTCACCGCGAAGTTAAAACCACCGCAAATGTTTTGGCCGTCCTACCCCCTTGTCTACTTTTGTCTCTAACACAAACTTATAACCACCGCGAACACTCTATTTTCTCCCTACAGCAAAATTAAAACCACACGAACTTGAATGCATTTTGCAGTATATACTGTAAATGAAGTTTGCATACAAGGACTACATTTTGCCATAGAACGGAAAAAGAGGTGTTCACGTTGTTTTAGATTTTGCAGCTGAAACAAAACATTAGTAGTACAGTAATAGGACACCTGTTTGCGTGGGAAATTTAATGAGCTGTCACTACAAAAACTGCAAAGATTAAACATAAGACCACAACATATATTTCACAAATTTACAGTACGTGTATAAATTTTAAGACTAGTGAATAATGTATTTGGGGCTTAGACTTAATGACTACATCACTTACTGCAATTTCCGTATCAGAAACATTCTTTCCAGTTGCCGAGAGATTTATTGATAACTTTATAATGTTTAATAATGCGATGAAAAGTAGATTAGTCTGAGCGTGTTAAAGAAACGTATTGTAGAGTTTTGGCATCAAACCTTCAAATTAAATGATATTTTCAATTTAAAAAGTCTTCATTCGTAACTTATTTTCAACATCTTTGCATTCATTTTTTTACGTTGCCATCCTTCATAAACAGCGCGAGAGCATTAGCCATGCAAAGTCCCCTGGTATTTGGTAGCCTAGCAAAATTCTCCAGTTGGACAAAATGGCCGACGACTCGGCATTGGGAAGTGCACATATTTCAAGCCAAACATGTGGTGTAGTGGTCTGCGCCTCAGCCACATCTGGTTCAAAGTACTTGGACCAGAAGGACTGGGGTTCAAGCCCCAGGTAGGACACCTCTGGACAAGAGGCACATTGAGTCATACCAAAGACTTTATAAAAATGGTACACACTTCTGAAACAGTATGGAAGTTAAACACACTCCACTGCCAGTGGACTAGCCTCTTGCTGCAGTGATTGCACCACAGTGTGGCCCAGGGCTATGAAACGGAAATGGGCACCGCCCTATACATCAATTATGGTGTGAGAGAACTATGACACAACAAAGTCACATTCTTGATTGCTATGAATATCGCTGTGCATGAATGTGATTCAGCTAAATATGACAATAGAAAAGTGACAAAAAACTGTGACTTCATTTCTGAATCAGTGTAGGTCAGATAATTCTACATTGTAGGATTTTAACGAACCTTCACACAAAGGGTTTATAGTACATGATTTTTTAAACATTATTATGAATTCTAACTGGAAAAGTGTGCCAAGTACACTGATTTGTTCTTGCTTGTCCCCCTTTCCATTGGGTTTCCTACTACATTATGTAAATGATAGGCACAACAATGTAGTGAGCATTAAAAGTCTTATGCCATAATATGTAACATTTTACTTTTTTATTTAGAATTAGGCATTGCTAAATGTTTCCATTTTGAAATGTGTTATGAGCTGCATACTAACGATTTTATTCCAAATTTATACTGTGCGTAATTCACTGTTCTTTTTCTATCATTAATATTATTATTAGTAGTACAATGTATGTATGGTCCTTCAGTCAACATTGATCATGGTATCTGTCATGTACAGTTCCCCAGTGAGATGCATATGATGTGATTGCGTCACTCTGCAGGTGTTGGACAGTCTGAGTTTGTGGTGGCCGACATGGTGGACATGTTTGTGCTGCTGGTCCCCCCAGCAGGTGGGGATGAACTGCAGGTATACTACAACATCTTCTCTCTCTCTCTCTCTCTCTCTCTCTCTCTCTCTCTCTCTCTCTCTCTCCAATTTTCGTCTTTTGTTCCCCATCATATGGGGGTTGGACGTTCTTGCACATGGATGGGGGAGCCCCAGAACTCCTCACCAAGTGCAAGTCTTTTTTTAGCAAGAGATTTTACAGCTGGATGCCCTTCCTAACACCAACCCAAACCCTACTGCTGGGCTTTATAGTAGGACATGGGAAATATTGTGTTAAGTGCCTTTCCCAAGGACACAACGTCTGGGTGCATGTCCGGACATGTCTGGGTACTCCATTGGGGATTGAACCTGGGTCTGATTGGTTCATAGCCGGATGCTCTGCCACTATGCCACACAGACGCCACTTCTTTGTTGCGAAACACATATAGAATACAACACGGTGTATTCCATATCGCCTGACGTGCCGGCCCGACCGTGGGTCAAATCGTCCGGAGGGCGATGCGACCCGCGGGAGGGCCAGGATTGAGGCTGATGCGGAAGACATTGCGTTGTATTTTATTTTTGTCATACCCATCTGAAAATACACACATTTCAATGCAAAATGCACCAGAAGTTGAGAGTGTTTTGTGTCCTCGAACAAAAAAAATCGTAACAACATTGATTCCAACGTCCAAATCCAGTATTCAAATTTTTGACAGCAGTGCAGCCGGTGCACTCTAAGCGAGTTTGAATCGTTCAAATCAAAGTAGGGAAGCCCGGGCAGTCTGAACACCTGTATCGAAGATTATCGTGGCCCGGGTATGATATACAAAGTAAATGAAGCAACTAAATAGGTTCTCTAAAGCGTCAGATATTTAAGATATAGCATCCACTATCCATTCTTCTACGCACAGCTGCGACCGTGTCTTCTAGGCCTCCTTTTCTCTTGTGCCGGAGTCCACACCACCAAGGTGGATACAACATCCTTGCTATCTCTGGATTTCTCTATTTCTATCCAAGATATATGTTCCTAATGTCAATGATGATATTCCTGTGTGCAGGGTCTGAAGAAAGGCATTGTGGAGGTGGCAGACCTGGTTGTTGTAAACAAGGCAGACGGAGACTTGCTGCCAGCTGCACGTCGCATACAGGCGGAGTACACGTCTGCGCTCAAATTCGTCAGGCCCAGGTCACAAGTGTGGAGACCCAGGGTGAGTGAAGTACATGATACTCTAACATTCTGTATACTGTAATTGCATTTGACTTTATGGGATTTGATTAACATCTACTGAGTCAGACATAATTCTGCCACCCTGGAATGATATTATTTGTTGTGTATTTCGGGCTCCACGGACCATATTGACAGCCAGACACATAAACAATACATCTAAAAAAATAAGACTATTAGTAAGTATTTACAATGGGCGAGGGCGAACTAGTTGACAGTAATATGTCCAGACAGATCTCCAACGCAACATAGAGCTAATACATGAATGTGTGCTCCATGACTGTTGACAAGAGAGAAAAAGTTCACTGCTAGCACTCACCACGTTACCGGTGGAATGGCGTAGTTGGTAGAGTGTTCGCATTGCACACGGTAGGTCATGAGTTCAATCCCAGGTCAGGTCATACCAAAGACTAGTAGGGAGAGAGTATGGTAGTTAAACACAAACCACTACCAGCAGACCAGCCCCCTGCTGTAGTGACTTGCACAAATGTGTGGCCCAAGGGCTATAGAAATGGAGATGGGCGCCACGCCGCCACTCCTATACGTCTTATCATGACACTTAACTCAGAGCAGAGCTCGGTTCAAACTTTACAGTTTGTTGAAACCCTGTTGCTGTAAAATTGACTGTAGTAGACTTAACATGAAACGACATCAAGGTCCGTCTGACGTATTGCTGCTGATGCCTCTGTAAGTTGAAGTTATTGACCTGATTGGAGTCAGGAGTAGATCCAGCGCAGTGATAGAGATGGCTGCCTTGACCTCATCCATTCCATGTCATGGTCACGACCGTTTCAGCAGTCAAAGATGAATCAGGTGTTCCCAAGATATCGAGGAGTATTATTAGCCTTGAGATATAAACCCCGAGTGTTATATTAGTCTCAATGTTTTCTCCTCCTGTTGAAAGGATAATGGAGCAAGGCGCTGCAGAAGTGACCTCCGTGACCTGGCAATGTGAGCTTACTGATCCCCTGCATATAAAACAGTAGGCTTGTCTTACTGTCAAAATATGAGCAGTAATAAGACTTCTTTCTGCTGCACAAGTATCAAAATAGAGATTGGCGACAGCACAATGCATGATTGAATCATTAGATAGAAATATAGTGTCAGACCTTCAGAGCATATTGAGATTGAGATCACACATTGAGATTTCAACTATAGTATGTAAACCACATATGGTTTACATACTTGAAATCGCAATGTGTGACCATAAAGCTATGGGTGTGAAACAGCTATCATCAAATGTTTGTCTGTTGGACCTTTATCACAAAAATGTATGATTCTGCAAACATACCTTAAAATGCTTTAAGGTCCAGCTAAGTTTGCAGTGTGGTATGCTCTGTGATTTTTTTCTTCAATCTGTCTCTTTATGATACATTTTTATGTCTCATAGTCATACATAAACATGACTGAATGGTTCAGAAGTTTGTGTACCTTTAGTTGGACTCTTATATGGATTAAGTTAGATATGATCTTGTCCACAAAGACTATAGATTCTGATAGAATTTGACTGGTTTAATTGTATTGGGAAGAAAAGTTGATGTTCCCTCCATACAAAGACAAGAAGTCAATTTGATGTATCTGGAAGATATATTTATTATGAAGACCGTAGTTGATTGAGAGTCAACATCCTCCCTCTGCTGTGATATGCCATCTGACTCTATCAATACTTACCAGAGTTTTGGTCAGGTCGATCTACTGGCTACGGTTATGCTTTCCTTCCGTCCCTGGCAGAATGCCCACTGAGCTTCACTCGTATAGCATTTTGATTAGATTCCACAGCAGTGGGCTCGTGTACAGTACTGTGGATAGTGGCAGGAGCAGACGGGAAACGATGCATTTTACGTGTGCCATGTCTCCCATTACTACGGGTCGTGTACAGATGGTTCACGCTCAGCGCACTTTCTTGTGTCCTCCCCATCAAAGATAATGTCCAAGCAGATGTTGGGTGGAAAGTCTTTATTTAACGTTTTCTGATCTGCTGTACTCCATACAGTGTATTTTCCCTGTATAAATAAATGAAATGAAATGACTCCACCCAAACAGCAGATCAGAACATTACAATTTTCAACCCCAACATCTGCTTGGAGATCAGTCAAATTCTGAAGTAGAGGGATATGTGTGAATGGAAATATTTACCAATCCTATACTTTAGTTACTTAGTCTTAATTATTTCAGTATCATGTGGGCCAAAGGACAGGAAAACAACAGATTTTAGAGCTCTGCAGCCTACTTAAGTCAGATGGGAAGCGATGCATTTTACGCATGCCATGTCTCCCATTACTAAAGGTCATGTGCAGATGCTTCACGGTCTGTATACACAGTCAGTCGCTCGCGCATTGTGCCCAGTCAACGTCTGGAGCCAAGGGACTCGTGTGAATGCAATTACCAATCTCATTCTTCGGTTACTTAGTTTCATTTTTACAGGATATGGTTTTCATTTTCAAGGGATATAGTTGGACCAGCCCAAAGGAGAAGTGTCCAAAGAGATTGTTGAGCTTTGCAGCCTATTTCTAAGACGTTATGGTCCGAGATTGAAAAAATCCAGCTCAATGGATTATATCAAACCTTTCTACCAAGGACATCCAAACGCACTCATCTTCTATCTCACTTATCAATGGGCTAGAGTATTGGCAAGTTTTTGCAGCAAAGGAATGCAGTAATAAGAAATGCATTGGCTTGGCCTGAGCTACAGTTCTATACACCAGGGATACCAGGAGAATCATGTCTGCATGGATGAGCCTGAAGGTTCAGAGTTTAATCATGTCTGGCTGGCGAGGTGTGTGCATGGCTTCTGGCTTCAGATTGGTCTGATCAGAGGGCATCAAGCATGGCAGATATGTGGAGATCCTTTGATAATTATGTATTCTGGAGTTCTTCCAAACTCAGTCCTGGTGCCTTTACTTAGCTTACTGTCAGTGCATTTTATGTTTGCGCTGGTTTAATGTTTGCAGTTTTTGCAGTATCATCTTCATCACCACAAACTTGAAACCACCACGAAAATGCTTGTTCTGTCTTCTGCCAGCCTACCATTTTGTTTCAACCACGAACTAGAAAACCATTGCAAACACTCCTGACCATTATCTCCCTACCATTAACTTAAATCACCGCAAAGTTAGATGCATTTACAGTAACTGGTAAAGCCATCTACATTGTACATGATTATATAATATATGATAAACAGATTAGTAGCTTTTGAATAGGGTTTGATTATTTAAAGTGGAGGTTTTCATCTTTAGCGTTTCAATTAGAGTGGTCATTTTGTTCTGTGTTTTTTCTGTGACTCGCAATTTAAATATTTGGCAAGAATCTGCAATAAACTTATCATGGGTTGGCAGAAAAACCTGTCCAGTCTGAAAAGTGGAAAACCTGTCCAGTCTGAAAAGAGGGTCTGCATAGGGTGTGTGTGTGTGTGTCCTGTCCTACTTACAATTAGAGACACCAATTACATGAAGTCTTATCGAATGATTTATTGAGGACGGTCTAGTATTTTGATTTCTCCATTAAACATAGCCGGTCTACTTTAATCCAACGTTAAGCGTTGATTCTACGTAGCGTGCTATTTGTTATCCCGAATTCATCATGAACTTTTCATCATTCCAATGTTTGTCCTGTAGCTGTAGCACAATAGAGCAGCAAGTCTTCATGTGATTAGGTAGCGTGCGTAGCCCAGTGGTTAGCGATCTTGCCTCTGGAACTAGAAGCCCCGGGTTCGATCCCGGCTAACCCGACATGCACGCTACCGGAAAGGGTCGCAGTCCTTAGGACGGGACGTTAAGCCATGGTCCACTGTTCATTGTGCTTGTCAAAAAGAGATAGGGGAATTTCCCCGGTACAGGTAAATACTGTATATAGCATCTGTCTTCCTGTAACGACCAGTGGAAGAGTAGCTCATCTGTTCATTGAGTTCATTTGAGCTAGACTGGTTTGAGATCACTTTCCTTTCCTTTCCTTTTGATATACATGTATATCCATTAGTGAAAAGTGAAGGTTGGATGTGTATGATCAGGAGTAGCACACTTTTCAGTGACAATGCATGGGAACACACTGATAAGCATCGTTACAAAAATTACCCGCGCCATCAATATGATTTACGTCTTTCCGAGTCTTTCATGGGTAATGGTGTGTTAGATGTTCATCGATCAATTTGTATTCCACGGCAAAGCCGACAGGCGAAGAGGAGAGTTGATAAATCTAGCAGGAACGTACCATCAAAGTTTTGGGCACCACCAGTCGATGCTTTCCCCCAGGCTAAGCTTCTCTGCCAATGCTTACTGCTCCCAAAGTTATAAAGTGGAAGGACTCAAAGGGCTCTAAGTAAGAGAAGATGAAAGCTTTGCCATTGGGGAGGGCGTTAGGTCATCAGATAAATGGTGGGAAGGCTGGATTGTGAACGATACAATCTCCAGCTTCCCAGGAGGGAGAGGTGGTAGTGTGGTGATGCATGGTGCAGCTGGTCTGTTTGCAGCGGGGTGCAGGCAGGGTCACCATGCAGCAGTGCCAAATCAATGTCCTACTCTTTCATGCCGGTGGTAGTCAGGAGTGAAGAAGGCTCAAAAGTCAAAAATTAGGTGCACAGCTCCAATTTTGTATTTCAAGCCCTGGTGAAGGAGTGTACTCTCTTTTGTATAGCATTGAAGGAGTGTGTAAGAGGAATAAGAGAGTGTATACTAGTGTTAAAGAGGAATGAAATTTAGAGTGTATACTAATCTAGTGTTAGAGGAATGGAGGGATGTATACGGATGCAAGATTAATGAAGGAGTGTATGTTAGTGTAAGAGGAATCACTGAGTATTCTGTTATGTCTTGATTTTGTATCTAGCTAGTGACACAAAGCTGTGTCCTCATCAATTTTTGCATGATTGTAAAATGTTTGTTAAAAAGTGATGTTCTCAAAGATAATTTCAATCAATAAGCAGCAAAACACTTTGCTAGATATAGGTAGATAAGAAATTTGTGAACAATACAATCTCCAGTTCCCCAGGAGGGTGAGGTGGTAGTGTGGTGAATAATAATAGTCGCAGGGTCACCATGCAGCAGTGCCAAATCAATGTCCTCCTCTTTCATGCCGGTGGTAGTGTATGCTAGTGTAAGAGGAGTGAACAGGGCTCACAATTCATTTTTGCAAATAGGTGCACAGGATGTAAGGAGGATGATTGCCGATCAAGCCTGCTGGGCCAACCTACAATGTATACTATAACTGCCTCATGTGTCGGACGACACGGGAGCCCCTAAGTCTAAGTAAGCACTGGTAGTGTATACTAGTGTAAGAGGAATAAACAGGACTCAAAATCAATTTTTGGAAATAGATACACTGGTGCACCTGACCTAAAAAGTTTGACTGCACAACACAGAATGAAGTATAGTAGAATGAATATGAAATTCTTTGAGCTAACTTTAACATCTTAAACAAGTATACAACAAAGGTTTTGGGATTTGAGGAATGAAGGCATGTACACTTGTACATGTGCGAAGGAGTGTAATGTAGTGTTAGAGGAAGGAAGGAGTCTATACTAGACTAAGTGTAAGAAGAATAAAAGAGTGTATACTAGTGTAAGAGTAGTGAAGGCATGTACATGTATAGTATTACTAGTATAGGAGTACTCAGCTTTGTCTTGATTTGGTATCTTGTCATTACACAAATCTGTGTCCTCATCAATATTTGCCTGCAGTTCGTACAGATGTTTGTAAAAATCAATGGTCTCAGAGACAATTTCAATCAAAAGGCAGAAAAAGACCCTGCTTTAATTAGATAAGAAATTTGATTTTCTGGTAGAACAGTCAAACTAAGCCTGGGACATCAAGTTCAGGCTATGCCTTAATTTGAATCACAATGTATAGTTTCTCTTGAGGGTTAAAGGACCAACCTACAAGGTAAGGCACTTTTGCTTCAATTGGCAGTGACAAATGACTTTGGCCTTTAAGTGAGAACTCATAAATAATTGATGATATTTGGGACAAGATTTTAGTTTGCAGGTCAAGTCCATGTCCTTCATTTTCAGAATTTTGTGACCAGATTATGGGAAAATATTCAAATAAATGTTCATCTGTGAGGGCAATTGACATACGAAAGATTTGATACACAAAGATTTCCCCGCACAAAGTAACTAAAGATCCTTCTCTGGACAAATATTTGTGTATTTTGATAAAAGATCTTTATGAAATGTGGTTGAAGCAAATGAATAGACCCATGCTGACTGTTCATCACAATTTGCAGTTTGACCAATGAATGAGTTGTTGCATGTCCTTTAAATATTTAAATTTTTGTGTTTTTAGTTTGCTTTTCTATGTTTTGATGGTGGAGGTGGGCGGGGCTATGGGGTCGGTCTTTGCTGTAAGCCTCAGACATCAACTCCAAAACTAATCTTTGGGAAATCTATGGTCATACATGCAATTTATGAGTCCATTGGGAACCTATCGCAATATTGTAATGCTTTTATTCATTCCAATTATGGGCAACATTCAGCGAGTGACACACCAGTAAAATCATTGGGGGGTTTCTGTATTGAAAAGATAATGACTCACCAACTTATCTTCCACAATTAGTACCAATAAGTAAGTCGACAGAAGTAGAATGATGGGAAAACTTGTGAGAAGTGTTGCCTGGAAAAAATATATGACATCAAGAATTTACGCCCACACTTCTCACCTCTGTCGTAGTTCTTCATTTTCCATTCCATTTTGCCCCAAGTTACGAATTCAATAACCGCTTGCTGGCCCTTGCAATATTCCAGCTCCACACTCACATGTAGGCGCTTACCCTGTGAATAAAAAGCTGTTCCCACACTCCACAGGGAAGAAATGTCATTCTGTCGGTCTTGATCCTCTTTTAATAAGCACATTCTTTGATGTATTACCCAAGGACCGTCTTGGCATACGAGGCCACTTCACTTAATGGCATATTTATTCGCCACGGTCCAGTTGGACGCTGACGAAATGTTGCTGAGTTATGGCAAAATATGACAAATTTGTTACCGGTCCCAGCGGGGTTCCACAATGAGGGTAGCGGTGCAATCATTCTCATTCGTATGAAATACGCTGACAAATAATGAGATTAAAAATTGTCTGTCGTGCCTCATCGACTGTAGCAGGGAGTAGACAAGGCTGGAGATCTGTAGGCAAATTTATGCCATGCTGCCGTCGGGCAACCGGCTTTATTAACTACAGCGGTGTTGCAATATAGGTTCATATCCTGCACAGGGAAGTGGGAACATAGATGGGCATATTATCTGGAGGTGAAAGGCAATATGTGTGGCTCTGTGGTACATATTGATTGTTTAATACGGATATATTGAATTCCTTTAGGGTGAACAAACTTGCATTGAGCAACTGCTGTTGCAACTCACTGACTGTCTTTAAGGGATTAGACATTTTCACACTCAAGCAGATTTGAACCTTCTCATCAGGACTTAAAAGGGATTACCAACCTTTTCTAGGCTACACCAATTTAATTTGTTGCTTCTCAGACATTTTTACGTAAAATCGTAGCAAGAAGGCAACATGCATGATGTACTGAATGTTATACAAATGTATGTGACATGTAGTTATTTATTTATTTCAACTTATATTTTATGACTATGTTGATGTAGTTCATGTAAAAACTTTCTTTTATACTCTTTATCTGGACTCCTTCTCCTCTACTTCGACCTTGTTGAAAAGCGGCCTGTGTGGCCGAACAAGCATTCAAAGGAAAATAAAGACATTGACTTCACTTTACTTGACTTGAAAACAGAGGGCTGGGGTGAAAACTTGCATTTGTCTCTGTTCACTCCCTGAGAAACTGTGTGCACCAAAGTAGAGACTTTCCGCCCAGATTCTGTTATAATGTTGCTTCTCCAATTTAGCATTATTCTTTTTAATCCAAGCACCAAGAAATTGAATTGGTGTTGCCCTAATTTGAAACAAAACATGCTCTTCACGTAACACTTCTCTAAACTTTATATCTCAAGATGCATAGAATGTTTATTTCCATGTTTTTATCCCAATCTAGCATTCTTTTAAATCTGATAACCAAGAAACTGAATTGGTGTTGCCCTAATTTGAAAGACAAAACATGCTCTTCCGATAACGCTTCTCTAAACTTTATATCAAGATGCATGGAATGTTCAGCCACGGGTCGAGGGTGTTTCCTTTCCTCAAGCTCAAGGTCATTAAACTTTCATTTCCAGCAGGGTGTGTCTTGGGAAAGCCTCTCTCGTGCGGTGAATATGTTAGGTGTTGTTATTAATGCGAGGTAGATTGAAGGAGGAGGGCTGCGTCGTGACACCCTAGCCAGGCTTGCTCGGGAGGATCATTGATACATGGTTAGGGGAGTCCTGGAGGGCACATTACCCTGGTAGGTAATTGAGTTTTGTTGGGGAACATCTTTCCCAGTCGATCACCGGAGTCGGCTGGATCCAAGAGGAAAAGGGTTTGATTACCGGCAGGAAGAAAGATTTGGGGCCAGTGGAAGTCAAGCGGGGGATGTCCCGCCACCACAGCCAAGTCTATTGATTTCCAGTTACCTCAAATTTATCACGTTGCTAGGGGAATTTACGACTCCTCAATCGCTGCCGGCCCTCGTGACCCAGCGACGGGTCCCTCGTGATGAATGCGACCCGGCCTGGGTCCGGGCCGAGTTGTTCAGCTGGGCTTAGCTCCCGTGCATGGATCTGACAACGTTGATACTTGCTGTGCTTAAACTCTTCGGTGGCAGTCATGTGAGACTCGGTGTGAGATGCTCTTGTGCTTCCTGCTGTGCCTTGGGTTGTTATGTCATTGCTCCTGCGCTCAGCTGACGTCTGAAGAAGCCATGTTCTCGATCAACATGCCACGGGAGTGTGGGAAAACCGTGCACCTGGCACCCGACATCCGCGGGGGATTCCTGGAGTACACCAACTTTGGGGACAACGTGGCTTGTGCCGTGACCATAGCTGCCCCGACTCGTCCAGGTTCAAGGAATCTTTCTTATAGGTTTTTCATGCAGTTCGAGGAGTTCGAAGTTCTGGACGTGGATAGGACCATGGTGCGTCACTGGCCGAACACCTCGTGTCGGGACGTCCTGTTCATCTACAACGGATTGGAGACGTCTGTGTTCACCAGGCCGATTGGCTGGGAAGTGAACGGAGGTGGCTTGTGCGGGGACCACCTCCCGGGGGACATGGCCAGCAATTCCAGCGTGGTGTCGTTCAAATTTAGGACCGACTCCAAGGGGCGTAACGGGAAGGGATTCCGCCTCAGGTTCACGCTCTTCTACGACGTCAACAACACGTACTGCGACTCCCAGGATTTCCACTGCCACAACAATCGGTGCGTCTCGGAAACGTTCCACTGCGACCACCACAACAGCTGTGGCGACAGGAGCGACGAGTTGAACTGCACTGTTCCCAACAAGAACACCAGGGAGGACCCGGATCTGTCCCCTTACATCCTCGCCATTGGACTCTCGCTAACCGTTCTGGCCGTCTTGATTGGCCTCATCACTAAGCTAAGTGAGTACCTACTTTTTCGGCAATAAGCTAAAACTTTATTACATGTATTACCTCCGTAAAAGGGAGTTTTGTGGGAGGTATTGTCTTTAGCGTTTCTGTTTGTTTGTTTGTTTGTCTGCCTGTGTTTCTGCATACTTTGGGAAGTATAACTTAAGAAGCTATGGATGGATTGTGCTGATATTTGGTATGTGGGTATATATTAGGAAGACAAAGCTTAATCCTAATTTTGGCTCTCTTGACAGCTTTTCTTGGTACTGCAGCAGAAATTCCTGTTTTGTATATTCTGTTCCGGACATGCCAGCCATGATTTTTTTGTTGCAGATAGCTTTTTTGTTGGGAAGAAGTGGTGCAGATTTCAGTACCCTAATTGCATCTGATATGCATGATGAGGGCAGATGAATGAAAATTAAAAATACAAATAGTCCATTTGGATTATAGCCCTACATGTACCTCTAGTACCCATTGTAGTCACTGCCAGTATTTCTAAAGTGATGCCTGGTTACCCTTGTATTGAACACAATACTTCTGAAGTAGTATGATGTACTTGACTTTTCTTGCAGAAAGTATCTTACAACTGTTAGTCAGCTAAGATTTTCTATTTGCCTATCTGACATATTATGTCAGGCTTATTAAGCCTGAAGAGTATTTTGCATTCACATCAAGCTGCTAATGTGTAAGGCTTCCGTTAGCTTTTAATCACTTACATGTACTGGTCACACCATTATCCTGCTAGGCCTGCTAATGAAAGTCAATATTTGTGACATTTTTACACTCCCCCAATGACTGCTACAAATGATATATGGTTTCCCACAAAGGTGATATTTACAAATTTTACTTTATTACCCGGGAAACCTACATTTTAACCATCCGTGAACCCTTTCCCTGATTTGAAAAATATTTTCGCATGTGTTGACTATCTGCCTGACTATCCCTATTCCATCTTTAGAGTTTATGTACTTAAATGATTCATGAATCACCCGGGCATTATTTTCCAGTCAAAATGCAATATAAGTGTCACCAAGCAGTTGGCAAATATAGTCTAATCCTTTGTTCAACTTGTCACAAAATAAGGGTAATGAATGTCATAATTCAAATGTGTTTCTGGAGACAAAAGAACTGAGAACAAATATTCATTGTTGTGATGCTCCCAAAACTGCAGTGTCATGGTATGTTTTCCAGGCCTGTATCACATTCATATCTGCTAAAACATTCTAAAGTGCTCAGACTCACAAAGTCAGTCATTAGTACACATCAAATGTTGCTTGGTTCTTTGATGGAAGGGGGTATTTCAACTCTTATAACTTTCATCCGATCCAACCCTGGTTCCCATTACTTGAAGACAGAAAGCATTTTTTTAAATTGTTATAAATCTGATGCCCTAAAGTATACTTAATCATGCTTTACACACAATACACAATTGATCCTCAGTGTTATGATATTAGATTCCTCTGTGATCTAGCTATTAAAACGCAAGTGTCAATTTTTCTGTCTAGGCGCTAGGCTAGAGTGATCATAGGGATTTATTCTGCCACTAAAAGTTTTTGCTTGTTGAATGACGTCCTTGTTAACCATGTGAAATAGACAGTCACACAGTTCAACCCTCTCCATCTTGTTTCAATGAATGACTGCTCAGTTTTGGGGACAGAAAGAGGAAGCTACATGTACATGGACTTTTTGTAATGATTCTTTATTAGGTGCATTCATTAAACCTCCTTGGTGCATTAGAAAGTGGTACCCCTTTGAAAACATCCAACGAAAATCTCGATATGTTTCTGAACACTCTCTGAACACTAAGGATCAAGGAGGCAACCTTGTTCAGTCTTGTGCCGTCATGCCATGTATGTGCATTGGAGAGCAGAGACCTTAAATTAGCAATGAAGTATTTATTGGAATGTCTTGCAATGGGTGATTTGCAATGGGTCACCATTGAAGAGAGTTCTATGACACAAGGCTCTGTGCACTTCCTTTATGTCATAATGTGTGAAGGACTGGAGGTGTAACTGAAGAAATGAGGAAAGTATGAATTTTTTTCACTCACTTGTGGAGTCACTCACAGTTTTTTTTCCTGCTGTCCAGCATAGTGCGCAATAAGTGTTTGATTCATTGGCTATGCTTTATTTTTCACTCTCATACAAACACCTCTCCTGATCTTTGAGAACCAGAGCGTGTAGAATGAAAGAGGTGCGTAAATAAGGCATGCCGTGGGGTGTAGCACGCAATGGTCGACTGCTTAGCAATTCCACTTCTGCACCAGGTTCCAGATCCTGGCATTGCTGGCAATGTTTCAAACCGCAATGTCCAAGTGCAAATAGCAGTACTATAGAGGGGACTTTCAGGCCTTAAATAGTTTCATCAGGCTTGTAAATCAAGTCATTGTTTCTTTGTCACAACCAGGAATTTTTTGACTGCCAACATTTTGACAGCTGCTCTTATGCTTTCATTAGAAACAGGATATGGAACAGAAACAGAATAAGCAGAACAGAATCAGGGCGATATGAAATTTCTCCTTGTTGTATTATGTCATGATTATCATGGCAAAGAGATGTTGGTTTATGTTTCAAAGAGAGCTACAACTCAAGAACCCACCACACTCATTCATAGGAATAGAGCTTTTCCAAAATTAATCAGTTCCTGACTATCTTGCTAGCCCTCAGTGGCCCTGTAAATCTTGAAATAAGTGTGGTTATTTTATTTTTGAGGGGATCTCTTAAACCACTAAATTATAATTAATAGCATGACTATTCGTGTGTTTTGTAATTCTTGTTTCAGCTGTGAACAAAAAACTCCTTTTCCTGCCCCCACCATAGAATAAATCCACAGCAAAATTAGACCCATTTGCAGCAGCCTTTGGCTAGTTGGGCAGACTTGGCTGCACGTCAGACGGACCAGTAAAGGAAAATAAATAAAGCAAATTACTCTGCTGAGCCCTAGAGCAGAAAATTGAAAGCTGGACATAAATTACCTTCTCACTTTCTCAAGCCCTTTGCACACAAAGAGGAAATAGTGCATACGAGATTCAAGTCTATTAGTACACAATTAGTATCTTAACCTTCTTCTTGCTGCCTTACCCCGTAACCAACACAAAGATGGCGTCAAAGGGCTACCCATATCGGAAGATGGTTAAAATGTAATCTATCGTTGACTCCGATTCTTTGAGTTTGACACTTTTGAAAGGTAAAATTAAAAAAGATGTGCTGGTATTCAACTTTTATCATCATGAAATTAAGGGAAATGTGGAAATTTATTAATCAACTTTCACATATACTAATGGAGTTTCTGTCAGCTTTAAATGTAAGAATTTAAAAAATGTATTCAGGATTTCTAACACTTTTATCATGACGAAATTAGGGAAATGTGGAAATTTATAAATCAGCTCTTACAAAACCATTGGTTTTCCATTAGCTCATTAGGAATACAGTATTGTCATGTATTCAGCACCAGGGACAGAGCTGGTAGGTGTTCTTCGAGGCCATTCATCCAATTCAACACCTTAATTGCATCATTGGAAGTCTGCTGGTCACCAATAATCATTCCTGGGATTTTGTAATTCCTTTAACTAATCCTGTGGAGCTGAGTCCTAATCCCTTGGGATCAGCGATGGATATGTTGACCCAAGGTGTCAAACTGGATTAGTGCTTAAGCCTGTGGATAGGGTAGCAGTAATGCTGTGGAATATTACTGAGGCTTTTGACTATAATGCCTTAAGTTTCTATTTTTCATGCATTAATTCCTGCTCCTTTAATTTTGTCATTCCCTAGATTTGGAAGATATACAATGAAGAAGTTTTGACATTCGTACAATGTATGTCTATATCATGATGATTGCTATTGTGCCATTTTGCTTTTCCCAGGGTTTTTTCCTGTTTGAGAAAAATGATATTTTCTGTTCCATTTGCCATACTTTGGTTGATAATATGAAGGAAAATCTGTCTTGTTACATCTGTGGGATGACGAATCAGCCTCACATCTTCTCCACTGCCGCATTTCAACTGGTGCCAAGGCAGGCCACCACAGCCTGCTACTCTCTGCTTTCATATTTTTTTATGATTCAGCCCTTAAAGACAGGTCCCGTAAATTACGGGTTTGTGGTGGAAAACCCATCACACCCAGCTGCCCTCCCTGTCGACAGTCACGCGTGGTTGACCTGATTATCGTTACGTGACCCAGGAGGAGACAGCGGCGTTACGACCGGCTGAAACAGCAGAATTTTCATCCTTCCTGTAACTTGCCTTGGTGGCAAGGCCAGGTGCTCTTGTGGTTAGGGTTGTTGACTTAGAATCTAAAAGTTCTGGGGTTGAGTCCCTGATGTCATACCTGTAACTGCCACTGTAATTAGGAGACTAAGCGGTCAATTTCTCATGTGACCAGTAATTGAATGAAGTGAACACAGTTACACTTTTACATCTTGTAACATTACTATTGATGAGTCCAGCCTGTATGGCAGCGATGTCCAGGTGTTCTTCCTGCTGGGCCTATTTACCACGTTTTATGTGGCGTATCTTTCACAGTGACCCACTCAGAGCCAGAGAGAGCTTTGATTAGAGTAGCCTGGAAACTTGGGACGCATCATCAGGAATCCAGGCCATGTGTCTGACATTTCAATCTGCTCTTCTCCAGTATTGAGCTCTCCTTTCTGCTGAGTAGGGGGACACCTTTGTTACCTCCATGAAAAAGGGACATACAATGTATTGCTTTTGGTTTGTCTGTCTTTGTGTCTGTTTCTTTGTTTGTGTTTCTGGATATTTGTGGTCAGCGTAACTTGAGAATGACTGGATGGGTTGTGATGATAGTTAGTATTTGGGTACCTCTTTTAAAGACTATGGTCAAAGTCAAGTTTGGGCCCCCTAGTGTGTAACCTTGACACTGCAGCAGAACATCCAGTTTTTGTATCTTTTGTCCTGGACATGCCATTGTGTTGTTTAGACTGGTGAACACTTACATGTACATGCCTGCTGCACTACTGACAGAAGTTACGTAACAGCGCTAGTCAGTGCCATTTGAGCTTTCTAAGGAGTGGTAGATAGATCTACATCTTTTTTCCCCTTCTGCCTTTTCATTAGCTGCACAAAAATTCTTTTTCAATCCCTTCCCATTTTTTCTTTTATGTAAGAACCTTCCCGGTCAATGCCATTGATGTTTTAAAATGGAATGGCCAATCATATTGTAGAAAGACTAGAAAATAATCTTAAATGGCGCTGCATATACACCAGCAAAACACATGCCTGAGGTATATCAAGTCTTGTTTTACTTCACTCATTAGTCTTAAATGTAAGGAATGGAAACTTTCTAAGATTTTTCATCAGAGAAAGAACGAGAGCAAACTAAATGTTAGAGGGAACTTGTGTTTCTTTTCTAGACAGCCTGCATGTTCCCTCCTCATGCAGTGTAAGTGCTGTGTCATAGATTTGATTGATGTCTTTGGGGTCAACCAGATGTCATAGTGGCAGTGCACTAGGGTACCATTATGCACTTCTGAGTCACCACTAACTGGACTAGTTCCAAAGTTGTCCACTTCTCAGTCTCTGGCTCCCCTCCAAAGAAGAGATGGTCATTCTTCATCAAGGAAAAAATAATGCCTAGCTGAGCAATCCTCCTGATCAGAAACCAAATCAAGTTTTGTCTCCCTAAATACTCAATCGCCACTGCTTTCAGGACAAGAACTCTGCGTCTACTCCTATATCAAGAATCTAGAAGCCTTAGTTTATCTTTAGCTCACAAGAAAATTTTCTTCCACTGTTTGCAACGAGCACATATGGTGTCTGCCGTATGGTTCAATGGACCAATAGAATTCCAATCATTGTTTTAAGTAGGTGCATCGAGCAGTGAAGTACAGCTTAACATGGCTATCAGCAGAAGGTATCATCCTTCTAAGCTCCAAGCAGATTTTATAGGGAGGCAGTTTGTAACAGGAAAAGGCAGCTAGGAACATGTAATGATTTTGCCTCTCAACATCTGCTTGGAGGTCAACTTCCTTCACTTGCAGAGAAGACAAAATTGTCTTCCAACCTTGCTCTTGTGCCAAACACTTTTGTGTACGGTAAGTCGAGTACAAATTCAACTGCAATCTAATTTGATCATTAACAATTAGCCACCACTTAGGCAGGGGCACTCAGAAGAACCTGACACAGATGTTCATAGCGGTTGTCTGGCCTCACGCCAGTCCTGAGCCCCCCTTGGGATGTCTGTGGAAACTTCCGGGAACTTCATCCTATGTCACGACAGATTATCCATGTTTGTTTTTAACCTTCTCCCTGCTGTCTAACTCTGTAACCGATACAAATTTGGTGGCAAACAGCTACTTCAGCAGTAAGAAGATTAAAAACAAGTTGTGAGAACATAAAGTCAAATATTTTGGGCTTATTTGGTAGTGGGATTTAGTCAGTGACTCGAATCAAGAAGCTTTCATTGATAGTTTCGGGGGTAACAATAATTGCATGATATTTTGAAAGCAAAATATACCTCTGGTGGTGATAGCCCTTTGCCCTTGGCCCAGTGTTCCAACACCCCTACTATTATATACCGTAATGTACTTCCGATTCCTATGTTGATATTAGGGTTATGTTTGAGGATGTCAGAACATGGGGTTGTTGGAACATGGGGAGTTGGAACATAAGGGTTTCGGAACATATGGGTGTCAGAACATAAGGGTATAACCCTTCTGAGTTGCAAAGTATGACACTACATGTACCTTACATCCCAATGTTGGTAAATAGTTGAAGAGGGGAGTCATGAGAGCCAGCTCCCCAGTTACCTGAGTTTGTCCAGGACAGTATGGCTCAGTGCCAGAATAAGCCCAGTGTCCTTTATGAATGCTTTCACTGCCCCTTTCCCAAAATAGCAGGTCACCCCACGGGTAAAGAGGATTAAGGATTCCCAATTCCTTCCACAATTATCCAATTACCTCCGGAAAATGAGATGGTTTACCTCTGATCTGTTTGGCCCATGGGTGTGCCCCAAAGCCTGTATATTTCTTGGCACAGATTCAAGATGATAAATTCCTAGTCTTTTTACCCATTAACACAGGGATAAGTATTGATCCCAGGTTTTTTTTAGATGGAACAGAGGTCACGCAAGAGAAGAAGCTGTAGAGGTGTCTGGAAACTTTGCGCTTATGTTTTTTACCTTCACTTTGCAAATGTGTTTTTTTCTAAGATCTCGCTCAATGCAAGGCCATAGCGGTCCACTTCTTTAAGCATTGAACTTATTGACATGATTGGTTTAAACTGAAAGTGGTGTTTGTTTGTTTAATTGGGGGGAAAGCCTTGGTATGATTCCCCTGCATCGTGAAGTTTTTATGATATACTGCTTACATTTTGTCATTGTAGCATAGTTATTGCATTTGTTGGATTCCTTGAAAATCAGTTTGTCACTGTTAGAGTGACTTGAAATTATTTTGGAAGATGGAGAAATGCATTTGCAAGCAAAGCAAACTTTTAAAAGTTTATTAAGATACTGTTTACATTCATTAATAAACATGAAGTTTGTTTTGCCTGCAAATATACAATCATTTATCAATTATACACTATCTGGAACATCTGACTACAGTCTGTATTTAGAGATTTTATCCAGTCGCTTTATTTCATTTTGTATGGTATCATGTAGACAGTAGGGCATAGATTATTGCTGGGGTATGACACCCTGCTAGCTATGATAAGGAGAAGGAAGATGATGATTTGAGCGATAATGGAAACATAGCTATTGATTTTCTGATCCCTTTTCCTGTGTAGTAATTCATGGCTCACCAGGGGATTTGGGGGCTCTAAACAAAGGGTGAAACGCCTCTGGGCAAGGGTGACCTGTGATGACCTCAAAGAATTACAGGGCAGCCTAAGAGATCATTGCTTGTGCACACTTTGATTGAAAATGGTCTTCAATTCGGTTAACCTGCCAGTCATGGAAGGCATGGCAATAAAAAGTGGGGAGATTGGCCAGGATGAAATGCACATCAGTGTTACAGAGAAGGAAAATAGTTTGCAAGTCAATCCTGAAAGCTCAAAAACCAGGACATTTTTGCCAGCAATACCGCCGGTGTCCTCCCAACCACTGACCTGTTAGTCACGGAAGGCATGGAAATAAAAAGTGGGGGGATTGGCCAGAATGAGGTACACAATGAGGAAGCATCAGTGTTACAGAGAAGGAAAATAGTTCCCAAGTTGAGCCTGCAGTATCAAAAGCCAGGAGAATTTTGGCAGCAATAAAAAATATGGCTGGTGTCATAAGTGTTGGAAGGCAGAGCCCAACCCTCTCCTTCCAACGGCCTTTACCTCCCCAACTGAAGTACCCATTTTTACACCTGCTTAGAGTGAGGAAATTTGTGTCAAGTGCCTTTCCCAAGAACATGACATTGGTGGTTATATCAGAGAATTTGAACCCAGGATCTCTGTGTTTTGGGCCAAACGCCTCAACCGTTGTGCCAACACGACGCCACTAAGCAAGTTTTGTAAGCAAGTCACCCCAACAGATCCTGAAGCAATACTCTCCACATGTGCTGTGGGCATGGAATCATCAGAAACCTGTTGATGGAAACCTTGAATAACCTTGGCAGCACAGCAACAGCAAATCTTTCTGTAATAGCCAATTTGCCCTGCAGTTTCGGTGTAGATAGGAGCTCGTAATTGCTTGTTTGTGCTCAGGGACATGGGCTTATACTGCATTGTAAGACTTTAAATAAGGGCTATCACATTTCAAAGTTCGAGAGTGAGGTCGGGAAAGTTTTAAATCTTTACATTTTAAGAATTGAACATTTAAAAAGTGCACCGGTGAGGTCAGGAAATACATCACTTAACCTATGTGAGGGTGGTTCTAGGGCTATTGCATCTTAAAGAGTGCAAGAGTGAGGTCAGGAAAGTTTTTGGTCTTAAAATTTTAAGAATTGCACATTTTAAAAAGTGCAGTAGTGAGGTCATGAAGTACATCACTTAACCCATGTGAGGGTGGTTCTTGCCTTGGTGCTGAACATGGAACTGCTGCCTCTTAGGGCTATCACATCTTTAAGAGTGCAAGAGTGAGGTTGGGAAAAGTTTTTGATCTTAAAATTTTAAGAATTGCACATTTTAAAAAGTGCAAAGCTGTGTTCAGGAAATACATTACAGGGTGGTTCTTGCCTCTGTGCTGAAAATGGAACTACTGCCTTTTCATGGTAATCACATTTCAAAAAGTGTAAGATTGAGGTCAGGAAAGTATCTAATTTCTACATTTTAAGAAAAGTTACATCTTAAAAAGTGCAAGGGGGTCAGGAAATACATGTACATCACTTAACCCATGTGAGGGTGGTTCTTGCCTTGGTGCTGAACATAGAACTGCTCCTTCTTAAGGCTATCACAAGTTTAAGAGTGCAAGAGTTTAAGAGTGAGGTTGGGCAAAATTTTTAAGAATTGCACATTTTAAAAAGTGCAAAGGTGTGGTCAGGAAATACATAACAGGGTGGTTCTTGCCTTTGTACTGAAAATTGTCTTTTTATGGTAATCACACTTTAAAAGTGAAAGAGTGAGGTTGGTAAAGTTTTTGATCTTTATCATTTCCATATTTCTTATCTCTTTAAAACTGCTCTTCACTTGTTACAAATGCTTTGTCTGTCCCTATACAAATTTTCTACCATAACGACTTTTCTACCATCTAATTAACACAGTATGTACATCCAACAGTTGGTAATCCACCATAAGATCCCATATAATACCTTAATTACCCGATTTCTTAATTAGTTGTTTGTTGTACATATATTATCATGTGTTTTCAACTGTGTCAAAGTTTTTCTAACATATCCACTTATATTTGTATGTAACTATGTTATATGTTTTTTTTATCTATACTGTTGCCATGACCTCAGCTTATCAGCAGTGCTGACTAACATTGTATAGGTTTATCTATATTACAAAACTGGCCGCTAAGGACAGGTGGCCGCTATGGAGAAAATGTCGAATTTAATTGACCACGAGTGACACATGTTTTCAGTACCCACTGAGATACATGTACATTTATTCACCGTACAGTACAATGCCACCTAGTTAGTTAAGAACAAAATACATGTTGCTCAGTTGCCACTTACTGTTCGTTTTCGACCGTTTTCAAACATAAAATCGTGGCGACAATTTACCTTAGTCTGTTGTTGTGGTGGTTTGGTTCCCGCATGGCTTGTGTTGATCAGCTTCCACCATTATTCTAATAGGGTACTCAGAAGAAGGTCGCTCTTTTGAGGGCTTTTTGTCTTTTCAGAAAATTGCAACAGCCCACATTCTACATCATAGTGAAATTATCCACATTCATTTTGAAGCTTTTGGTTTAGCAATTATCCTCAGTGATACTTTGCAGCAAAATGAATTTAGCGCATTATACCTCCGTAACAGTGGTGTCTTCTGATGACCTTTGTGCTGCTACCTATCAGCGCCATTTTGAGCACAATTTGAATGAATTCCCGGGGAAAACGGAAATTAGGCCGACATTCAAACATTTCGCGAACTTACCGCATCAGGTACATGTGCGGATTGTATTTTCGAAAAAGCTGCCGTAATATTTGTCCGGTCGAAATGCACAGAAATGGTCCACCTTGCCACGATGTACAAACGCAAGCCATGTGAAGAAAATTATACTTGACTTCGCGTCATGCGTCAAACCATGGATTTTCTAACAAAGATAAAACATTCTGGTTATTATCCTATCCAGTTGAGTCCACATAAATTTGGTAACTGCGTGAAAAAAAATGAAGATTTTGAACCCGGCGTGCGGTGGCGATGCGGCTTCTACCGGCGCGCCGTGACCGTTATCGGCAGTGTTACTGTACTCTCGGGACCGGAAATTGTCTGGCTACGACCGCGTTGGACAGGTGGCCGCTATAGCCTAATTCTTAATGCTTATGTCAATGGGAAAAATCCAAGGGACCGACAAAAAGTGACCACTATGGGCAGGTGGCCGCTATGCAAAGGTGACCGCTGTTACAGGTTTGACTGTATGTTATAATCACTTTAGCAAAGGGAACCATGCTGCTAATGTGAGCATTCATTTCCATCACTATCTTCAATAGACCATTGATTCATTTGGAACAGCCACTTACAATGCATGCTGTGGGTCCTTTTTGCCCTAAATGATAAGAATGAGAGCACTGATCCTTGCCAGAACCTGTCCTTATCTCATCCCCCGTCCCTGTCAGATACCACAGTCTTTACAGGCATGTCGGGATGTAATAAAGGAAGGCTTACATGGTCATGGTCACGGTCATGCTTATGTCTTGAGATATTGGACCACACAAAGATGTGAAATTGATCAATGCATACATTTAAATTTGTGGACAGAGAAGTGCTGTAAATTCATTTGATATTGCAGTTGGTAGTTTCAGCAGTTTAGGGAAAAGTGAATAGCTCACCACATTTTATTTTAATAGTGGGAACAAACATTACTGTCCCAAATGTTAGTGATCAAATACATTGTATTTGTGATGATGAAGTTCTAGCAGTTGACTAGTGATAGTTTAAGTAGCTAAAATTAAGCTACTGTCAACAAATCAAGAATTACAATAGGATGTTTGTGCTAAAAACAACATCTAGCTTCCTGTTTGGTAGTTATGCCTTTAAGTGGGAATGACCCCCACCCTTGTAGCAGGGTTTGTGCTTATACCTAATGCACTGAGATTTAAAAAGCAACTATTTTTTTAATGTTAAACCATATAAGTTTCTAGACCCTCAACCCTGTCCAGTTTTAGAAATGTGTTCTTCTCTACTCCCTTGTAGAGTTTTATAACATTTTGTATTCTGTTTTCTTGAAATATCTACTGAACTACAACATTATCATTTATTCTATTTGGCACCTGAATAAGTATAATTCAAATGTTTTTTTGACAACCTTGCCAATGTTTAAGTTTCGAAATATCATTCTGGAGCAGTCTGCACGGTGAGTTGTGACTGTGGTGCAGACCTGGCCTTTTACGATGCAAAAAAACCTGCAGGGCAGTATAAAAAAAGCCCTGTCATCCCATCAAAATGATAATTGTACTGTTTCCACTGCTGCTGGGCATGCTATAACTTAGGCTTAGCAGCTTTTATCCAGAACATAAGGTTGTATCCAGAACATAAGGCTTAGCAGCTTGTATCCAGAACATAAGGCTTAGCCCTTGTATCCAGAACATAAGGCTTAGCTGCTTGTATCCAGAACATAAGGCTTAGCTGCTTGTATCCAGAACATAAGGCTTCTTTTCCATCACAACTTGGTGGAAACTATATATGAGATTTACGTTTGTGAATATTAGTCATCAAGGAAATTGAAGAATAGAATCTTAATTCAATTTGGATTACGGTGTATGAAATTATCAGACGTTTCAAGTGTTCACCTGACACTTTTCATCAGTATATGTAAGATTTGCATTGTCCATATATATGCAAACACAATGTAGGTACGTTCTGGGTACATATTTAACTTAGCCACCTTCAAGGCCAGTCACTGCCATTAAACTCCCCTGAAGTTTCTTTCATCCAAACGATTCATCACCCAGAGTGAAAGAGCTGCAAACACTGTGTTTATTTCTGGACTTTTGCATAACAATCTCCAGTGGGGACATTGACAAATGGCCATCTCAGCTTGGTGCTGCAGCCCTGGTGACAATTATGTTCCTCTCCATCAGTATCCTACAGAGTACTGTAAATGCAGAAATGTTCGTGGTGGTTTTATGTTCACGGTTTTTGCGGTGAACTCTTTACCGCAAACTTAGAACCACCCTAAAAAGCTGTTCCATTGTGTGACTGTAGCCCTACTATTGTTTCAAACACAAAGTCAAACCGTAGAGAACACGCCATTTTCTCCCTACCGTGAAATTAAATCCCCACAAACATCTCTACATTTACAGTAAGTGATTACAAATTTGACACATCAGCCAATACATCACTTAACCCATGTGATGGTGACTCCTGCCCTTGGTACTGAAAGTGGAGTTGCTGCCTTTTTACGGTAATGGAGCCCAGCAAGTCTTTGTAACGTGAACCTCAAAGTGGGACCTCATAAATGTTTAGTGCCGAAATCGTAAACCACACTAGCACACTGGCTAGCTTTACTGGGATGCCAAATGGCTTTCGCCAAAGGATGATCACGAAATGGGTGCACAAATCACAGCCATAAACTATGCCCTATGTGCAGTTATAGAGGTTATTGCAACTAGGGATTCAGAAAATTCCATTTTGGAGTGGGGTGATGCTGGGATAGACCCTTTATGGGTCGAAGTGAATTTAGGATGGTCCATTTCTGCAAAAGGTTGATATGCAGTAGTCCAAATTTGTATAGGATGGGCAAGGTGCAAAAATGGGTACCTGACTTTTTTGTTGGAAGAAAAGGGATGGGCTCTGCCTTCCAATACCATGCCCTGGACACGGTGGATAACAACCCACTGCCCCTACGGCCTCAAAAAGGCTATGGGACTACCTTTTAAAGGAAGCATATTTTTTCTACGTCTTGTACAAAATGGTTTGCAAGATGATATTGTTGCAGTGTAAAGTTACGTTTCCAGTGGAGCATACCTTTTGCAAGTAGATTTGTCACTTATTGATTAAAAGTGTTTCTGTTATCCTAGTATCAATCAAACTATTTATGGGTCTCTCGGGGAAAATTACTGATGTACAACATGAGTAAGTGAGGTCAGTAAAGTGCTAGAATCAAGCTGAGACCTTGAAATAGATCATAACAGTCTTGAAAGGGGTTGTCCTGTTTTTAGGACACTCCGATATCACAGTTTTATATTCCCCTCACTAATCCTAGTAATCAGTTTGGCTTAAAAATTATGAAATATGTAGATCATAACCATGTAAAAGGGGTTGTCCTGTTTTTAGGATACTCCGATATCACAGTTTTATATTCCCCCTCACTAATCCTAGTAATCAGTTTTGGCTTAGAAATGAAATATGTAGATCATAACCATGTAAAAGGGGTTGTCCTGACTTTAGGACAGTCCAATATCATTCTCTCTCTCTAATCCTAGTAATTAGTTTTGTCTACTTTGCTTTGTTGCGAAATGCACTGCTATGTATGAAGTGCAGTTTTCCTGCAGGGAAAATTACATGGCTCCATCAGGACTTTTATGTGTATTGATTACTTTTGTGGCATCTGTTCCCCAATAGCATAAAACTTTTAATATAATAGATTGCCATAAACATGGCAGTATAAACTTTGTTATTTGGGTATAACTATTACCATAAATTGCTCCAGGGATTAAATTTCAAGGTAGCAGGGGAAAGTAGTTTTTTGCTGTGTTTTAAATTTGTGATTGAAACAATTCTGTAGCACAGTAGTAATACATTGGAAATGCACAGTCATGAATTTGCAATGAAGTCACTTGAAGTTTCGAGATTTACAGTATTGTGTGTCATAGCCATTCTTTGATGCCAGTAGTGTGAAGTCACATGTAACCATTGGAAGTGAGGATATTAATAGTAGGTTTAGGAATCATGCAGAGGTGCGCTAACCATAACAAGATAGAGTGATAAGCAAATCCCTTCATATTTCACCATGTTATCGTGCAATACCAGCTAAAGCTGGAAAATCTCTATTAAAATCTTCAAGCTTTATGAAATGAAAGCTCAAAGGCTGTACCAATCCGGGGTTCCCTGATTTGTCCCGTTGACGTTGTGCCCTTAGGAAAGGCACTTAACACGACTTTCCCCACTTAACTCAGGTGAAAATGAGTACCTAGCTTTGGTTAAGGACGTCCCTCGGATAGGACGTTAAATGGAGGTCCTGTGTTTGAGGAAAGCTACACCTTAAGCACGTTAAAGAACCCAACACACTTATCGAAAAGAGTAGGGGTTCTTCCCGATGTGTGTGGATCATATAAATCTGTCCGGATATGCAGCTTGTACTCTAGATCTTCAGTACAAACTTGGTGTGTTACGCATTGATGCGGTTTACCGGGTATGCAATACAAACAAACAAACAATTCATGTCCTCATGTGCAATTTTGGTTCTCGCAAGTTTTGAAAAACAAATCTCCAAGATTGAAACAGAGGACTTGAAGGAAAACTTGCATCTGACCATGTATCGTCCTTGAAACTGCATGTACCAGGGTACCCAGACGTTTCTCCGCTGTCTCTGTTTTCATGTGGATCTTCTTGTTCAGCATCATTTCTCAAAAATCATAGAACCAACCAATTAAATTGGCGTGTCCTTATCTACAATCTAAAATTATATTAGAGGCTCTGTTATTCATTATATCTATAGCGGTGTCTGAACATGAAGACCCATACTCTATTAAGCCCTTTATTCCCAACATGGTAAAACTGATTGTTTAGGATGGCAACTGATATGCTCTGTAAATTGCTTTTTTGCGCAGTGAACCAGAATTAATTCAATCTCTCTGTGAAACTTTCATGTTGATGGTGCGAATGTATTGAATTCCACATACAGATAACCCAAATCTGACACACGTAGCACATTAATCTCAGTACAAAGTGTTCTTTGACACGGAAAATTAAGTGGAATATATAACTGTAATGGTAACACTAAAGGTGCCTGGGTAAGCACAGCACACCAATGACCCATGCCTGAACTACACAGTAAATTAACACAAAATGATACAAATATGGGCATGAGTTAATGTGACTATAGAGGATTACAGAAATCAAATGTATCTGTATGACACACCTACATAAAGCGTTAGAACCTTGGTGTCTTCTGTGTCACTGTAAATTATATATAATGTAGGTCAGGGTTTTATTTATAAGATAAAGGATTAGAGGCAGTGGCACAGCGTTGGCACCAGTTAGTTCAGGCTAGTTAAGCAGGAGGTCAGAGGTCAACACCGAGAAGACATTAAGTTTGAGTGGTGTCAGTTAAAGCAGTCTCAGCAGATCTGATGACGAAAAATCAACTACGATTGAGTCGTCTCTTGGGTTTCCATTCCCCCAAAGGAACAGGCAAACTCTCCAACTGAAACTGATGTGGTCTGACTGAAGCTTTGACTAAATGTGCCAAAAGAGCCATGTTTCCTAATTGCATTCATAGTCTATTGGTCAGCATCCCTGCCTCTGGATCTTGAGTTCAGGAGTTTGAATCCTGGCTGTTGTTACTCACCCAACATGCATACTACTGGAAAGGGTTGCAGTCCTTAGGACGGGATGTTAAGCATTGGTTCACTGTTCATTGTACCCTTGCAAAAAGAGCTAGGGGAATTTTCCTGTTGCGATGAACCTGCTAATACTGTACATAGCTTCTGCCTTCATTGTCATGACTAGTGGAAGAGTAGCTCTTCAGTGAGCTTGACTGGTTCTTCCAGATCACTATGTCTTGCATGAATGCAACTGGAAAGGGTTCGTAGTCCTTATAACAGGACCTTGAGCTATGGTCCACTATTCATTGTGCATGTCGAAAAGACCTAGGGGAATTTTCCTGGTACATTGAACCGGTAAATACTGTCACAGTACACATCATCTGCGTTCATTGTCATGACTTATGTAAGATTAGCTCTTCAATAAGCTAAACCGTATGAAGATCACTTTCTTGCTTGCTTTTTCCACTGGTTGATGATTTTCCCAATGAACTGTTTGAAAATTAGACACCCTGCACTTATCCAATTTGCCAGATATTTGCACAGCTTCACCAGACTGAGACAAATCACCTGCACTTGGAGCTGTTTTTAGAATAATTGAGGTGTCTAGACCAAGTGTCAGGGTTGTGAAAGCACAGCAATATCATGTCTGATGATGAATGGTTACAGATACACGTGTGACAAGGATCTCTGCTGTCGATGTGACCTTATTGGTGTCATATGTCTGTCTGATAAAACCATGTCTCTATTTTTATTTCTGAACTCTAAACAGTTTCTTCTTTTTTATGAAGAGAGAAGAAGCATGTAAATTATATATACATTTAATAGATAAAGCATAACATAGTTTTCTTGTCATAGTGGTATTTAGCTTAATGTATGTATCCCCAGTTGGGCATAATTATGAATTAAACATTATTGTCATTCTCATTTACAACTGCTAGGAATGAGGTGATATTGGAGCCAATATAGGGTTAATGACCCACCCATGGTCGGTTATGCTTATAAGTAGTGGGGTCATGTAGCGTTGTTTGGCCCGGAGCCCATGGGCCCTGGGTTTGAAGGCACTTTACACGACCTTCCTCACTCCACCCAGGTGTAAAAATGGGTACCTGACTTTGGTTGGGGAGGTAAAAGGCGGTGGAAGGAGAGGGTTGCAGGGCCCTGCCTTCCAATACCATGCCCTATACACAGTGGATAGCAACCCACTGCCCCTACAGCCTGAAAAAGGCTATGGGACTCCCTTCTTAACAAGTACTGACATTTTCGCGTGGTTTTATGTTTGCGGTTTTCACGGTGGACTGCATTACTTAAAATCAATGCAAAAAGTGTTTTCATTATGTAACTGTAGCGCTACTATTGTTTCAAACGCGAACTTAAAACCACCGTGAGCACAACAATTTATCTCTACCGCAAAATTAGAACCCCGCGAACATTTTTGCATTTCAGTTAACTTACTCATTATATTTACCAAGGTGTGTGTCTTTATTTCCTGTTCTTAGGTAATACGGGTGTCGTCGTTAACCAAGGAGGGCATCCCCAAAGCCTGGGACAGAATGACAGGGTTTCGGAGCAAGACTTGGAACTCGGGGGAGCTGGACATGAAACGGCGTCGACAACACCGGGTCTGGATGTGGAACCATATACAAGACAGCATGATCAAGGTCAGCCCAGTATTCTGACAACCCAATGTTCTGATGTTAGTGTTAGGGTTAGGGCGTGTTCGAACTTAGATGCGTGAGAACATAGTAGTGTCAGAACATATGGATGTTGGAACATAGGGGTGTTGGAACATAGGGTTGTGAGAAAACAGGGGTATCAGAACATAGGGATGTACGTAAAACCATCAGTGAATACATCCAACTGTTCTATAAGAATAGGAATATTTGTTTGATATTCAGGCCACTTTGATTTCTTGGTCCTTGGATTTAAAAAGATAATGGTAAATATGTTAATATCAAAACAGAGTCTTAGGGAAAAGTCACACAGATTCAGGTTTTCCTCATCTTTTTATCATGTCTTGCTGTATTAATTTTTCACCTTAAAATGTCTGAGACCAAGATGTCCTGTGGATAGATCCGTATGGTAGGTGGGTAAGGGTCAGGAAAGCAAAGGTGAAATTCAATAATGGGCCTACTGGCTGCTTTCTACAGTACTGCAGCGGAACTTTTGGGTTCCATATCTTGTGTCCTTGTAGCCTGATATCGAATCTCTTCGTCCTCCTGCATAGCCGAGTCTCTTTGTCCTCTTACGCAAGAGAATGAAGATACTCTGCAGCTGTCAATACGTTTGGATACCAGGCTGGTGTTCTGGACATGCTATGGTCATGATTTTTGAGTGGTGGATAGCTGTTCAAGGCTAGAAATACTGGGTGCACGTATTCCCAAAAATAAATTTCAAGCCCTGCTGTTGTTTTTTCTTCTTCCTCAGCTGTTCCGTCAACATCCGCGTGTACAGAGATCGATTGACGCGATGGAGGACCGAGTCATGCGGGGAGAGGTCACACCAGGTGCTGCCGCTGATGCCTTGCTCCGTGAGTTCCAGAAATCCCCCAAAACAAGCAATGCAGAACAGATAAAACAAGACAAACTATAGCAGGGCTGTCTCCAGCTGTGTTTTTTCTCCTTTCCACTCATTGTTTTGTTCGTTTATTCGTTCGTTCACCGTTCAGACGCTTGTAGTGCCTAGTGGCACATAGGGCAGCAAGTTTCCTTGCTGTTTCTGTAGCAGGGTATATTCTTAAAGGCAGGGGTTGCTAGCCCTTCCCCCTTTAACGTGCTTAAGGCACTTCCTTGAACTTGGGACCCCTTTCTGAGAGACGGGTGCAGCCGCCACCAAGATGTCCTGCCCAGGATTGAACTGGGGTCTCCCAGTTAGCAACTAATTGGAACCAGGAGCTCAACTATGAGGCTGCTACATGTACCAGTTGATACATAAGGACATCCAGCACTCATTGTTTGGGAGCCTACAATGTATTCAATCTGTCATTTTAAGCTTTGATACAAAAATATAAAGTCAATTTCATGTTATGAAGAGCAGATTTTTTTGGATGGACAGGGTGAACTTTTTGTCTGGCGCAAGAAGCCAAATTTCCATCCCGGAATAGGGGGACGGGTCCTGAAGACAGCCATGTATGATATACGTGTCTCCCTTCCATGAAGGGTTTTATATGATGTGTCGTCTTGTGGTCAACAAACTACAGTTTTGTTATATCTTTCAAATGATACCAAAGCCGTACATTCCCAAAGGCCACAAAAGTACTATACTGGTTGTACAACATGTGGGGTACGACATGTGAGGTGACCAACGATGTATCGCAGTGAGTCACAGTGAGAACTTGCGAAAGACAGATGCCAACCGGACGGCGATGCTGTTGTTGTGGCTACAGACTGGCAGGGATATTATGAATTGCAGTCCTGATGATTTTAGATACTGACTGAGTGTTTAATAAGGCGTTGAAAAGCGTCTTTGGACAAAACAAAGTCAGGTGCAAATTGCTACAGTTCTTATACTGGAATCATAAAGATACTTATATGCCCCTCTATGAGATCCTTGACCATTGCTGAGAAAAAACTACCGGTAAACTACATGTATATGTGCAAGATCGTTTCCATTAAATACAGAGTATACCTTTGGTTGTTTATTGAGCAATAAATCAATGTTTCTATCAGAAAGACACCAAAGATGGTGTGGGTATCCTACTATTACAGTTACTGTATCAGATAATATACATTTATATGTGTGGTGAAAAGATATACATGTACAAGTATACCGCAATGGCAGATAGGTGTACATGAATTAACATAATTTAGCATTCCAATAACCAGAGTCTATGGTGTACAGGATTGTAAAGTAAAAATGGATTGGGCATTTGCAATATCCGTTATCCACACATCAAGGAGAGCATAGAAAAAAAGTAAAATGCAACAGTGACAGCTACGATACTTCAGTCAATTGAAGCATTTTATGGGTTATGTTATTGTTTTTGCTTGAAGATGTGTAAGAACATGGCACAAGAGCGTTTGGAATAAGGCACTGCATGTTTAGCTCTTGTCTTCCCTTGATTACAGATGTACTAAACGGTAGAGTCATTATGGATACGAACTGTACTTGTTGCAAAGAATTTATATCCAATAAAAGGGATTTTCTACAGTGAAGGAAGGCTTATTGCATTTCCTGCAATACAGGTCTGTCGAAGGTCACATTGAATCAATAGTCAAGCCCTAACTCCCGGCCGATAATATTGTCACACAGTGGTGTAATGTGTCTCAGCAAGTTTCTTCCAATACCTCATGCTAAAGTTTATATGGATCACTTTTAAATGTAGTTGAGTTTAGTGCGTAATATAAGACACCAAAACACAACATTTCTTATCATATTCTCTAACAAGGATAGTCTCATTCAATGAACATAACCATTTACACCAACTAAACACCTGTTTAATGGTATTGAACAGACCACTAAAAATCATACTTCCAGCTCGTGATTCCTGACACCAGGTAAATTAAGATTAAAAGCTGACTATACCTGCAATGACATCACAGTAAACAAAGCAGCCAGTTTGGAACCTGGCACCATGGCTTGCAAAAAAGGTAATAATTGGATGAGCAAACAGTGCCTATTAATAATCATCATGGTTACATACAACTGCAAGATGTTACAATATTTGCTTTGCTTTTATCTCAAAAGGTACATAAAATCAGTAACGTTATGCATTGTATTGATGCAAAAATTTGTTAACTGCTATTAACCCAGCATCACACAGCAGCAAAATGTCTCGCCTGACAAGTCTGGGAGCAGTAAAGGACAATTTTAGGAGCAATTAAGGTGTCCTCTGGATCCCTACACGATTTTTAAGGATCGTTCCAATGTGTGAGGTCTCAATTCTCCGGCAATTGTGAATTTAACACCCTTTTGGTGATCTATAAATTCAGCCCAAGTTGTTGTCAGTGTGATGCCGGCTTTAGGTATACTCCTTGCCATTGTTCAATATTCTGGACTCAATGTTGGACATGGTCCATAGGCTTCGCATTTGTCATGGATATAACATTGACTGACTGTCTAAATTTCTGCTATGCATACTTGGATCTCCTCTTACTATATAATGATAATGCTTTCACAGCCATAATGATGGATGTATTTCATTGATTTGGAGTACTGATTACTTGATGAAGTGAACTTGATTTATATCTTGAAGTTGAACATTAATTTTGACTTATTTCTCGCACATTAAGTTTGTAATGAAGGTTTCATGATTTGGCTACAGGCAAGGAATAAGGGAATCTGTTAGAGAGGGACATAATGTGTAATCAACTTAGGTTCCTCCTCCGTATGATGTAACATTGATGTGCTAAAAATGTGGGAAAAGAAGATATCGACACTATCTCTATTCCTACCTATCAGGACAAATATCAATTTAGACTTCTTTAGTTAAGCCCCTTACCCCTTCTCTACAGCTTCAGTGCCGCTGTTAATTATCATTACTTCACGACTTGCTTGCTGAGATTTTCCACGACCACGCTTACCTGCCTTCCATGTGCGACAATCTATACTTAATAAGACCGGCTATGCCAGGAAATCCCACAGGTGATTACCTGCGACCGTTATTGAGCAAACGGTATCAGTTATGCAATCATCATCCGTCTCGGCATGTATTGTGGCGAGCGAGAATCACACCCTCGTCACCGCCGTGCTTCATTCTGACGTGAGAGGAAATATTAAAGGCAACGTTACTGCCCACATGTCTTTCCCAAGCACCCATCCAAAGGCAATAACTGTAAAGTTCCCCCATTCTCTGGAATTCTAAATCTTTTCTGGCAAAATTTTTCTTTCTTGTTTGGCAGCACCTGTGACCATCAAGCCAGGAGTCAAATCTCCATCTTCACTGTTACCTTGTCCCCCCAACGACCCGGAGGTCAAGGGACTAGGTAGGTGGCCGTCGATTGGAAGAGGTTGAAATAAGATAATTAAAACTTAAAACTATCAAATTTGGGCTCTTGTGTCTGAATCAGACACAAGAGCCCAAATTTGATAGTTTTAATTTTTCTTGTGAATCAGACACAAGAGCCCAAATTTGATAGTTTTAATTTTTCTTGTGAATCAGACACAAGAGCCCAAATTTGATAATTTTTATTTTTTTTAACACCGAATTCTTTTATCATAGTATCAGCAGTTCTGACAACCCTATGTTCTGGCACCTCTATGTTCCAGTTCCTGACCCTAAAATAGGGGAGTTGGAACATAGACATGTCTGCAGCAAGTCTGTCTCTATCTGCAGTGATAACCAATCATGCTATAACACCTACTGCCCACATGTCTTTCCCAAGCACCGGGCATCAAAAGACCATAACTTACAGTAAAGGTCCCGCATTCTCAGAATTCTAAATCTTCACTGCCAGAATTTTTCTTCCTTGGCTCCATTATGTGATAAAGCAGCACATGTTATAAAAGTCCTGTAACTGTCGATTAGAAGAGCTTGAATTATAGGGTACACTGGAGCTCAAATTTGAAATGATTTTCTTCCACTCTAAATTTGTCACATTTATGAGCAGTTTCACCCCTATTTTTCGACAACCCTAATGTAGGGGTGTTGGAACGTAGGGGCATTGGGACATAAGGCAGTCTCCATATTATAAATCTAACAGTGATAACTAATCGTGTTAGCACCTACTCTTCTTTGTGACCAGTTCTTTATTTGTGACCTTCATCAGACTTGCCCATCAATGACTGCCACTTATCACAGAGGTTGGATGGGCCATGATATGAAAATTGTCAAAAGCATGGGCGCATGTATTGTAAATCATTCCATCATAGAAAAATCTTTTTCCATACCTTATGAATTATGAAAGGCATAAGGTTTAGCATCTCTTGATAATGTCATCCATAGAATGAAAGTTGTGTAGCAGCTGTATTTTATTGTCAAAAGAATCAGTCGATCAGGCCTTTAACTGATAATTACTAATAATTACTAATCTGCAATAATCAGACCTGTATTTATTTATATAGATATTGATCCAAATTAGTTCTTCCACACAATATACATTGACAGACCATCAATGATGTTATGTTACTGACATACAAAGTTAATGTACTGGAACACCATATGTTGCAGACGTCTAAAGTGCAACTGTTATTAATGGTATCTGTAAATGTGTCTGGATAGCTTTTATTGCCTCCTGACCCACTTTAGTGATGATTATGAACCATTTCATTGATATGCAAATCAAGTAATCACAGTAAAGTACACCTGCCTGGGTTTCAAGAGTAGGAACCACCCTATGTTCTGACACCCCTGCATCTATAAGGGTTTGAGGGTTAGGGGGTGTCAAAACCGGGGTACCAGAACATTGGGGTGTAGCATAGTAGTTCTTGGATTTGAACAACAGTGTGCTGAAAGTCTTGAAATATTAACAGTATCTTTCAGTTTGCAGTTTTTGCTGAAAGATATCACAAACTGTTGCTATTAACCATGTCACAAAATTTAGATGCTGCAAATATTTTTTTCCAGTATTGTGACTGTCCTCGACTTCAATTTAAACTTTGTAAAAGTCTACAGCAATAAATTCTCTGTTTACAGCAACTCCAATAGCAAAACAACCATTGTTGCCCAATAATTAACCGGTTACACCTCTATTTTCTAAAACCCCTATACTCCTATAGCCCAATATGTTCCAACACCCCATAACGCAAAAATAGGGTTGTTGAACATAGGTGCTGCCAGAAGGTATGATAATTTTTGCCCATTTATGGTTAGCAGTGAGGTTTCTTCTTTTATGAGGTGAAAGGAAAAGGCCAACGTATGCATAACTGTCATCCATATAGTCTGTATAACGCAAACTCCAGCTGTCTGGGGGTTTCTCTCCCCTCCCCGCGGGTTGCGAGGTGGTTACAGGGCCGCGAGCAGTCATAAGAGGCTTGATTGAATTCAGGCTATCATCCATAAAACTGCATTTATGTGGCCTTATATACAGGCACCCAGCCATGCAACTCTTATCCATCCATTGAGACTGTAACGGCACCTGATCCATGGACTTTATCGTCCGTACTAGAAGTTCATTGCTATAGAAAGGAGGCATCTGCGCTCCTTAATGCCAACGAGCATTCTCCCTGTTCACTACTTAAGCCCACTCCACGTGCCCCACCACAACAAAGGTATCAGTTTTACAGACACTGTGCTTCTGAATTGTGGCCATGGGAGGTGCCCGAGCCAGACTTGCCGGTAAACTGCACACTCCTTTGTGCTTTTGCAGCTTGTTTTAGATTCCAAATCTGGCAATCGATTCATGTAGAATAAGCAGTGCTGTACAATATGTTAACTGCAATGAGCTTTAGTTGGGAAAACATTATAGAGATATGAGCCAAACCATTACTCTTATTGGCAGTGTGATTAGAATTTTCCAGAATCTGTTTTCATTTTCCAAACCTTTTTAAAGCACAGCAATCAATGGAAAATCATTATATGCAAATTGGATTTTTGGATGGAAATTCGCCCTTGCTTAGCTAATAATCTGAACAAGAAAGTACATTGTATTGCATGTGGACGTACACTCAGTCAAAATTGCCCCACATAACCACTCAGAGGACCAATAAGAACTGGTGTGTGTGGACAGGTGAGCACTATAGACAGGATTCTTTAAATTCTTGTGTCAATGGGAAAAATTATCTAAGAGACCACCAAAAGGTGGTCACATTGGCCAGTGGTCTCTAATAATATGTAGAGGTGGTCCCTTGTACAGGTTTGACTGAGTAGTATTGACAGACAACTAACACTGGTTTGAGGTGGCCGTTTCTTGATTAAGACATCCAGAGCTGTGTGCTAAGCACTTTGTCCTGATTATTGTCCACTTAATAACCTTTGCAGTCTGATGAGCTTAATTGGATGGATAGTAGATGGAAAGGAAATTAAGGAAAGTGATCTCAATCCAGGTTTAACTTTAAGTTAGCTCTTTGAATTCAAGAGCTAACCTTTCACTGGTCGTCACAGAGAAGACCGTACAGTATTTAAGGTTCATTGTATCAGGGAAATTCCCCCCGCTCTTTTTAACAGGCACAGTGGGCCGAAGTTTCCTAAGGATTCCAACCCTCTTCGTTAGCTTGCATGTTGGGTGAGCAACAACTGGGATTTGAACTTTCAAAACTATAGATCCAGTGGTAAGGTCATTAACCTCTGGACTATGCATGCTATCTCGTAAATATTATATGTAATTAGGCCACACCAACTTAATCTTATGGATGACATCCACGCGCGCATTGATTTTCGCCTGTTGTAAAAATAAAAAAAAATAAAAATCACCTCCTCCAAGGCTACATGGAACTCCGGAACTTGCTGACTTAGATTGCCGCAAAAGGCTAGCATTGTGCCAGCTTATCGGAAAACTGGGGCGTATTTGTGGATTGGTATGCCATCGATGTTGGCTTGGGGGATTTTGCGTTTGCACAGTTGTACGAGAGGATCGCGGCAGCCAGCGAGTATCGCCCAGACAATTTCAAACACGACCTGTCCAGCTGCAGAGTAGCCAGGGGAATCTCCTGATACAATGAACATGTGAACAGCTTAACTGGTTCAAGATCACTTCACTTTTTCCCTGATTTCACTTTTAAATGTTTTCTTCAGACATAACAGAATCCACAGCAAACTTCTTTTCTGGTCACCTCACTTTGTCCCCTGAAGGAATCTTCCTGTATGAGTAAAAATGACACGATCGATGGCCCTATAAACATTTTCTGCTAGCCGCAAGCATGATGTCTTGCTAATATGCATGCATCAGTAATATGAACCATAAAAGACTCATCAATAATTCTTATAGTCTGTGGAGAGTCTCCATGGCTTGAACTTCTCAGCTGAGCATGTTCCTTCCGGGTACAAATGTCTGGAGGGTACAACCCTACTTTTCTAATGTTCTACATCCCCTAACCCTAGTGCACATGTTGTAGTATTGCACCATAGGGGCATAGAAAAATAGGGGCGACGGAAACTAGAGGTGTTCGTACATAGGGGCGTCGGAACATACTGGGGCACTGGAACATATGGGAGTTGCAACATAGGGGAGTCGGAACAAATGGGTGTTGGATCATAGGGGTGTTGGAACAGAGGGGTATTGGAACATATGAGAGTTGGAACATATGGGGTGTTGGAAGATAGGGGTGTTGGATCATAGGGGTGTTGAAACATTAGGGGTGTTGAAGCATTAGGGGTGTTGGAACATAGGGGTGTTGGAACATAGGGGTTTGGAACATAGGGGTTTGGAACATAGGGGTATTGGAACATTATTAAGGGGTGTTGGAACATGGGGTTGTCAGAACATAGGCCCTGGGGTGTTGAAACTCCAGTCCGAGACCTTATGCTTTGGAATTGATGTGTAAGCTCTTGGCATGCTCTATCAGCCAGCCAAATGATACATATCTTTCCATACAACACCATCACACAACGTCTGGTAAAGACTGTCTGCAATGTCGTGTAAAATGCTACCGCTATATCTATTAGCAGGATAAGTCAAACAAACAAACAATAAAATACTCTGAATGAACCATCCCTACCGAGTCACGTGTCTTATCTGCATAACGTGAGGTCACAGAAGCAGTGGATTGTTCACTCCTTGACAAAGAATGTAGCTGATCAGTCAAAAATTTGGGTAAGTCCCCAAATGAACTTTCAAGTAAACAAAAAGATAGTCTGGGGATCTGTTATGATGATAAAAGTTTTTATTTTCAATATTACACATGGTTGGCTCTGGTCATAGAGCCTTCCTGTATATATATATATTGTGACAGATCATTTCATACACATGTAAACTTATACTGACCCTTGTTGCAATAGGGATCTACTTGATAAACTGCATTCTGAACATTGAGTTAGACTTCAAATCAGGTGGCTTATTTCATCGTCGGAGAGAAAAAGAAGCAACATACCCTCAAAGCAGAAAAATGTACACTCTTTCTCCAGCAAGATTTTCACCATGTATTCCGGTACTGCACCTTGTTTGAGTAACATTTATAACATTTCTCAATATATACACAACATAAATGAACATATCATACACACCCACTGCATAGTTAAGGATTTGTGCCTTGCATCCGATTCACTGGGTGACTTTTGCTATGACCCTATCAAAAACTTAACAGCCTTCTTTCTTCAACAAAAGATTGATTGCCTAAAGTAACACATGTTTCTTAAAGAACATCCTATATACTAATCTCCGAGCAGATCTACACGGTGCACCGAAAATTGTATATGCTAGCCAGGGAAGCTCCAGTCACCGTAGGTGCGGGCTGCAGCTTTAACCGGCTGACTGGAGCTTCTCTGGCTAGCATATACGATTTTTGGAGCACCGTGTAGATCTGCTTAGAGATTACCTATATACACTTAACTGCATAGTTTCATTCCGTGATGCTTAACAGGGACTTGTCGAGTCACCTCACAGAGGATCGAACTAAAAGTGAACTGTATAAAATGTAGTTAAATGTTGAGGATTTGTGCCGTGCATCATAGGATTGCGTGACTTTCACCACGACCCCTTCAAAAATTTTACAGCCTTTTTTCATCAGCTACAGATCAATTGCCCGAGATAACACATTGTCAACATGTCTCTTACAGAACATTCATTTTTATACATAGCTTTGTTCTGTCATGCTTGACAAGTATTTGTGGGGGAACCTGGGTCACCTCACAGAGGATGAACTGAACTACATGTACAGTACTCTTGAGGATAGGTGCTGTGCATCATCGGATTGCGTGACTTTCCCCACGACCCCTTCAAAAACTTTACAGCCTTCTTTCATCATCTGTAGATCGATTGCCTGAGATAACGACACCTGCACAAGGCAGCAGAGTCAGTCATTACGGCCCATAATGAACAGCGCTGTCCCCTTTCCAGCATTTTACAGTGCGGAGTCCATCCACCATTCAGATCTATTTTCCTCCTGGGTTTTATTGTACATGAGTGATTTGGCTGGTCTCCACATGGGATCCTAAGCTTCCAGTCAATAACGGTTATTTTTAGTACGAGTCATTGGATTGGGTCAGTCTGAGTTTAAGTGCTCACTTAAACCGTCACACAGAAAACTCAGGTTACGGCGCGGTTGCATTCATCGTAGGTCATCATACAAGTTTGATGTTGTCAAATTTTGAAGCAGGTTGTGACAGAGCCAGCTGCTGCCAAGGATCTACATGTAAGACAACTTTTCCTGTAGCAAGACAGCTGAATTTTCAATGACATGTGCAAGGTTATCCCTAGAGTGCCCTCAGTTTGCAATCGTATGACAATCATGCAACCCTTACCTAGTAAACAATTTTGCTAAAACCAATAACAAAACTGTAAATTTTGACTGGACTTTCTGTATATGTATATTACATCTTTCATGTTGAACATAAACATTCCACATCGGTGACAAGCAGCAACAATAGCACACTAAATATTGACATAATCATACAGTCAGCTCCTTTCGAAGTCACACGCTACCAGAAATTATTCGTGTGCAATATCACTGCCGTACACAGGGGAAATAAGACCTTTATCTGACAGCCTACACACCGTGGTGTATGATTTCATCGATTGTCTCTGTGGCGCACTTGAGTTTTTCTTCCATCCAGCTTTCTTGTGCATTGGGTCAACTTCAAGTTCAGGGTCAAGTCCAGAGTTGATGGTGTCCACAACAGCATCAACTCACCTCTCCTTTCTCTTGAGATAGAAACTTACTTGCAGGTATATTTGGACTGTTTTTTTCTCTTAGTCCCCCTGTCACACATCATGCCGACCTTCTCCAGACCAAGGTTAGACGTTAGTCGTAAACAAGGTAATCTGTGCTTGGGAGTTGGTCAGCAAGGTTGCCTGTTTGTCTTTAAAAGTTGTCTGCGCCAGCTGACTATAAATTTAGAACATTTAAGGTCGGAAAAGGTATCTTCTTTTTGGATGCGATCAGAGGAGCAAACTGGGGCTAGAATTATAGGATGGATTCCGGGCTACTCCTGACCAAGCCCAGTGTACCTAGATCGGGCAGTGGTCAGGAGCAAAGTCGTAGGGAAGTCCTGAATGTGTGACAGGGACGTTAGGTTTATGGCATGGTGCTCTCCTCCTGAGTACTGTACACAGTCAGGGCTTGAAATACTGGGTCCATAATATGCACTTTTGTGCACCCAAAATTCGAGCTGGGCACCTAACCTATAGCTGTGCACTGGGTGCACCAGATATTATGCACAATATATACAGCGTATTCTTGACATTTCTGTGTCAGAAAAAAAAGAGAGCCTTTGTTGTATTACTTCTTCAGAATTTTGAAGCTAGCTACAGAATTTGGGTTCATTTTTTTATGTTCTACGTCCAAGATTTTTCTGTGCACCTAAATCTTTGGGTTACGTGCACCTATTCCCCAAAAGATGAATTCCGAGCACTGCCCTTCATGAGTACTATACACTGAGCTAGTCCAATATATCTGCAAATGGGTCGTCTATCTCAGCAGAAGGGTTAGGCGGGATGATCTCCGGCGTGTCTACCAGGTCGTAACACTGGAGGCTCTGATATGCGTTGGGTCCGCCGTGGTCCTTGAACTTGTTCGGGGCATTCATCATCTTCTCGTGCCGTAACCTGAGGGAAGACAAAGGAAATGAAATAAGGCGGACTGAATGCATTCATCTATTTCACTCACGACTAGACCGACAATTCTGTGATATACTATGCGTATACATGCCTACTAAGCTGATGTCTTATACTGAAGGGCAGTTATACCAGCTATACAGATACAGTTAAAACAAAATCATAATTTCATTTTTTAATCATCTCCCACTGACTTATTTTAACAAAGTGGGGTGTACATGTCAATAGTTTGATACATTGGAGCTGGAAATGTTGTTTTGGCACATCCATCTCCCTGTCTTCCCAAAATGGGTGCGGATCCGTTCTCATCCGCTCTGATTGATTGAACAAATGTGATGAACTGACAGGTAATCGTCTGCAGGATTGTCAGAGCTTTCGCTGTAGAACAACGAATCAATTCTTAATTAACTATGTCAAATCCATCAGTCAACAGACATCAGGCCATTGACATCTGACCTTAGTTATCCCTCCTTGTGTCACTTGGTGGTCAGGGTGACCAGCTCTGATTGGCTCTGACATTACAAGGGTCAAAGTAGGGTCTGCCTAGTTTGGAATCCATACAGAATAAACTGCCGGCTCCAGTCCCATTTAATTAATGTTTGGTCCTTATGTCTGTATGATCTGTATAGCCAGCATAACACACCATGTCTTGCATCAATTCTGGAAATAAAACTTCTCACAGGCAGAGTGATGGAATCAAACTCCCAAATGCTTGTTCAGAACCAGTTGCCATGCCGTTACGAGGACCGTGTGACTCAGAGCCAATCAGAATTGCCTATATTTGAGACAAATACAATCAGACCTATAGAAGTAACCACCTTTACAGAAGGACCACCTGGCCAGTGTGACCACTTTTTGGTTGTCCTTAAGATGTGGTCTTCTTGGGCAGGTTTGACTGTATTCAAATGCTGGTGATTTCTCTAGTACTAACAGGTGCTAGACTATTCAGCAAGGGAAACGGTCAGAGTCAGAGCTAGAATAGGATGGGCACCAGGCCAGGGTCTGCCTTACCTTTTCCCAATGGCCTTCCCAAAAGGTTGTCTCTTCAGCTCTTCAGCTATCTCATCATCGCCTACCAATAACTCAGTGTGCAGCGTGGAGAAGTTGGGTGCCGTGTGAGGCTGGAGGGAAGAATAGAACATTTCTTGTCAATGTCATCACAAGGTCATAGGCCATAGGCCAAGATCATTAACTTAACTAAATTCTTGCAATAATATGATGCAAAAACGATATAATGTATTTTATAAGTATATTTTTTCTTGGGCCACATCAATCGAGGGGTGACAACATGAAAACAGAAGGCTAAGAAAACTAAGCATTTGACTACATGTTATGTAATATACTATATTCACTCCCTGAAGGACAGAGGCACCTGGTGGGCTGCCATCAAGCAACGACATCTATGTGCAAGCACATCTAAACCTTGCAAGCCGGGGAACAACAGGCGCTGAACAGACTCTCCTCTCCGACTCTCTTTGCATGTTGATCTTCCAGTTTAGCATTATTTTTTCTTGAATCCAAGAACCAATTTGAACTCGTCTGGCATATGACCTTATTTTCCACTAAGTTGGACTCACCCTAGTCTGCAAAGCGTCGACATCGTCATCCCCCGCGTCGCTCCCCTCCATGGAGTCTGCGTGGACCACATCGGCCACGGACATCCGCCTGTCAATCACGGGGTGGCTGGGCATGCTCAGTGGGTCCACCAGCACGTCGTAGGGCACCATGGGGTGGGAGTATGTGCTGGGGTTGTAGATATCCCAGGGGTCCGGCTGACCAAATGTGCCTGGATGACGCAGGAAGAGATGTTGAGTTTGTTTTTTTGTTGCTTGCTTGCTTGCCTTTATCCCAAGAAGTCTAATATGTTTCTAATGCTGCTGCTTTATGAAGATGACTTCAAAAAAGGTACCTATCAATTTATTTTATTGTTTGTGGTGGCCAGGCATTGGCCTGAGGAAAGTAGAGTTGATCTAAGTTCCTCATGAAAAAAAACATATTATACCACTTAAAACTTAAAAACAATTCAATCTCTATGACTGGATAAGATTTTGAGATTACTACTGGGAGTTTTGAGTGAAATCCATCATTCTTCTCCAGCATCACTAGAATAAACGCAACATCTGAATCTTATCCAGTACCGGTAGTAGAGCTTGACTAAATGCCTATATAGTCACTTGACCATTTGATGCCACACCATACATGTACCAGTATCAGTCAAGACTTACCAACAAAGTTGCCCTCCAGTGTCCAGACCCGCACTGTGCAGTCCTGAGAACAGGTGATGAGGATGTTGTTCTCCTCTATCAGGTCCATACTGGACAGGGAAAAGCACATCGCAGTCAGTAAAACTTCTATCTCCAGATATACACAATATCTAAGATTTTTGTCGTATTAATTATGGGCCGTAAGATATTTGTCTATAGAGTACAATGTATTTTGTTGTATTTAAGTTTGCGGTGGTTTAATGTTCACGGTTTGGGCATCATTGCTGTGAACTTTAACCACAGCTTGTTCTGTCTTCTGCCCACATACAGTAAATGCCACTGTTTAAAAAGAGTTATGTTTCTAATTTTTCATTTCATGCAGTTCCTGATTTTATACTTTTGACCTCAACAAGTAATCAAGCAATATCATAATTTAGAGATTTTTTATTAAAGTTTTTGTGTGTATTTCAACGAGTGATAAAAATGGATGTGTGAATAAATCATGTTACTCCTGGCCACCTATTATCCATGACAATATAATGCAGCAAAATGAATTTGTTAAGAAAATACACACCCTTAATGACATGATTCAAGCCTAACCACCTAGACTCAGTGGAGAAATATTCATAAATCAGCTCTTAACAAAATCTGCCAGTCATTTTGTTGGCTGATGTTTGTCAATGAGAAAAAAAACTTCCTTTAAAAAATTGTATAGGAATCCGGTTTAGTTCTGCCCCCAGGGACCCACAAATGTGCATTGATCAGTAACCAATAAAGAACTGCATCCAATCACATCATATTGATTAGGGAAGAACCAACGGGTCAGCAGAAGGACTCCATCAGCAAATTGTTGTACAAGACTTTGATGCCATCTGAGCACATTAGGCTAAGTTGATGTGATTATATGGAAGACATCCGCAGGCTCATCAATTTTTGTCCATTTCCTCACAACAAAAAGTCTTCGCCCGTACTGTAAATCATAAAAAGCAGCAGCAAAAAGAGGAAATACATATAATAATAAAATACATATTTTGGAAAACGGATACTGATATACTAATGTCGTAGAATAGTCAAAGAAGAAGTTTTGAAATAACGAAAATGAAAAATCTATATTTCAGTATACCATATTCTGTGTGTTTAGTTTTGTTCCTCCTTCCTGACCACGTAGATTTCATTATGAAGGCAACTTTTTTTTGTGCCAATTTGAAACTTTTTTTATTCGCACGCTTGCATCAGTTTTGTATGTATGATCCTCTGGGGACCCCAAAACTGATGCAAGTGTGCAAATAAAATTGGCATCCATATAATCAAATCAACATGGCCTTACTGTAAGAGTTCCTCCCTAAGTGTTAACCTTGACCATTTCCTGGATTACGAGTGCAGTAACGTTGTTAACAAGCCCCAAGTACAGCTGTTAGATCCTGCTGACAGTGATAAATGGGGAACTGTGCGCCTGTCTAGTCAGTAATGTGTTCCATTGATTTCTTTTAGCTTTCCCGCTTTGGAATTGGAGTGGAAGTTTTGCAACAGGCGTCAAACTTGTGAATTAGATGCAATATTTTAGAGAGTTTAGAAAGGAATATTTATTCAAACCAACACAAGCCAGCCACACCAATTCAATATGGTGGCTCTCAGATTTGTAGAGATAAATTTAGATTTTTTTTTACCTATGCCTTTTGACAGACAAGGACGACGTGGCTCTGCACTCAAGTTGTTCATAACTTATTTTGACAATGCCACATACAGAAAACAATTTACATTTGTATTACCCATTTTTACACCTGGGTGGAGTGAGGAAAGTCTTGTTTCCCAAGGGAACAACATCAGTGGCATCAGGGGATTCGAACCCGGGACCGCAGGGTTCTGGGCCGAAAACCCTGCCGTTACGCCACAGAACCAAATTTAGAGTGGAAAATCAAAATGAGTCTGAGAGGAAGACTGTACAAGTCCTTAACCTTTAGCGCTCTGAAGTAGCCATTTGACACCTAATTTCCTATTGGTTACAAAGTTAGGCAGCAGGGAGAAGGTTCATTCACACAGTTTAAGGGAGTGAATATGATTGGTCAGATGCTAGTTTCCCTTAGGCCCTCTGTTTTCATGACATCCTCCTACTAAATTGTTACATAAGAATGTTCGAGAACCACCAAATTAGATTTGAATGGCCTAAGGCCACATTAAGCTGTTCCCTTGGTTCTTGAACATTCCAAAGTAAAATTTCAGCAAGAGGACAAGACAAAAACAGAGAACTGGGAGGAATACTAGGATCTGACCACATACACTTCCTGAAACTGACACTGTGTCCCAAGGTAAAGACTGTCCTCTCAGACTTTGTTCTCATGTTGATTTTTCATTACAGCATTGTTCCTTTAAATCCGAGAATTGACAAAGTGGCTTAGTGTGGCCTAAGGTGTATTTTAAAGGAGGCCTGTGTAATGCTACTTTTAGACAGAGTATTGATCAGAAGATTGGAGGTACTCACCCGGTTATGCTCTGTATGTGCGCTCTCCAGTCTCTGGTCACTGCAGGAACAATAAGGGGAGGAAGAAATCAATTCATTGTGGTGTTAATGGAACAGGAGAAACACTTAACACGCTTGGCTTTAAATTGGGGATTCTGCTCTCCCTATTTTGGATCTGTGTCATCAATGCTGGAAGCCATTTGTTATTGAAACTCATTTTCCGTGTCTTTGTACCACAACATAAGCCTGTTGTCAATATGCACACTACTGGAAAGGGTTGCAGTCCTTAGGACGGGATGTTAAGCCATGGTCCACTATTCATTGTACTTGTCAAAGAGAGTTAGGAAAATTTTCCCCGTTACAATTAACCTGTAAATACTGTGAAGATTTATTTCTTCAGTGAGCTAAACTGGTTCGAGATCACGATTCACTTTTCCTTTACAGTCCATTTGCTGCATTAGTCTACATGTACACTCTGCAGTAAACTACATGTCTTTGAAAATAAAGATGATTGTTAGTTTTGTAATCTTCTGGGCAGGTCCAGTAATATGCATTATAAGCATATATTGCTCAATCATGCCATCTCCAGAGAATGAGGTCATCGATCCCGCGTGCTTTCAATCAATCCTTCTCCTGTCACTACTCGGTGTGAAGACCCACGAATCATCGCACTTTGAAAATAGGTACTGTCCCTTGGAAGTAGACCAACCCGAAATTAGTTTTATGGGGCGTGATAAGCTTTGGGAGTAACAACTGACCAATTCTTGCTACTTCATTTCATTTCATTTATGTAATTCTTTCTCAACCAGGAAACCGCACTTTGCCAATTTGGCATCTTTCCATGGGCCCTGGGGCTACAAACAGTTGCAAACATGAAGAGAAATAAGGCCACACAAAATTGTTTCATTGGTTTTTAGACATTTTAAGATTTAAGTATCGCAACCAGACATCATGAAAGCAGGGATGAAAGCTTGAATATGACTGTATTCACTTTTTCCATAAAACTGAATGTATCAAGGCATAAAATTGGTGCTCAAACTTTCTTTTCAATATCTTTTTTCAGTTGAGAACATCTAAAAAAGAACCAACAAATCAGAGGGGTGTGGCCTACCAGCAAATTGCATATCCATGTCAGTCAGTGTAATAGAAGGACTTAATTGCGTCTTCTTGACAGAAGTATTGATTGCTGGCTACTCAGTAAAACCAGTGACATTTTCTGGCATGGAGAGGTCCTGCCCCTCCTATTACATGGATTGGTGCTCCCACACCTTTTGAATAAAGCCACAGTGACTACGATTTTTATTATCATAGCATTCAAGTGATATTTACAGTCATTGACATGATTCTCTATAGTCTATGAACTTCACTGAAATTTTGTCTCTCGCTATTTTCTTAGTTAAACTTGTATCCCTTTGCAAAACATTTCAACATGATGATATTGAACAGATCGATTTTCTTTTCTTGTTGAGTGAACATAAGGAGACAAAAAAGAACAATAATTGAGTAGTACACACTGCTTTCTCTGCTTGGCACTCAACACTTATGAGTAGAACACAGAACTAGCCCCCTACTATAGTGCCCTGTTTGGCCCAAGGGCCATAGAAACAAATCTAGGCACTAACCCTATTCACTGCCAGTAGGGTATACACCAAAATGTGTGGAAAGTTAACTTAAACTTAAAGAGTAAATTTTGTATGTCCAGTTGTAAAGACTTACATGCAGGAGGTATGGGTGCCTCGCCATCCTCACAGAAGCCGTCGAGGTCCCAGACATACACGAACCCTAAACAGATGGGGAAAACAGTTTTAGCAGACAATGATTTGAGCTATGAAAGAGTAATATGATCAAGATTGATTTATAATACCTTATCATTGGAATAATACTCAAACATTAACTGGTGCCTGCACATGGTACTAGACTGTCTAGCTCACCTCAGTATTTGCCCTTAGCTACCCTAGATACTAAAGCTTTCAGAAGGGCCCAACTTTTCCAAGGTTCCAACAGCAAATTGTTAATTCCTTATGCATAGATCCCAAATCTTACCCAAAATAATTGTGATTAATGTTGTGAGTAGCTAAGCCTGCCATTAGAGGCTGATCGTGGGTGGGTGACAGGCATGGAATTTCAAATTAGACATTGACGATTAATCTGTATCTGTATAGCCAGTTTAAACATCCTTAATTTGATGTAACACACCAGCTTCTCAGGCATGTGGCGCAGCTGCAGCTGGTTATATTACAGTGAACAATATGTTGCACCTAACTCTTTGCACATCTGATGACAAGCGTTGTTTGAAGCTATCCAGGGAGGATGCCCCTACAGTACTTGATGGCAAAAATTTCTGATCTACGATGATTCTAGGAAAGAAAGAAATGAATGCACTGAAGCTTCTAGTAGATAACTACAAATTTGATAAGTTTCAACAGATACTCACCTAATGAGTCTGCTGTGAAGAGAAGGGTGTCGCTGGCGTTGAGGATCATGCCTGTCACTGTGCCCTGTTTCTTTGACTGGGGGTACAAAGGAAAGAAAGGCCTGATGTTCCAAAGTCTTATGATTCTAGAAGCAATTCAAGATTTAAGAACTTGCCCCAAAAAGAGTTTTATACACACATTGAAAAATATCAGCCTTACAATGCAGGAAAATATGCATATTGTATACATATTTTTAACATTTATATTGAATCAACATTATTAATCTTAACTACACATCGAACCATGACTACTTGAAAAACATGACATTCTATCCACATAGTACTGGTATCAAATTCCTCCCATCTGGGTTGATTTATCCATTTGATAACCTTTAACAACTACTGCCATTTCAGGACCATGGAGTACCTGAAGTTACTACTGTACACAGGACTGTTTTGACCTTGCTTTTTAAAATTATTCTTTCTACTGTTTGTTGTACTTACCCCATTCACCAGTCCATACAGGTGGCCTCCTTGAAAGATGTTCCAGAAATGGATTTGTCCTACAACAAGATGGTGACATTTTACACTTAGTAAAATCATTTTATGAGGGCTCAACAGTTAAGAGACACAAAAGAAAAATGCATGTAATCAAATTTTCCTGAAACATAATTATATATAGTACAGAACAAAATCTTCTGTACTCCATTTCTTCTGAATTAGGGATTCCCATTTCATGATTCAAACAAACTTAACTAATTTGACAGAGTAGTCATGTATTGTAGACTTAAGTATATATTTATGGATTTATCAAGACTTTATTCATGTAAATTCAATCTTTATCTTTTTCCTGTATCTTTGTCTGACCCTTATTTTCTTCCTCGTGACCTCAATGAAAAGCGGCTTGCAAGTTTAGGTTCAAACAAACAAACATTGCAACTCACCCTTTGGACCACTGGCAATCAGCTGTGCAGCATCTTTCTTCCCTGCTCGACTCTTCAAGAACACCACCTTCTTAATGCTCAAGTCAGAGGTATCTGTAAAGTATATAAAAATGTCTTACTTCATTCACCATCATGTTATATCAAAAGATTAATTCTGCAACGGTGTAATTCTGAGAGAGCATCCCATCGTATTAAGTGGTGTATTCTTCTTTGTCAGACAACTATTACTATTAGCTTTAATACTGGTCTGTACAATAGCCATGTCATTTTTAAGGTGTAGGGAAAGTTTGTATGCTGTGCGCAGTAAGGATTCAAAAATAGACAAGGGTTTCAAATGTTGACAAATTTTGAAAAAGTTTTAAGCTTAATTACGGATATTGTAACAGTAATAGAACTTTCAAAATGCTGCACGGATCTTTACTGTAACAGTTACAGTTACTGGAACAGTGATGGAAAAGTTAATAATTTCCCACCTTGTTTGAGTCTGTTGTCGTCCTCGTCATCAGACGAGCTGTAGGAGTTGTTGCGCAGCTCGGGCGAGACCAGGTGACAGTAGATGTGTCCTGACACCATGTTCCACACGATGACCTTCCCGTCGTACGCCGAGGTCGCCAGCAGGTTGGGCGGACACGTGGCCACCGACAGGATGTCGTCTTTGTGCCCGTGTGCCTGGGGGAGGTAGGAAAATAAGTCTTTTTATGTCATACCTAGGCCTGATACGGGTGTTCCAGACCGTGTGATAACTATCCATATCACATAGGGTTCGGGACTTCCATAGAATATTTCGAATGCATTTCGAGCGCGCCGGTTGCGCCGCTGTCAGAAATTCGAATACCAGATTTGGAGATTAGAATCAATGTTGTTGCAGTTTTGTGTTCGAGGACACAAAACTCCCTCAACTTCTGGCGCATTCCGCATTGAAATGTGTGTTTTCTTGGGTGGGTATAACCAAGGTATGACATAAATAGAATACAACACGTTGTATTCCGCTACAGCCGTCGGGCGATCCGACCCACGGTTGGGCTGGCACCTCGGGTGATATGGAATACCCCGTGTTGCATTCTATATATACCAATGAAATGAGCAGTAAACTAAGTCTGTTCCTCTAAAAAGCAGTTGTTGGTGATTCTTACTGTCAAACTACACCACATCAATTGTGAAAAAATGTTGAGCTTGAACTTACAACATCATCCGTCCACTTTGGTAGAGGACTCTGGTAGTGATGGAAATCTTCTGCTGCATCCTGTAAGGAAAGATCAGTCAGGTTTAACAGAGAAAAATAATAAATTGAATCAAGTTTTGTTACCCTTTCATCCAAACCTATTATAGCTACTGAGGCTCTTCATCCTCTTAGTAAAGGCAAATTGCATAAGAGGACAAAGAGAGTTGGTAGATATGATAGGTTCTGATACCAGGCTAACTTTTGTCTCATTAAACAGCCAGAAAAAACAACAGCCTGAGTATAAGGCTACACAATCTGGCTTTTCTGGATGACAATCTCCAACTTCAGTCTTTGTAAAGGAATTCCTTGACAGGACTGGAGTTGGGCAGTCCACAATTACAGATCAACTTTGCTTCGAAATGATTTCTACCAACACAGATGGGACTTTATGACTAAGAATGAATGAACTTACAGCATATATGTTGATCCTGTGGTCCCACGACTAAGAATGAATGAACTTACAGCATATATGTTGATCCTGTGGTCCCAGCCCACAGACACCACATATCTGTTCCTCAGCAGCTCCACATAACAGCAGTCGGTCACCTCCTCTGTGTTATCTGTACAAACAAATCAAGGAAAATAATTAAAGTACAAGTTCTTTTGTAGTGCAACACTTAGCAAACATCATATGGTGTACAGTACAATACACAGTGACTGTACATAATTTCTGTTGCTCTGTAAACAATGATACAGCTGCATTATGTGAGGTTGCAACTTTTTTACATATCACAACATTCTACATTTTCCACAAAAGTTATCAAGAAGCCATAGTTATGTACACCAAAATCATGTAGAATAAGAGGACTACAAATGTGAGTTGGTACAAAACATCTAAAACAATGAGGTAGTTACCTTTTATAAGTGATTTTAAACAGTGGCCATTGTTGAAGTTCCAAATTCTCAACACCCCGTCCCTGCCTCCTGTGATCAGTCTGAGGAGAGAAATGATGTATTAATCATTTTCTGCCTTAAACCCAGGGAGACTAAGTGTAAAGTGACTTTATTGCCATTTTGACAAACTGACATTCTCTTCATGGATTACTGAAAATTACTCCAGGCAATATGGATGTCAGGTCTAAAAATGTGTTTTACACTTATCAAACATTGATAGTTATCAAACTGCCAATCGAGTTCTATTTATAATTTTTTTGTACGTTTCGATGACGTGAGCCCTTTGCAAGCCATCACAAACTGTAGTGTTCTAATAGTGTGTTAGTCTTCCTCTCTCGCACTTGTGTACACAGTATGTAACATTTCTTATATTATTCCACCAGGTCACATGCACATGTATCCGCCACCCTGAAATCTGTATCTTAAGAAATCTCCAATGCAACATCCCACAGTAAAATGCCCTCCTGCATATCTAAACTGTGCATACCTGGGGGGTGCTGCGCTATGGGGAGTATCTCTCAAACACACTGTTTTTCAATGTGACAGATATAATGTAACCTGGCGGACGGATGTTAATTGGGGTTATAAGATCTAGGTTAGTTAGATAACGCTACCTTCTTTCCGTGCTGTCAAAAGTCATACAGGTGACTGGCTTGTCCCCGTGGGCTCCGGAGAACTCGAAGATCTGTGTGCCTGTCTCAAAGTCCCATACTTTCACCACCTGAGGTACAGGACGAGAAACAAGGTGTCAAAACAGTAAGTTCTGCTGCAGTGCCATAGAAAGCCTCTAGGGGCCCATCATCAAACTTGTCACTTTTTCAGACACCTTCACTGTACCCACATGACAAATATCATACAGATTCATCCATAACTTCTCTATGCTGTCCACAAACACATCCACAAATCCGCACACAATTGGCACCAAAAAATAATGTTAACCTTGAATAAAGTAATTACAAAGTTATAAAGAGGACATGGGAAAAGTTTCGCTCAAATAACTCAAAATATTTGATACCACATGACACAATAAAACTAAGACCAAAAATAAGGCTAATGTAAAGACTAACAATCATACACATTGCAACTCAAGATTTCTGGAAAAATAAGTTCTATCTGCATGGTGAGTGTTGTGATACCTACCGAAGCATCCGAACAGGAGATGACTTGTTTGAAGGAGCTGTTATATTTACAACACTGCACCGCCTCCTTGTGGGAAAGGACTATGTCTGCATTCAGGGAGGACCTGGAAATGAAAATATGTAACATTAAACTTTATTCTCACAAAATGTAGACCTCATCTGTGTCTGATTTTCAGGGTTTGTGCAACAGTGACACCTACTGGTGCATGCCAGTACTGCATCTATCACCTCAGCTGTGCTCAACAAAAGAGCAAGAATGTTGGTAAGCCATGCTCACTACATGTTTGTATTTGTTTAAGATAGTTGGCGCAATATAAATAGGATGTCATTCAAATATGTGTATGACTTGTGCACCCAATCATTTGATGGAATTTTCTTGCATACGATGGAAATGTTTTTAGACCATTCCATCAACCTTGACAGACAAAAATCCATGAGTAAAGATGTATATTACAATGTAAGTGTCCAAATTTGAATAAATTGATAGAAGTTTGTACAAGGTGACAGGAAGAAAGGGGATTCTTTGTAGGATCTTTCCATCCGTGGAAATTGTGATGATGTAAAAAATTTAAAGCTAGCTAGAACTCTGGACGGGTAAAATCAACGTACAAAGTATATTCCTCAACACTTACTTCATCTTGAGCTGCAGCAGAGCCAGCTGGTCCGTCACCATGGCCAGACTCTTGGCCAGCGAGGAGTAGTGGCAGCACATCAGGTCCCCCCGGATCTTATGGCTCTTGGCTGTGACTGTGATGAGGCAGGACTGGTCAGACGTGTCCCACACCTGAAAAGGGTAACAAAAAAGCTCACTTACTACCCTGCTTTTGACAACCTTTGCTTTTCTTTGTTGCTTGTTCTTTGTTTTGCATAACAGATCATCAATCAATATCCTGTTAAATCCATCTCATAGTAGAACTCGTAAACAGCCACGCCTGGACCCAAAAGGTAATAACAGCAACAGGCTGTTCCTCTCCTTGGTGCTGAATAATGAGTGCAAAATACAGAAATCAGCTCAAGCTTCAAAAACTGTTTGATAGCTTTATAATCTAATGCATGTATATCTAATTCAGTGTTTCTAGTGAAAAAACAGGCAAAAGAATCTATGTCTATTTTGTAGTTACAGTTACAGTTAGAGTTACAGTAGTGAAAACATTTTATTTACTGGAATACACCAGAATACAGCAGACTTAGTGTTGGAACAGCACTCAAACTTTAAGTCATGTGAAAAACAGACACCTTGTCGACTGTGTGACAGGGGCTTTACAGCTAGAATGGAAAAGCTATTCCTGTCCTTGGTGCTGAACAGTGGCTGTAAAGTTTGACAACATCACTCAAAGACCCTGTTCATACTAAGCCTTGCAAATCGGATTCAGAGCCGAAGTCACCTAGCTAAACAGCATTCATGTGGCCTAGTCTGAACGCTGCAAGTCACATTGAAACCCCTTTTATCCACATTGAACCCACCTCCAGGAGGTAGTTTCAATGTGGCTTTGGCAAACCAGACCCCTGTTGTTCTGCGACTCAGGCGATTTGGCCCTGAATTGGTTGTTGATATGAACATCACTCAAAGTCATATGAAAAACAGACACCTTGACTGTCTTGTCTGTGGAGACGCTGAAGATCCTGTTCTCCTCAGCACTGATGTGGAGGTGGAAGATGGGCGCGTTGTGACCCCTCAACATCCCCGTGGGTTTGCTGGGAAATTAGATACATTTGCATATTTTACATTTAATCCAAATATGTACAAATCCTATCTACCTCTTACTCAAGACACAATTTCTGTCTTGTTAAGTTGTTTGGCTGATTATTTTCATTTTTGATTTGTGCATACTAATTCTGGTATTATTTCCCATCCCATAAAAGAAAAGTACAGTACAAGCCTATCAGATTTGGAAAATGACAATATTCTGCCATGTTACTTTGAGAAAAGGGCACATTCAATAACATTAGATCAAGCCATAAAATTTTAACACTTTGTGAAGTTCACAGGAAGACATTGTGTAATGTGCTTTTCAAATGGCAAATCCAGCCATACCTGTGAGTACAGACAGAATTATTGATGACCTGTTTATTTTATTATCACTTTTGATAAACTTACCTTGGTACATATGGATTCCACGTCCTAACTATTCTATCCATTCCTCCGGTGACTATAAGATTCTTCTCCTTGGAGAAGTCAAACGTCTTGACTCCTTTGTAGATCTTAAAAACTGTCTCGTCTGTGTCGAGTCTCTTCCTGGTCTGCGAGTAGGTGAGGTTCGGCATCCTGGACTTGCTGGCGGTGGACTTGTCATGAGAAATCTCCTTCAGCTGTTGTTCCACGTGGGTGCTGCCAGATACACAACCTTTGCGGGAGATTGTACCTCAGTTAGGCCACAACAATTTACTGTACACTTTGAAATGTTTGTGGTGGGTTTGTTTTCAAGTTTTTTTTGCAGACTGACCTCTTGACTTCAAATTCATGACACTGCGAATATGCAACTCCAATGTATTACTACCACACAATTAAGTCCTTGCAAAAATAAATAAAGTTACAGTATTTTTTCAGTTCTCTGAATTATAAAGCAAAGACTTAGCAAGAGGACACGATGAAAATAGAAGGATAGGAGGAAACCTTGGATCTGACTTCCCCTCAGACTCTGTTTTCAAGTTAATACTTTGATTTAGCATCATCTTTATTTTAAAATCCGAGAATTCGGTTATAACCCATTCTTGTACAATATCAATTGTGAGATACGATTTTTGAAAAATGAAGATTTAAAATTCATTCACTCACCTATAACCAAGGCTGAGTTAGCATGGTTTGAGCAGGAGATGACAGATCTGATATCGTCATAGTAACGCAGCTGCCCCACCCAGTCTCTGTGCACCTTCCATCTGATACAAATAACAGCAACAGCTCTTAGACATCTTAGTTTCTGTTTCAGACCTTCTCCTGTTGTTTATACAATGAAACCCATACAAATGACCACCTCTACATAAGGACCAGATGTTATTGGTCCCCTGAGTGGTCCTCTTTGGCAGTTTTGGCCGTATTCTTCTTGACATCGATAACATTGCATCCCTTACAAACTTGTCCAACTCATCCCATTCCTATGAAAATTGACGTTGCTACACATTCAAGCATATCATACACATTGTGAAGATGAAATTTGACTCTTATAGTGGTGAGAAGCAGTACTCCAGTCAGAAGCTCTGATGAAGGTGTCTGACAGACACCAAAACGTTAGCAGGTGAGATTACCTGGTTGTGTAAAAAGAATCTCCTATATCCTATATTCTACCAACCTGATGAAATTATTTTTGGATGAAATTTCACATACCTTATGTATTTTGTGAAACTTCCATTTGCTACCACTTCTACGTTGACACTTGCTATGCCCTCTGTCTTGGGAAATTTCTTCCAGTTTCTGTAAAGTGGCAAAATCATTGGTCAATACAAATTCAGCACACTTTTACAGGTTAACAAATTACTGCAGGTACGAAACTGAGAATGACTTTCAAGTGTTCGCCTCTTACCGTAACGTCTCTCCAGTGTTCTGGATAACAACAATGTTGACACATCCTTCACTGTCTCCAAACAGCACCAGGCATTCAGCTGGCCCTGTGGGGCTGAGAGCAAAATTCAACATAAATCTAAAATGTTGATACAATAAGCATGATAAACTGAAAGTGATCTCATTAAAGTTTGCCTTACCTTAAAGATTTAATCCTCCACAGATTGTGACAGAGAAGACAGACACTGCCAGTTTGTAAAGCACTTTTAAGTTCATAGTACTGTACCAAGAAACTTCCCATTGCTTTTTTCCACAAATACAATGAGCAGTGGACCATGGCTTAACTTCCCATCCAAAGGATTGCAACCCTTTCCAGTAGCGAGCATGCCAGGTAAGCGACAGCCGGGTTTCATATTCCCAAACTCAGAATCACTAACCACTGGACTACACACAGTACTACATGGTACTTGCTACTTCAATGATGATATGTTCTCACCATGCACTAAAAAGGTAAAAAATGTTGACCTACCAATAGTCTAGCTTGAGTGGAACAGTTTCAAACCCGCTGATCTGACAGTAGGGTTCAAAGTTGGACAGCTCATAAAACTGGATCTCTCGGTCCCTGTGAGATAAGACACAACCATTCATAGTAAGAATCATGCTTGGACAAAATCTTAAGACAATGTCTATTGTATCAAAAGATAAAACAATAATTCCACCATGGTGCATAATTCCACCACCCTGAAAAGATATCCAAACAGAACATTCTCCAACCCAACGTCCTCCGGTTTCATGCACTCCAGTATATCTGAACAGTGCATACCAGGGGGGTGCTGCACTAGAGATCTCAGAAATCCATTGTCTTTCATAGTGGCAGATTTACGTAACCCGGCGGATTAATGTTAATTGAGGTTATATCATTTACTTGACCTCAGGACTAAGCTTGTGGACATTGCTTTGTTTGCTTTCCTCTATGACATCAGAGGCAGATATACAAATCATGGATTAGCAGAAATCATATTAAGAAAATCCAATGACTAATACTGACCCTGTGCCGATGATGAACTTGTTATACTGCGACATCAGCACAAAGTCTGTGATCCACTTGTTCTTTATTCTGTTGGTCTGCTGCTGCTCTGTCTGTAAAATACAAAGGTGACAACACAGTGAGTGGAACAGTTAATCAGTTACGCCAAAAATAGTTACTCAAGCAACTGGATAAAATTTTGAAACGGTCTGTAGCAATTTTATCCAGTTGCTTGAGTAACTATTTTTGGCGTATCTTACTACCTGGATGTTTAACCTTCATCAACGAGTTAATCAGTTCAGTTTTTATTAGGGAGATAGACTGACATGTTCATTAAGCCATTTGTCATGAGGTGGAAACTTATTGATAGAGAAGGTGTTGAAATCTACTCAAGTCCTGTTAATGACTTGAGTAGTTCAACTAACCTACAGCACACTATGGCCACACTGATTTATTTTCTTTGCATATGCGTATCAGTTTGTTTGTGAACAGCATAACTCGATAAATTGTGGCTGAATCTCTGTAACATTTGGTGTATTAGTATAGACGATGTCAACATGAAGAAACGATTAGATTATGGCCCCCCTAGTTTCTTTCCACTGTGCTGCAGCATATCTTCCACTTTATATAAAAAAATAAACTGTACTATTCCTAAATGAGATTTGACGAACGCAAAGTCGCAAAGTAGCCTAAAAATATGCAATGTGATATCTAGAATAGCTCTGTTTAGTTATCACTGTAGATTATATTTGATTTAATAAAGTAGTAATTAGAATTGTGGAAAAATACACCTAGATTGTTAATTATGTTATCTGTACATTGCCATACATTGTCACCGCTGCAATTGTTGTGCAAATAAATCATTCATTCATATCTCTGGACATGCGATGGTCATGATATTTCGGAATGCCAAATGTTAGACTTACCACGACTGATCTTGTTCTCTTCAGGTCCAAGTTGGGAGACCAGAAGGTAACCATGCCGTCCTGTCCCAGCGCCATGAAGGTGTTGTCGGGCGTGTGGGAGACCTTGACGATGGGCTCCCTGTGGGGTGTGCTTCCCATGGCGGCTGGTAGGTGGAACGCCACGTCCTTGTCGCGTAGGACCGCCTCTTCCTTCTCCGCATACTCCAGCTGCATGTATGTGCAGAACTCATCCTGGAACACAACAGGAGTGGGTAAAATAGAACAAATAACATTTAAGCTCTGCCAGGGTGTTTTGCTGTCCAGTGTCCATGGATTGGGCTGCTTCGAGCTTCAAATTTTTTTTCTGTCCCGTTCATTGTTTGGGAGCCCCTGTCATTAATCATTGTCGTTAAATCTGTTGTTTTAAGCTTGTGAGAATACACTTTTACAAATTTCAGGTAATTTTTTGATGGACGGGGGAAATTCTTTTCCATCCTAACAAGCAAATCTCTGTCCTGGGATGGAGGGACAGGGCCTCATCAGGCCACACCAATTTGATTTGTTGGTTCTCAGACATTCTTATGTAAAATCTTAGCAAGAGGACATCATGACAATAGAGGGGTAGCAAAAAAACTTGCACCTGGCTCTGTTCACTCCCTGAACCTGTGTGCACCAAAGTGCAGACTTTTCCCTCAGACAGTGTTATCATGTTGATATTCCAATCGAGCTTTATATGATTGTATCTTTTTAAAACTAAAGAACCAAGAGATTAAATTGGTGTAGCCTAAAAAAGGGGATGATTTCTTCACAGGACTAAGAATGATGATGTGAAAGGACTTATCTACCACCTGACCTGGTTTCAACAAAAACATCATCAGACGAGTGCGTGTTATGATAACAACACACCACAGCCCTCCAGGCTGCCCCTGACAACCTACGATCATGTCTCTAGTGCCCATCAAGAGTGGTCTTCTCCAATAGCATTTTACTACACTGGGAAAACTTTAAAATGTCAACAAAGGTCCAACTGTGCCTCAAGAATCGCTTTTATCTTTCCACTGGCAGCAAGGAATCTTGAAAAGCTTGTCTTGTTTTGGACGTGAAGTGCCAGGTGCCTTCACCAAGAAGTAAGCAGAAATGATGTTTTGTTTCACTCAAGATGTTGTCAGGCTCAAAATGAGTGGTTTGGAACCAGGTGCATAATTGTTATGTCCTACGATACTGTCAGCACATTGAAGCAGTCATCAGTGTAACAGCTCTAACCTAGTTTTTCACACTTTCAGCAGATTTTCTGCAATCTGTCCACTAACTCTCAACATAAATTAATTCATCTGAGGTGATTTAGGAAGTTGTTAGAAAATTAAGAAATCAAAGTCTCAATCAAAAAATCACTTTTGGAGGAGACTCACTTTCATCCTCAAATGTGTTGTGTCTTTTGATGCTGTCAGCACTGAAAAGCTGTCATTAGTGTACCAGCTATATGATAACCTAGTTTGTGACTGAGACTGTATTTGCAGCATAAAACTTGGAGTTCACCAAAGCTTGACTCTGGTCCTCAGGCTTTTTTTTTCTTTTTTCCGGTTGAGCTCTATTTGTAAAAATAAAGAGACCCAACATATTGCATTGCTGTGGCCTGATAATGCATGTGATGATCTTTCTTAACTTTTTAATGTCCCTAACGATTCAGTGAGTACATCTTTCATCTTTTTTTTTTGTCATTTCGTTGGCAGCTCATTCTTTCTCTCCTGACAGAGTGCACAATGGTTTCTCTCTTTTGACCTTTTCTGAAATGTGCTGTCTGGCAACCTGTATCACCCCTAGAGGTTAAGCCATGCATCAAATTCTATAGATTTCACCCCAGATAAAAGAGAACGGTGATTATTCCCTATGGTTTCCCAGCATGAGTGTGAAAGTGAAAAGACTTGGCACTTCAGAACTGTAAAAAGTTAGTCTCTACCAGACCTCCCTGTCAATTTAAACAATAATCTAAGTTTACAGTTTAAATCAGCCCAAAATAGGGGTACTTGGACCAGAATGATTAGAAATAAACTCTATTGTACGCGAACTGCTCCAGCAAATTATTCAACCTCTTTTGCCGGTGTCTACTATTTTTCCAGCAACCCACAGAGCCTGGCAATAAGTTGAAATATGCCAGCACTTACAAATTCTGGAATGAAAAAATAGCCCAAATGTGATCATAATCTGAATTTTTTTTAAATTTGCATTTTTATTTTTTGTTTGTTTGTTTTTCACTCTTGCTTTACTGCTTTTCAGAGGAAGTGTTGGAAAGAATCATGTGAATGATCTTCACTATGTATCTAGAATTTCTGATTAAAAACACTTTCTTTTGTAAAAACTATAAAAAACATCAATTGTGAAAGACATCAGTGGGGAAAGTGAACTTTCTCTTGACTCTAACTGTCCAAGATTTATGGGGTTCAACATTTATGTTAAAGACTTCTCGCATATTACACACATCTTTGTCCATCCTACCTGTTGGAAGCTTGCCTCTAATATTTCAACCATATCGTTATACATGCATGCTTCACACAAAAACCAGGTGTACCCCTCCTCCCTTTTCAACCTGTACACATGTTTAGACAGAGAGGCATTTGTTGTAGTTACTGACCATAATTATAACAACTAGAGCAACAAATATGTCCTTAATTGGGATACGACAGTCAACATGAGTGATATGTTAGTTCTGCATGAATGTCTTAGATTTTATCTTAAGACTTGAGTTCTCCTGTCCACTTCACAGCTACTTCTTGCACACAATTTGATTTGCAGATTTCATTTTTGTTTACAAACTGAAATCAGAGTCCTCCCCTAGCATCAACTGTTCCCTGCATACTTTACCTTCTTCTCCCTTCACTACTGTTTTTGGCAGTTTTTAAAGTCTGCTCCAAAACCTCCTTTTTAAGTCATACTTTTTCCAGGGACAAGATCATAGGTAAGACTACAAGATCAGTTTGAAAAGACTTACCCAGGCAATCTCGCCATCGGATGATGAGTCTATCTTCATAAACAGGGCAACAATCTGTTCTTCATTCTGTAAAATACAAGCATTGACTTGTCAAAAAAACTGCAGTACAGTAACACATTTTCAAAGCATGCTATGACATTTCAATTGCGAAGCAACAAGCCTGAAGGAAACGTAGACATAGGCCAAGACAGAGATATTTTTTTTAAATCATTCATGGTCATCATGATTTAAGGATTTGATGAAAATATGAGATTGAGTCCCACCAGGCTGCCAAGTTTTGCAGGCACCGGTGACCTGGAGCCAGGAGAGGCAGCTGCCATGCCACAACAGCTCAACAAAACAGCACACGAGCCTTGACGGTTACGGGCTGATCTTTCCCCTGCGCCGTGACAAATATTCCTGTTGCCAGCCTCGGGACAAGGCTCGGGTAGTCAATGGGATGTAGCCACCACACTTCAATTGAAATATGATTCTCTGAGGGCCTAGCTTACCCTGGAAACCCCTATTAGCTATGGATTAAATTTGCATATGAAGAACCCAGGACTCCGTCGCTTCTGTGCGTCATACTGCTGTGTTTGGACAGTTTTGCTATTAAACGTTGAACTTGACACCATAACACCACCAGATGTTCCTGTACTTAATGTCAGTGTCAGTTTTCTTTCTGAAGCTAAAATTCCCTGCAACAAAAACGGCTAGGCAAAGAGGTTGGCTTAAAGGACTCCTTGAAAAGGATAATAATGGCTCTAGTCACCCGGGATTTCCTCTCGCAAAGTCTATTTTGAGGTATGATGTCAGGATATTAACGGAAGTTGTTTCTTTTACCTTCGCCCAAAACGTCAACGTCATTGTTGTGTATCCAAAAGGTAACGTATTCACAACACTGATTGTACGATAAGGCAAGGCCAACAAACTTGTCCCTCATGCATGAGTGCCTGTTGCCAAAAGAGTAGCATAACACATTATGTTCACCACACAGCTGTGGAAGATGGAGTAGAAACTGTCCCAGATTGCCATTGTGAGGTAACCATGCAGTAAATGCAGTCTAACCCAACCTGAGAAAGAATTATTTGTCAAGCTAACCCCATCTAAACAGACAGCATTGTCTCCCCCTTGACAGTTTTCCTTTGTGTCAACAAACTTTCTGTCAGTGTTAACAACCACCTTATGTTTCACAGAAAAAAATAATCTATAGGAAAAAGTATTTTGTCTGTATCAGTTACAAAATTGGCTTGTGTGATGCGTGGTTTTCAATCTTGTTGAGGATGTCATGGTGTCATGTTACATTACAAGTAGTGGGCAAGTAGGCGACATGTGTGTACATGAAAACATTAGGACGCCACTTTTAGGCCGCACAAATTTATATTGTTTCATAGACCTGATTGCTTGAAACATTCCTGACTTATCCTTAAAAACTAAAAATACATATTAGATATAAACATTAAGCTCTTCTGTTTCAGCTCTTAGTAAACTTTTTTTAGCACTGGTTTGTAATCATATTACTTGTCAAGCAGACCAATTATATTACTTGTCAAGGCAATAAAAAATGATTCGCATCACAAATATGGAGTTTCCCAAGTCTTACAAATGATGGCACATTTTTATGTTGGAAAGCTACAACAATTTGTAAAATACTGTTTAGACAGCCAATAAGGTAACTATTATATGATACAGGTATATGCTACAAAATATTTATATAACTACAAAAAGGATTAATAACACTGCACAATAGCACCAGCTATCATCATCCTAGAAAACTAACTTTAAGAATTTAAGATTAGATTTAAATTGTCTTACCCTTCCACGGATGCCCAAGCAGTTCTTGAGGACCTGCTTGAACTCTTCAAGGTTGAGAGCACCACTGCCATCTGTATCTGCTTCCTATTGGTCGATAATCATGGAGTGTGATTAGAACAAAAACAATCATCCAACGACAAACGACCATCCAACCAAACACGCCTTACATGTACCTTAGCACCTTCCTCTCATGCCAAATTTCTTATACACAGTATAGAAAATATTGACTATAATTGTCATTTCCTTGATAGATGAATTTACAGAAGAATTCTAAACTTACTTTCCCTTTAGAATGTTGTATATCATAATCAATACATTGTTTAATTCTTATCGTGAACAATCTCAAATAACTCAAACAAAAGATGCAAATGTCAACAAAAACAAACCCTCCAGAATACATTTCTTCATAATATGCAAATAAATCAAACAATACACATCTGATGATCGTATTAGACAACAAGACTGTCAGCTTTTAGGATTGATGTAAAATCAATAGGTGATAATTCACTTCAACCTGCACGATTCCTTGACATGTTATGGCTACGTACTCTAGCACATACACACATGAGCCAAAACAAAACCAGGATTTCTTAAACTGTGTTACAGGATCTTAACTGCCTGGAGTAATTTGTGAAATAGAATATACATTTCAGGATGTTGGAAAAGTGTGCAGACAAGTATGCTACATGACTTAACCAGTCTGGAAATTTGGGGAAGTCGGGGAGTTGCCATGTAATGCCACAGCAAGTCAATCTTAATATGAATGACATTCTTTGCAGATCCCAAATCTAATGATAGCACATGAAAAAGACAAGATCAGGGAAAAAACTCTGATTTCTGCAATGACTCTCAAGGCAGTCAGAAGAAAATGATTTTTTTTTTTAAATCAAGCAAATATCAATGTCATCAATAAGATTTACTTGCTGTGGCCTAAGATGAATTTCAGTGTCTTTTTGGTAGGTTCCAAATTCTTTGTTCTGCTGATCTTTAAGAGTTGTTTTTTTGAGGATGCAAAGGTAGAAATAGGGATTGTTAGTAATAGAACAACACATCTTAAAAGCTGCAAAATAGACATTAGACAACAGCAAGGATGCTCTGCAAATTGAAAATACTGGCAGTGTAGATACACACCAAGCAAAACTTGATATTATTATGTTCTAAGTCTTGATTAACTTTAACGTTAAAGAAAGTTTGCAGCTTCCAGTTGTTGCTTTTGGAGCAATTTTAACTTACAATATATTTGATATGACTCTTTTTCTTGAGCCATTTCAGTATATAAGTTTAATTCTTAAACGTCATTACTCACCACCAGAAGGATTGCTAAAAACATTGATTACTTTGAGTTATAGCACATCAAATGGTGTCTGAAGTCTTAGATGAACACAAGAGCTTCATTCCTGTTGCTATGAAAGCTGTGGCATGCAGCCTGCATGCATTGTTGTGTTCTTATTTGCAAGGGCTTTAATCAAAAAGCCAATGAATTAACAGTTAAGCGATTAAGCATAAAGCACATTTTGTTCCATGCTGTATTTACTGATTTCAGAAATCACAAATTGAAGTCAGCCAAAAAATCAGATAGCAAGCAATTGTTGAAGATGTTTCATGCCATATTGGACTTAAATGTACTCATCAAACGGACATAAGTGAAGAAATATCATAAGACAACAATGAATGGACTTAGAAATCATAGACATAGAGATTAAGCAAATTAGTAGAATCAGCATAAACAACAAGATTGAAAAGATTTGTGATATTTTGCATCATGCAAGAAGTACGATCAGGGCAAAGGAAGGAAGCTGCTGGTTCGTCTAAGACTTCGCACACTCGGAGACTGTTGCGGTTGCTTACCCTACGCCAACTGAGTTTACGCCGGGTGCGGGGTGGGTTGGGAAAGCCTTGTCTGGCTCTGTCTGCTCTATAATTCTGAATGTTAGACATCCAAAGGTTAAAGGCACACAGTTAACAGCTGCAGCACAAGGCAAGAAACCTATTAGTTTAAGGAAAAGCTACAGGGGAATCTGTCTACTAACATAATTCCGCCAGGTTACATATATCTGCCCTTGGAAAAATTGCGTCTAAAGAGATCTCCAATGCAAAGGTCACTCCTGCATATACATTGTACCCTGCAGATTTGGGGGTGTTGCACTAGAGATCTCTCAAGCACACTGTTTTTCAAAGTGGCAGATATAACAAATTAATCATGTAAACTGGCGGATAAATGTTAATGGCGGCTATAGTCAAAAAACTGTTTTGTGCAATTATTGCAAAAGACTATATCTACATCTAAGCACAACAATAGGATCACACAAACTAAACAACTACAGGATTATAATGTTACATCACTCAAGGTCTTTTGCCAAGAGAAGCAGCGCAAGAGACATGTAAGTGGACTGGGAGTGGGATGGGTAGCAGATTGTTATGAAATACATTTGTACCAAGTCTTTTATCGATCAACATTTATTGAAGACTTAGACATTTCGTGCTTTGATTCTAATCCATTTGTGTGCATTGTTGACGCCGTGCTGTGATAGAAAGCAGTCAATCAATTTTTTTACACAAGTGCTGATTAGGAGCTACTTAGGTCACACAAATTTAAGTTGTTGCTTCTCAGATTTAAAGAAATAATGCCAAACTGGAAGAATGGACATAGAAACGGAGTTTGTCAGGGTAGAGTCACACACAGTTTCTTGGAGTGAATACACTTATTCAGGTTTTCCTCCCACCCTTGTGTTTTCACAATGTCTTATTCTTTAACAATTACTTCAAAATGTTCAACAACCAAAGAAATGAATTGGTGTGGCCTAATCTTGACACAGAGTGAGTGGCTGTTTAACATCAAGTACAAGTGTGCAGTCATACCTCATTGGTGACCTGACTTACCTCGAAGTAGTACTTGAGCTTGTGTAAGTGTTCCAAACTGATTCGCTCCTCAATCTGAAACAAACAACAAAAAAGTGTCGACCATTAAAACTGCTGCTTGCGGAAATCACACTTTCTTCTCAAACAATCTTGATGATAAGCAATACAGGCAAATTGATGTTTCTAATGTCATTTAAGACAAACTTTTGATTATGAAACAATGTTACATTTTAACATTACAAAGAAGCAAGAAGAACATTGTAGTTTAGAATTCTTATAGTAGCTTGACAATGTATGGATGTATGGATGTATCTGTACACTACCCTTTTGTTGTGACCTGTACTTAACACAGTAGGTATACTAGTATATAGTATGTACAATAAAGGTCTTCATTCATTTATTCATTTATAACAACAGAGTTAAGTGCCTGTACAGCGTGTTCCCTGCTTTATTGTCACATAGTCTTGTAGTCCATGTTTCATGACCTGTAACTGTTGAATATAAATACCGTTAATCTTAACTCTTGACTAAAACAACATACCTTTACATCCGTAAGTCATATCATACTGACTGAGGGGAATTAATCAAGGCACAACAGAAACAACTCCTTAGATAATGCAACCATTCATACATTTTGTACATCTAGACTAAGTATACATTATAGAAGCCTATGCCCGTACGTTACGCTCTTACACTGTGACTACGAGTATTACAATGTAGACAAAGACAAATAGTTTCTTTTATTAAATCATAACATAACAGGTAACATAATATCATATCATGCTACTTTCACCCAAACTGAATTGTAACAAAACTTTAATATGCAGCCAGGTAGACAGACAAGAAGGCAAAAAATCAAATTGAGAGACTGAGACATATATTCAAAAAAGTGATATACTACAAGAGCTAATATTCTGATGAGTTAGATAATACAGAAAAACTCTGGCAAGTATGATACTATCTTAACTGTACTCACCCATCCCTTCCTTCTAGGGAAATCCAAATTCCTGTATGCCATGCCAAACTTAAATCTAAACAGACTTACTCCAGATCTAAACCAGCTTATTCTCCTAAGCTCCTTGTTTACTAGAGTTGTATTTGTACCCTGACCTACTGAAGCATACAGATTTCCCCAGGTGTGCCTTAAGCACTTGCCATAAAGGTGCCTGCACTTAACACAGCCTCCTCTAAGACTGGATCTAACTTAAAAGGGACCACCCTTTAACATTACAGGGGAATTATGTATCAGGCCCTCTGCTTACTCTATATTTCATATGATCAAAGTCAACCTATGGTTATTCCATTTTTACTAAAAACGACATATTTCTGTTTTTTTAAATATGGATTACTGAAGCCAAAGTTGGTAATCCATGTCACCAAGAAAGATCACTGAATGATTTTTCCCCAGGTGAAAATTCCATCACTATGGAGACGTCATGGGCAAATCACTGCTGCGATTTGTAGCTATCTGAATCTTGTGACATTTGGTCATTAATAAGTCATGGCCATTGAAAAGCTATCAGCATAATTAAAAGATTTGTGCCATATTGCGTGATCAGAAGACAAAGAGGAGATGCAGCTGAAAGGAAGCCCCTCAATCATGTATCCTCAAGGGAATGTTCACCATTATGAATAGTTTCCTGACAAATTTCTTTCACCTTCATAAGCAATTAAAATGATGTGCCTCAAAATTTCACCTGCTACTGTAAATTTTAAAATGCTAGCAGTGGTTTTGTTTTTGTGGCGACCTCTCCACCACAAAACTCATGACAATGCAAATATGTTTTTCCAATGTTTTACTACTGTACTACTGCGAAATTAAATGAATGAATTTACAGTTATTTAATCCAAGTTGGGAAATGTCAATCTTATCTGTGACATGAAAAACTACCATCATCCTGGTCAAAAGCTGCACTTTTATTTGCAAAGTGGACTATTTTTTCTTCCTCTGAGCGTTGAAGGTACAGGTAGCTCATGAGCGCCATCTATCAGTTTGAGGTGGTACTGCAAATGATTGCCAAAAGTCTTCCACCTTTTGCTTCAAACGTAATTTAAGAGTCATACAAAGGTATGGCAATGCACCCTATGTCTTCCTATGTACAATGTATGCCATGTTATGAGGCAACCATTGAAAAGAACTGTTCCACATAGTAGACAATCAAAAGAGAAGATTGAACAAAACATCTACCTGAGCTACTTGAACATTATTTTTTTGTAACAAGATGCAAGCGTTAGCAATTTGAAACACAATTTACATTTCCTAGAGCAATAGATGCTAAAAAAAAAACTTTTTAAGAAAGTTGTTCCTGCCCCATTTGCTCTGAATCTATGTCTATAAGAGTTTGACTTGACTATCACAATACTCCTGCATATTATTTTTGAAAATTTCCCTTTATACAGAACAGTTAGAAACCTGTGGACCTGTCTCCTCTCTGCTTTAATATCTTTTTTTTTCAATAACACAACTGATTACAATGGTGAATACAAAAGATTTCAAACGACACACAGGCAAATCCGGATGCATCAGAACAGGTGTCCAAGAGGTCAAATAAAGGTCGTGTTTAGACTCTCCCTGGGTGGGGCACGGGACAATAGTCAGAGTGGGGCGGGGGATACAATGGCTGAATGCGATGTTGAAAGATCCTGGGGTCAGATGAAATCAAAACCCCAAGCAATTAGTCTCTATCGTTAGCCTCCTATAGAATAACTTTGAACCCATTGAAGATACATAATAACATAAAGAAGTTAAAAGTTTGCAAAGATTCCTGTGTTTTACTTTGAGAAGTCACTTTAGCGATATAAACTTTTAGACTCTTATAGTAAAGTTTGACAATATTTTGACAATGTCGCATCTGTGTTCAAACCAAACCAATGAAAGAATAAATGTCGCATTGAATATAAGTATCAAAACAATTCGTTCTTGGTTTGAATCCGTAGCAGGCCCCAATGTTGTGCCTTTAGAAAAGACACTTTGCACCTGTTTTCTCACCCAGCTCAGGTGAAAAGGAGTACCTAGCTTCAGTAAGGGATGCCCTCTCTCATGGGATGTAAAACTGGAGGTCCCGTGTTTGAGGAGAGCCACACCTTGAACATTTCAAAAACCAATCAAAAACAGTAGGAGTCCATCCTGGTGTGAGTGGATCAAACTTCACAGTCCGCCCTTATGCAGCTTGTACATACTACATACAAAACTGGTGTGTCATGCCTTAAGGCTGTTTACTGGTTGTGCAAAACAAATACAAACTTATCAGTGCATTAGAGCTGTGCAGCAATCCTCCCCTCTCATTCACAGTGAGCAACTAAGCATGTTATTTACGACTGATATAATTGGATTAGACAGGAAAGCTATGTTAAGCCAACAGGTTGTTGCACTTTTCCATTGTTCCATTACAGGAATAAGTGGAAAAAATGAAAATACATGCTCTGAAGTTCCAACAAACTGTTAAATACATGTACCCTTCAGAGTCAAGGCAAGCTTGTATATGAAATACATTGTACTTATCATGGATAGACTAATTTAAAACTTTTTTCAATGCTGAATCATTACAAAACTGATAGTTTCCAAGTACGAAATCAATTTTCCTTTCAAGTTTCATTGGACAAAATGCTGGCAAGAACGTTTCAAAACCCTTCTCTCCAAAAGAGAGAGAACTTTTTTACCCCCCCTCCGAACATAATTGTTTACACTACAGAAACAATCACAGAAGGTTGTGTCTTGATACGTGGGTGATCCAGGAGGTTTTAGCCAATAAGAACTTACCAAACTCAAGACGATCGTCTCCTCAGGTTTTATGACAGTGACCTCGGCTACGATAGGAGGTCTCCTCTTCAGTAGGTGATCTATTAAGTCCGAGAAGGACTTTGCACGTCTTTGTAAGGAGGTTTTGCTCCTCTTTCTTCCCGCGGACATTTCTTTCGTAAACTGGGTCGCTTAACTACCTCTTATTTACACCTGGATGTATAGGGTTCCAATCCTCAAGGGACTGATCCATTCTATCATCAGGAGGGGGGAGTTATTTTATACTTACACATGAATGTAGAAAATGGAAATAAACTGATATTAACACAGGTAATCTTGTTAACTTGCAATTTCAACTTCAAAACGTTGGTGCCAATCATTTATAAACAAGGAGCCAACTCATACAGAACCAAGCAAAATGTTTGTTTTAACTGAAAGTTTTCCTTCAGGCAAGTTAGACTAAGACAGGACTGGTCTATCCACTATCCTCCTAAAAAACACTTCAACCAACCAGATGGAAGGCAAGCAGTCATGTGACAAAAGAAAAAGGGGATTCGCCTGCATCCATGCCACTTATCCCTCCAATTACTAAGAATTAAACCAGATGAAAAGTGATGATCTCCCTTTCACCCTGCTGAAAGCAGGGCAGTTGTGAAGCATTAAAGCATGAGGGCCACCCCTGCAAGTTAGGCCAGCCTACAATTGTCCAGATTAAGAAGAAGAAAGAAACGTTAGCCATTGGATTTAAATGCCTGTATCATTTTTCTGGGGTTGCTAAGCTACCTGTACATCCTAAAGGCTCCCTTGTTATGACAGTATGCCTGACCCAGTATTGAAACAAAGCGGAAATTTGGCCACTGCCTCTTAGTTAGCATTCATAAACAACTTCTTGGGGGGGGGGGTCTTCAATTGAAGATGTGGCTACTCAATCAATGTCTCCAAAAAACTGTAGTGTAGGACTAGAATTTGAGTGCGTTTTTAAAGAATAGAAGAAGATGAAAACATTACCGGTAACGCATATCTATCAATACGTTTCTACCTGGGAGATCCCAGTTCAATCTTGGGTCAGGACATTTTGGTTGGGGCTACATCTTAATTTTGGAAGGGACATTACATGGGGAGGACGTGTTCGAGGACATGCCTTGATCATGCTAAAAGGGAACTTCAGGGATTAAGCAACCCATCCCTTTAAAAAATATACCCTGCCACTCGTGACTGAAACAGTTAGGAAACTTAAACTTAAAAAAGCTGAATGAACAAACAAATGAACAAAAGCTACAACATGGTAACTTAGTAAGCACACAAACCTGAAAGTAACGTTTAAGTGCATTTAGATCTAGGTTTCCAAGACTCAGGCCCCGCTGCAGCCCCTTCTTTCTCGAACTGGACCTCTCCACAAAGCTGAGCCCAGTCAAAGGCCGCGACAGTCTTTCCGAGGCCGTCGACTTTGTCGTGCAGATACGAACCCTTTTCCCCGCACCTCTCCCCTTCTTGGCCTGCCGCATTGCGGTAGTAAGGTGTTCCTTCACGAATGGCTCCCGCATGGACTTGCTGGTAAACTTTTCCGATTTAACGGAGTCCGTGTCTAGAAGTCTGCTCTCGTCCTCACTATTCATATCCTCCATCACGAATCGCTTTTGCACTCACTAACAGAGGAAACCTGTTATACTGTCACCACTGTTCAGAGGTTTAATTTCTAACACACCCACACAAGAAAAGAGCAAGAAGCCAGACACATGTCTTGTTGATGTTTTTATGCTTGAACACCCAGCTGCCTCTACCCACAAGTTCAGCATTTCTTTTCCCCTTTGTAAAATGTGAATGCAGTATCAATCTTGATTTACCATCAAACATCTTTCCCCCCTTTAGTTACTGTTAGTCCCTGACTTCCAAATTCCACGTGTGATGCCGTCAATGCTGCTTTACCAATTATCAGCTGGGGCCGTGTTTAGTAAACCGTAGATTCGCCACCGATCTGAGCCCAGTTACAAAGAGTCCTCCCTGTAAGTCAGAGATTCAGTTCCAGCAGGTGTTGTGCTCTGACGTCCTACCTGAGGATACCTTACATCATCAGGTGTTCAATCAGCTGATGCCAAGGAGACGCTCAATGCCAAGAGTTAATGAGGAGGGGGTGGAGGGAGGATACATGTCGTGGTATGTTTGAATTGAAATCGAAGGCACCACAGCAAATGAATGAGCGGATGAATGAAACTGCCAACCCTGGTTGAGCAGATCCACATTGGACACTTTAACCACCTGTTGCAGGGCAGGAAAAACTGTCCGCAGCTAAAATGCAGTCTGAAACTATTTGCAGCTGAAACTTATTTCAGCAAGTGACCAATATTAGACTCTTTAATAGGATGAGGTTTAGGTAAATCATGTGTTCACATTGTACACTTTCACAAAGTCAGGGCCAATTGTCCTGTAACAATGCAAGGGTTTTGGACTGGTAACTGCAGTTTTCTAATATCTCAGTAGGAGTCTCTGCAAAATCTTTGATTGACCAAGTTCATTTTGCCAAGATTGCCAAATTTTGCCAACAGAAATGATGGCGACCATTTCAATCGTGTACCACAAGAGCACATGTACAGTAGGGCAATGATGCTTGGGAGCCTAGATCCCTTAAAACAAACATCAACATTCTACCTTCTAGGTTTGCGCTTCTCTTTTATATCTTTTGCTGTTTCATCAACATCATAACCCATTTGCATTACTGCTTTTACATGTTTATTGCATGTTTTCACCAGTATGGTGTGTCATACCATACTAACTTCTTTTCACCCTCTGAATCTATTTTCCTTGAAAAATAAGAGAAAAAACAACAGATATAATTTTGATGTGGCTATAGTTAAACACAATTAATTGTAAAACACTTATTCTGCTGTTTTATTTTGCAGTGTTCTACCCAGCTGCTCAGGAAGGTATCTACAGTCTGAGGTACCATCAATAACCACAGAACTAACAGAACTGTTTACTTAGCTTAACAGATTTGTTTATAAGTATTACACTACCCTAATAAATTACATCTGCACCTGTGATGCTATAGCCTGACTAAATCACACTCCTAGCAGCCTTTCTACTACTGGCCAGGTCCATAATTAAGTCAGGAGAATTGTCAGACTTAGAACTGTCTGTTACCATCATGTTGGAAGCTATGATGACTGGTCAGTGTCAATGGGATGGGAGGGGGAGATCCTGGGTTTCCATTGGACTGCTTTCCATGACAGTAACAAAGAATGCTGAGCTCCTGTTTGTACTTCCCCTTCCCTAAACAGCCTCCTGGCTTGAGGTGATAGGCCACCAATCTCCTAGCAGATCTTACCATCATGGCAAAATCATTATGAGGGCCAAGTCAGTTAATCTCCAAGCAGAAAATCGGGGCGCGAAAATCGTATATGTTAGCCAGAGAAGCTCCCGTACGGGGCTGACTGGAGCTTATCTGGCTGACTGGAGCTTATCTGGCTAGCATATACGATTTCCCGCCCCGTGTAGATCTGCGGCTTGGAGATTACAAGTCAGTATCCATGGGCCCTGGTATACTGTCTTGGCCCACATAACAATTTTGCCATCAGAAGACACCCATGGAGATGAAAGGGCCACAGCTCTCAATCATCCCCTGACAGCATGAGACTGTGTAACACAGTACTGGCTAGGGACCCTACAGCATATAGCAAGACCAGTGGCTAATCCCCCCCACACTCCCACCATGGCTGATCAGTTTGTCATGGATTTGGTAATGAGCCTTTAATCATCAGGGCAGGCTGGATCCATTAAAGGGGGCCACTAGCCTCTCCTGCTGCACAGTTAACCTTCTCCCTCCTGCCTAACCCCACAACCATTAGGGAATGGTTAGCCCAAGGGCTGCTTCAGTATGCTAAAGGTTAACAGGCCACTGGACATTTTAGCACTCTGAAGTAGCCGGTTTGCACCCAATTCCCTACTGGTTACAGAGTTTGGCAGCAGGGAGAAGATTAACGGGTCACTGGCCTTTTGGTGTTCACAGTTTTAACAACAGGTGTCCAAGCAACACTCCAGGAATGTACTACATGTACAGACCTTCCACCTTATACTATGTTAAAGACACTGTTTAGGATTACGGGGTCAAAGACAAGTAATGTAGTATAGGGCCCTTTTTAACCTTCTCCATGCTGCCTAACCCTATACCACATTTGGTACCAAATGGCTACCTTAGCAGTATGAAGGTTAAAGAAACAGTTCTTTAACCTTCTCCCTGCTGCCTGATCCCGTAATCAATAGAGGCTTGGTAGACAAATGGCTAATTCAGTGTGCTAAAGGTTAACTTTTTTCTACATGACTGTTTGACACTTTTATGGGCTATCAAGGAGAGCCTTCAAGCAGTGAGCCCACAGGTGCTCAAAGGTGTAAGAATCATAAACTGCCATTAGTTACGGGGATTGTTGTGTCTGCCCCTTTCACCCTGCACGAACCAAGCATTAACAAAGCATTCGTGCACCGGGAGCAAATCTTTCTTTATTTACCATCCCAGGGCCCAACGGTCCGTTTGTCCACAAGATTTACAATCTACCAGACGCCTTCTTTGGGCGCTCTAGCCAGTTGCTGGGAAGGAAGGTTGGAGAACAACACAACAGCCACTCGCTCGATGGAGCAACTATAATTAGAACTCGAGCCAGGATTAATAGGTATTAAATGTACATGTAACAGGGGAGCAAACAGGGGAAGAGAGGCCATTTGTCACAGGTCTGTTAACGTCCTAGACAGCAAAAGCCCACTGTTTCCTGTATTTACATAGTCTCTACCAGACTAACTACACTGGCTATAGAGGGAATAATTTGCCTGGGGAGTTTGTAGGTAGTTTGGCCACTGTAGGGTTTCATTTGCCCCATACAGTAGTTTCAAGTGGAAATGATACCCGTCCTGGGAACTTAGGGAAGAATTTAGGAAATGCAATTTGCAATCAGACTTAAACTTAAAGGTAAAGCATAATTCATTTTGGACATCTCTGAATTTATGCATACTAAGTGCTAAGAAATGTTGCATGATTCAAAATGCAACACCACATATAGACCACTTATAAATACTGGGCAGCTCTGTAACAGAGCATGTTATGTTTTACACTCGGAACTTGGATAAATGGCTTAAACCAAATAAACTGTGTAGTATGAGGTTTGCCAATGCACTCAGTCTGCTGATATACCAGTAGAGTCTATATAATACAATAGAGAGAGAGACTAATATATCTTGGGAATTACACGAAGGAGGCAAGTGATTTTGCATCAAAGGACCATCCCTGTCTGTCCCTTAAAGAAGGTATGGTTGTGTTAAGACAAGATCAGATAGCAAAACACAGTGGCAAAAACATACAAGACAGTTTATATATGTTTCCTAGGTATTGACATGTTTGTGTTGCTGGTAGGATACTGTTACAAGTTTGGATTAACACAAGACTATCAATGAAACACATTTAGTCAAAGTGTTACTTCATCAACACAATTTTTTTTCAATTTCTTAGAAAACCAATGATGTCGCTGAAAAAAGGAATACGTGCTAGACGAAATTCATATGTCATTCATAGTCAGGGCTTGAAATGCTTAATGTTTTCTGCATTGCGTGATTGTAATCTTCTAGACAAAATGTACATACCAGTAACATTCATAGTCTGGGCTTGAAATATTTTCTTATGTTTTATTCTGTGATCTTGCCCTGCCACTTTATACTACCTGTGATACTGAAATAAATGTATGGTCATCACTGACTCATCACTCATCACCCTTGGCAACAGTTATTGCCTAGCAATTTCTACCCTATCTTTACAAGTTCGTACCAAGTGTTTCAAATAGATGGTCAAAGTGTGGCAAAGATTTATGGCCACTCAACAAGAAGAGGATAACTACCGAATCAGGGCCTTACAACCACTTGTGGGAAGGGGGGGAGGGGGTAGGTGCCATAAACTGTCTGCAACTTATGATCCACAACTCACCAAGCCAAGTGTTCTATCAGGTGTAAATGAGTACCTAGCTTCGGTTAGGGACGTCCCTCGGATAGAACGTTAAATGGAGGTCCCGTGTTTGAGGAGAGCCACACCTCGAGCACGTTAAAGAACCCACCGCACTTATCGAAAAGAGTAGGGGTCCTTCCCGGTGTGAGTGGTTCAAAACCTACAGTCCTATGGCCGCACATGGGGCGATTGTCGTATTAAGGTCACCAGCACGCCGAATGGCAGTTGCTACAGACCATTGCGATCTAGCCCCGCTTAATGTGCGCTCCTCGCAATTCAGCCCTTGGCTGCGAAGAGAGAGTAGTCGGCCCACCCAATAATAGCAATGATAATAATGATAATCTGCATAACATTACAGCATTGACTCAATGATTGAGTTAATATTTTGAGTTGGAAATTACAGTTCAACTTTGCTTCAGAAGGGTGGCTACCAATTGGCAATTACAGTAGGATCGGCAGGAAACATAGGGGAGTCTAGCCAGGATTGAGACTGTCTTTATCTGAAACTTATGAGACAAAAGACACAAGTATCCTGGCTCAGCTAGAATCACAAGACTCTCCAGGGTAGCAAGTTACACAGGACAACACCTGAAGAGCAGTTTCAAGTGTTCTTATCCTTGTCCTGATCCAACAAATCTTCAGTGACAGGGATGAAGAGTCTTGAGGAGGTGGATCGATGTTTGCTCAGTTGTTCACAGTCCTTCTAGGCAAGGCCAGAGTTTTAAAGAAACATTTTTGCACTGTTTTCTAATAAATTGTGTGTTCAACATGGATTACATATATTGAAAATATGTGTTCTACCACAACTGAGAAACATGACTTTGATGATGAAATGTGCATTTCTTTATCACGAATGTAACATATATGACTAGTCTATATATATGAAGCCATTTGGAAGAGGGGGAACAGTCTCGGTCCGTGTGTAGTTTCTATGTTACTTCAGGCTTGACAAGGTACATTTATGTGTGCGTGCCTAAAGGAAAAAATTCAGTGAGGATACAATGTGTAAGAAAATCATAGAGTTAAGGTTTGTATGTTTAGCTATCATTCTTAAATATTGTTCAGATAACCCAACATGACCTTGCTGATAGTAGCGTAATATATTATTATAGTTACTGTAAAAAGTTAGATTAAAGACAGTACATACTTCCACCTTTAAGCCAAAGCACTTGTCTATTTCACAAATTAATGGACAGATTCAATGAATCAATGTCAATATTTTAAGGCATACATGTAGTATTGATAACACTTACAGTACCCAAATGTTGAACAGAAAACTATCACTTTTACAATACTCCAATTGCTGATAGTGGTTAATCTCTGATTGACATCATAAACCCACTCCCTCGGGCAGATTAATTCTTAAGCCAATGAGTGAATTTAAGTTCAACAAATGACAATGTAATGACATACAAATTAGAAATTAAGCCCCGGGCGTTTTCATTGCTATGATAACAGCCACTTGTCCCCTGTAGTTGCGCTGATTTCCGTCCCCAAACAAACGTGACAGAGTACAAGTGGTTTTGTCGGCAAAAATCAATACATTACACAGATCACTCCCAGTGGGCTGGATATGGCACGTTGGCTGGTATGAATTTCAATGTTGTGTTGTTGTGTTATAACAGCGGGGGGTACCGGACCACTGTGTGTTAGCAGCCCTCTCGGACACTCGGAAACGATCGTGCTATTACCCTACGCAACGTTAGATGAAGGCACAGACTTGTTCATGAATATCTGTTACCGATGAGGCATTAAATTATAGACAACCACTGCGAAGTTTAAACTATCTAGAAGACCAGACAAGTCAAGACTTCCGGTCGATGTTTAATAGCGTACATACCTTCATAACCTGGCCTTGGTTGGCGGGCACCTGGATCCGATGGGCGGCCTCCTGGTGTCCGATCCCGTCCACCGCCCCGACGGTCAGCCTTCGGGCTCCCTTGGGCTGCTGTCCCTGGGCTACCCGGGGTCGGGCCGTGGGCGCCCTCTCTTGGCGGGACGGGGAGGCGGCCAGGGTTGCCCGGGACGCCGTCCCGTCGCCATACCCCGAGGGAGCGGCGGTCTGCGGCCGCTGGCTGTCCTCGAACAGGCCCATCACTCGCTGGGACTGGATCTTCCCGTGGGCCGTTGACGGTCGGATCTTCGAGGTCGATCCCGAGTCTCCCGGCATCTTGGCGGGTCGCGTGTCCGCCAGGTTTGTTAAAAGTTTGCGCTCACCCCGGGTGACGAGGTGTCTCCGCTTGTCCTTCTCACTGCCCAATCCCAACAGCCGAGCCAACTGGTCGTACTGCACCGAGTCGACCCCCCTGGCGGAAACAGCGAGGAGTACAGTTAAAAACTTTGATTTCTCGAACTTAGTTTGCCTTAGCAACAAGTGGTTGCAAGCCACAAAACTAGTCCGACGACGCGACTTCGTCTAAATGACTCCTGAAGCGATAGACTACCCAAATGAATGCTTGTACAATAAGAGAGGGGTGGTTCCGTGTTTTCTTGCCCCAGTTTAGTCGGAGGGGTCACCCGTTGTTATGGACGGGCCATGTAAATAAACTGAGCACGTGACTGGAGAAGGTAAACACAGACAACAAAAGGAGCCGCCGGTCAGGTGGGGTGCGGTCCGCTACGGATCACCTGCACTGAACGGCTTCTTTCGCAAGAGGGCCTCGTTGATAGGCTATCGCAGAGTATTGCTTTCGCGCCTCGGTTATCGGTCGCGACTGGCGTGAGAAGGAAATCTCACATTGCAAACTTGTGACCGGGCGTACTAAATTTAGCCTGGAGTCCCTAGCCTGGCGCCCAGCCTTGTTTAATATCTAGCTTTGGTCCGGTCCCAGGTGGGGTAGCGACGTTCGGAGCGGACCAATACTAACAAGGCTGGACTCCAGGCTATAATAGACTAGCCTCTACCAGCCCAGAGAGATGGCTGAAAGGAATAGAAATTGGGAGGCCAGAGAGATGGCTGAAAATAATAGAAATCGGCCAAATAGAATTAAGGTATTAAAATTTTTCCTTCACGCAAACAGTCTGGCAGGGCCTCGATTTGCAAATGTGACACTGGCATTCGGAAGCTACTTTGGCAAGCGATTTTACCGGTCTAAAACGGCCAAGGTCCAATGATCTCCAATGTATCCGCTCGAAATACCAACTGCCAGAAGACACATGTCAACACCAATGACAAGGCTATGTATTAAAGCTAGATTTATTTTACTCTGTGTATGATATATCTACGTATAGCTTTACGAGCGTAGACTGGATGCCAGACCCCCAGTCTCTATGATATCTATCGTGTAACGTTAGATATTATAGAGATTGGGGGTCTGGCATCCAGTCGTTTGTCACCACTGTAAACCAGAGAGGTCGCTTGAGTGGTGTCACCCCACACAATAACCAGCTCCACAAGTCAGGAGGTTCCGAAAATTTATTGAGGAACCTGGATGACGAATAATTGAAAGCATACAGCAGCATCGTTGGTGATCATTTCCAGATCACGCCCCAATCTTCAACAGGAACATCTCTGCCCCAGAAGTGTCGAAACAGATGTCCGTACAGGGAGGTACGTCAAAAGGAATCAGACTACTTCTAAAGCGCATTCCTTCAATAGTCCTTGTATGCCCGGCTTCTAGTCCCTACCAGACTAACTACGCCGACTATAGGAGAATATCTGCCAGAAGATCTAGAGTTTGGCCACCATAGTTTTTTTTTTTCATTTCCGAGCGCAGTGAGGGGGAATGTTAACCTTTCCGTATACTGACTCTCCTGGCCAATTATCAAACATTTTTGCCGAATTCTACGACCGTTCCCCCGTAGGAAGGCCTGGTGGAGTCAAGTGAGGATAGTGCGCTTCTACGTAGAGCGTAATCTGCCATTTTATTTCCACGTAATTCATAGCCGGGCCGCCAAAATTGAACGTAGAGTACAATCGCCGCATTTCAAGTATTGCGTAATCGGACGGGTAATTTAGCGTCTACGTATCACGTTAAGGCACGGTGGTTAAGGCTAGCTTCGAGTCTGCCGAAATTACGGTAATACGTAGCCGCTACTGAATTTAGCGGGAAGCTTTAACAGTCCAAACGATCCCCAACCACCCGGTACCGAAGAAGCCTGGGCATATTATCAGGATACGCGAGCAAACTGTAACTTCTATAGCGGACTAACCTTTCTGGCATGTTATCCGTCTATTTGACCAATTTCTACTATTTTTTCAGCGACCCGTGGAGTCTGGTACAGGCTAACTGCAGGCCACTGAAGGAGTGCATTGTCTCGTCGGGCCACACAGACAGTAATACAGGGTGTTCTTGATCTGTGTTCACCTCGTCGCATTCAATCCAGACTCACGCACGAAGTATTTCTTCTTGTCAACGGGTTTCATAAGTTTCCTAACTAGGCTGCCAACTTCACACTCTGTTCTTGGCACGCTAGTCTCGCCAAGGACATGATCTTGATCTACAATTTATGTTCTGTGTGGCGCTAGCCTGGTATCCAAAACTATTAGAGCTCCCGGGTCTCCTTTCCACAAATAGGTTTGGATACCAGGCAAGTGTTGCGTATCATATAGCGCTATCAGAGTAGCTTCTTTGTGCCTTCAATGAAGTTATATGGAGATATGTATAATCTCCTTGGTGCCTTTTGAACGAACGAAGTAAAAAAACAACTCCCATCTAGCCTCCTTTGTAGGCTTTCGAGTTGGGCTTTTCTTTCTCATTACGCCGCATTTTCTGATAGCACTTGCATATCAGCTATGACAGTACTTGATTTAATGTAACGTTAGACCGCCTAATAAGTAAAAAAGGAAAATAAACGCCGACGCCAGTAGCAGAAGTCTGCGACGGAGGCTACCTAACCTTGATGATCGTTAACCTGGTCGTACCACGTGTGCGAACTTCAGCGACGTGGAAGTGTGAGTTGAAGACAATTCAATACAAACTATGAAATTGATCGTGTAATTAGCTGTTTTTCTATTTACCGTGAGTCCGTGACTCTTTTATCATCATATCGTGCTTCTTTGTGAATATTTGTATTCGGGAAATAAAATAAAGGTACAGATAAACAAACCAAGAGATCTTATCCAGTCTTGACGTAAATACAAAGTGGGTGAATAGATATATGAAATATTATGCTGGTTCAGTGCAAAAGAAACAATTCACAAGGAAAACTGTCGAACTGAAATTCATATGGTTTTCGTCTCCTTACACCACGGAAATCTTATGTTCATATCTTCATCATGTCGACTGTTCTTTTCACGTTTTCGTTTCCAAACTTTGAAAATCCCTGGCAAAATCTTGGTCAGCCCAAGGATGGTCAGCCCTAGCCTCGAAGCCAGACTGTTTCCAGGGCTAGCACAGGCCTAGGCCCCAGTAATCTCCAAGCAGATCTATCGGTCGGTAGCAAAGACCGTATCCAAATGGCAAAGGAGATTTATTAATGAATGAAAGACCTTTATTGTACGTTTCTGCTCTCACAAGCTAATTACATGTCACGGTGATAAAGCAGTAGAATAATTACACGAGTTTTGCCACTGATAGATCTGCTTGATAGAACTGAGTCAGCTTACAGATGTGATTTTTGCGGCAGAGACTGCCATTCTTGTATAGGGCTGTTTAGCAATAGTCGATGCTGTAGGGCTGTTGTGAATTAGGATTTTACCATGGTCAATACTGACCGACGGAGGCCATATATAGATCTGCTTGGAGATTCGGCTCCGGGGCCAACGTGCCCCCAAGGAAATTTTGCCACAGGCCCCCTGAGTTGGACCACAAAGGCCACCGCCGGACTAATGAGTGAGAATTTACATGAAGGGGTGACCAGGATGTTTAAAAATGCATAGGAATTACACACGGTTCCTAAGCGGCGTAGCGCCCACACTCCAAAGCGTTGTGTACTGCCCATACTTGTCGTGCCGGTGTGAACGCACGACAGCCGCCTGGCTTCACACCCCCGGCGTCACTTTCTTAGTACACCCGTGCCCATCTCGCCATGATTTATTCATGGCCGAAACTGATAACAAGAAACCAAGCTTGCTTCACCTCAAATGAGGATGCCTTGAAACGAAAACGAAGGAGGCTGAATATCTGTTTTTTACCTCCTTGAAGAAACTATATCTAACTTCTTTTATAAAATCATGGTTTTATACACCCGTGCCCATTTCGGCATTATTTATTTATGAGTGAAATTGATAACAAGAAACCAAGGAGGTTGAATATATCATTATCTGTTATTAGCTTCCTTGAAAGAACTATATCTAACTTCTTTTATAAAATAAGTTCGTGGTGCCGTATTCTTAGTGTTGCATTGTTTGATAAATTTCTTGTTTATATCAAAGATCCTCGGTTGCTTATACGTAAACATAGTCTGAAGCGAGCTTTTTTAGCAGGCTTACGGGTGTGCGTTTTGTTTCTTATCATGTGTTATTTTCTTTTTGTATATCAGTTCTATGTGTAGCCTGGAATCAAGTCTTGTTTGCTTCAGCGTCCACTTCCAACGGTCGCTGCTTCGCCAGCAACGAGGTCAATGTCAACGGGCTTCACACCCCCGGCGTCAGTTTCTTAGTACACCCGTGCCCATCTCGCCATCACTTATTAATGGACTAAATTGATAACATGAAACCAAGGTTGTTGAATATCTCATTATCTGTTTTTAGCTTCCTTGAAAAAACTATATCTAACTTCTTTTATTAAAGCAGTTCGTTGTGCCGTATTCTTAGTGTGGCATTATTTTTGATACGTTTCTTTTGCTTATCAATGATTCTCAGTTGCTTGTACGTAAGCATAGTCTGAAGCGAGCCTTTTTAGCAGGCTTACGGATGTGCGTTTTGTTTCTTATCATGTGTTATTTTCTTATTGTATATCAGTTCTATGTGTAGCCTGGAATCAAGTCTTGTTGGCTTCAGCGTCCACTTCCAACGGTCGCTTCTCCGCCAGCAACGAGGTCATGACGTCAATGGCAACGGGCTTCACACTCCCGGCGTCACTTTCTTAGTAGACCCGTGCCCATCTCGCCATCACTTATTCATGGATGACGTTAATACCAATAGGCTACATCAAATCAAGGAGGTTTAAGTCAATATGATTTAATTCAACCTTGATCCAATTCAACCTTTTTTTAAAATAAAATCAGCAAGGACATTATATATAATGTCCTTGGGACCAGGCAGCTAACGGGCGGACGCCACAGTGGCGATACGCAGATAGATGTTTGGACTCAAGCAGAAATGTTAACATCGAAATAAGAATTCTGTCTAACTTTAAGTTAAGATATCACAAAACTTTATACATGTCTGAGCACTGTGTCTAGTTTTTTTTCTTTTTATTCGAGTAAGCTGGCAATACAGAAGTAGTTGTGGCGCGCTCAAGTTTACAAACTTTTATCAACGCCACCACTAAACATATATACACAGGACAGAAAAGTGGACAGATAAGAATACAAAACTTGACTAACATGGTGCATTCACATATAACGAAATAATAATTTAGTGTCTAGTTTGTCCGTGGAGAGAAATTTAAAGTCCGATTTCTGTGCTAAAGCCTTCGGCAACGTGCGTCGGTCGATCAAAGCCGGTGGTGAGGCAGGACAAAAAGGTTTGATTGGTGCTAATTTGTGTCAGCTATCTAACGAGGCTCGTCACTGGCTGACAATGGCCGCGCTGCACTTCCGTGTGAAGACTTCAAAGGCTGGGCACGCGGCTAATTACGATAAGCGGCGATGCGCGCGTACCTGCCTTCTTCTGCAATGTGCGCCGGTGACAACTACATGCATTTTTCATCATTTATAGTCAATGATAGCCCTGCTAATTAGAACCTCTACCAAATATCAAACTGATTGAAACCTCCTTGCAAATATCAAGCTTTTAACTTTTCACCAATTAGACAAGTATACAAGTAAAACCAGGTTCACACTTCAACTCAGGACCCGACCGGGCTATTTGCGGGAACAAAAAATAAAAGTGAATGTAAGAAATATGCAAAGATCATGCTTATGACTATTTGTTTCACGTTTTGTGTGTTTTGTTGTCTTTTATATCATACTTGCCGTTCTTGCAAACAGCCTAGTCGGCCGCCGGTTTGAAAATGAGACCCTGGTATGTGTTATAGCTAGATTTTTAGTTTAGTTGGTAAGTTTTATATTTCAAGAATTGCATTGACAATTCAACATTCGAATGAAGACCTTTACTGTTACAAAGCTACAGTGTTTTTTTTTTAAACAAATTTGCCGTCCATTTGATCACACCTCAGCGGAAGTTGAAAACGAGCGTGAAAAATGAATCATGACCAGCCACTCCACGTAATCAATTAATCAGAAAGAAGAAATGATTCAATTCCCTTTTTTAAAAGAAATATTTGCTATTTAATCAAGATTTAAAAATTTGTCTTATCTCCAACCGTGCTCGTGACAATTTTTTTAACGTTTGTGCGTTTTTTTTTAAATCTTACTTTTCAAGTTCCGGCAAACTGCCCGGCCGGGTACGCAGTTTGGAAATGTGACCTTGGCATTTGAAAGCGGGCACTATCAGAAATCAAGGAGGTTTTATAATAGACGTATATTTGTATATAGAAACGCAGAAGAGGCCGCAAAAGATTATCAGAATAACCTCTGACCGACTCATCCGCTTATAAAGATTTAAAGCAGAAACACCTATCCACGCGCCGCTCAGTCGCCTGAAGAAGATTATCTAAGCCCAAATTGATTTTGAGTCCGTAAAATAAATTCTCACTTCCACGCGAACACGTGGATTAACCGGCCTGAATTCAATTACAGCAGCCAGGCCAATTTTTCACACCTACGCGAAACACCATATGTTTTTGTTCGCGGTTGGCCTTTTCACAGCTTCAGTGTAAATTTTCGATGCCCCGTGCGCGAGGACGGCGGGGTTTGTTGGCACAAGTCCGTTGGTGGGGGCACGGTGCAAGTTGGGCCTCGCCGAGATGTGTCAAGTCGCAGCGGTGCCCTTTGTAGCACGTCGGCCCCTTTGACAATTAGCTCCTCGTTAGAGTCGTGAAACATATAGACAGAAGGAAAAAATCCGGTTAACCGTTAGGATAAACGGCGAAGTTCACCATCAAAGGAGGTCAGCTTTTTTACTAACTAGACATGTAGTCAATGTATGTACCTTTTCCTTGGACTGAGTGAAGTTGGTCTACTCTACGTAAAAGCCTCTACCCTCGCTGAAGTTTGTTCTGTCCCATCTCAAAAAACAAACCCCCAAGTTTGAAGTTCAAGGAAAGACCTCCTTGGTTGAAGTGAGTAGAAAATTAATCGTACGCATGTGCCTTGGATATGAGCTTCCGTGTCTGGACGTTGCTTGAAATAGTACATAAGATGATGACTGTGTCGGAGTGTTTCCTCGATAGAACTTTGTAAAAACATCGGTTCGTTCCTCACGCCTAGTCTCCAAGCAGACCTACGGGTTGGCAAAGACCGTATCCAACAGGCAGAAGGAGTTTTTATAGCCAACCCAAGTCTCATAGCTTGGGTTGACTATAAAAACTCCTTCTGCCTGTTGGATACGGTCTTTGCCAACCCGTAGGTCTGCTTGGAGACTACCTCACGCCCGCTTCAGAAAATAAAGGAGTTTTTAGAGAGACCAATCTGTACGGAAGCTTTCAAAGGCTTCCGCCACTCCTTTCACACCTATTGCCCAACAAGGTGGCTTCAAAGCGCCCGACCGCCGCTACTGATATTCAAATGTCTGAGGTTGAAGACACAGACACGCCAAGCGAGCACGCACACAGATGCGCCATCACTCCTCTGGTAGGTGTGAAGTGTATGATCGGGTATATAACCGATAGCGACAGCGTCGTGCCATCAGTTCAGAACACCAGCAATCACTCGACCATACAAGATGGAAGTCTCCGCTCTCGCTTACTGCCCACCGTTCTCCTCGATGTCTGCGCACCCCGGCTATGCCTTCTCCGGACCGACCGTCCTCAGCTGCCCGCCGGCACCGTACGGCCTGTCCTGGTCCTACCCGCCGACGTGTTTCCACCCGGGACTGTCTCCTCTGGTCAAGCCCAGCGAGCTCCCCGTGTTCTACCCCAGGATTAACTTCGGACTCCCCGCCTCCAGCGGGAAGCAGTCTCCGCCGACAGCGGACAGCCATCCTGTCCAGCCAAGAGTCGAGTCCGCCTTTGGACCCATCGCCGGGCTCCTCCCGACGGCTAGGGACCGACGCGTCCAGAACAGCCCCTCGGGCTCCGACAGGACGTCCCCCCGGGTACCGTCCACCTCACCATCGCTGGAGAAGTCCGCGAGCGACCGAGCCGAGTTCCGGCTGACCAAAGACAAGAACGCGTCCAGAGAAGTGGACATCAGCGGCGGAAAGAGGAAGAGACCAGAGAAGAAGTTCCCCTGTCCCTACTGTACTGTGTGCTGCGCTAACAACGGGCAGCTGAAAGGACACTTACGGGTCCATACTGGTGAGTTTCTACTTTTTTATTTGCACAAAATAACTTTCTATGCGATTTTCAAGCGATACCCAGTCGTTTGGATGAGAAATTTTGTTGCCAAAAGATCGACGGTAAATTCTCACTGAAAACTCCATTCTAAAACACAAACGCCATAAATGTGATACTAAAACATTTTCTTTCTAAGTTTTACTTTGTCACTCCATTCATAGATAAGTTGATTGGTGTTCCTTCTCTTTATAAGGGGCTTATCTATAGATAGTGAAAGAGTGAAAGATCTCTTTGACCGAGGTCCACCGTAAATAAAATACGTAAAGACAACCGTGAACTTCTGGAGGTTGCCGAGGACTGGATCAAATTAACCCCGTTCCCCGGCTAACTGTTTTCAAGGTGGTAACAAGCTAATGTTAATCAATACAAGGGAAGCTTTCAACGTGAGGCTTGAGGATAAGCCAAAATAGCCGAAACCGTAAGTCTGCTAAAGAGGCTAACGTTAGATGTATTGCTATCTGATCTCGCCATAACTTCTTGCAGCCTCAAATCCCGCGTTGAAAGGTTCCTTTTTATTGGTTAACATTAGGTTGTTACCTCCTTGAAAAGGAGATGTGAACTTTTTGGAGGTGGCGAGAACATGTGTTGTAAAGAAGCAGGACCATTCCATAGTACTAAATTATATATAACATACATGGGTGTGAATTTGTGATGGTTTGATACCACAATACACTATCCGACTTTTGTAGTGTTATAATCTGTAGATTTGTGATTTTTGCTGCTTTCTTGCGTGCAAACGTGACACCAAGGTCAGTGCCCTTGACCAGGTAGTCTCTACCAGACCTCTCTGTGGACCTAAAAAATAGAGCAATCCAAACCATGCTTTTTCACGGTCTGTTAAAGCCTGTAAATTGTGTGTTGCTATAAATTGGAGTCGTGCTGGTGCTGATATAGCTTAGGGAACCCTCCTGGTGCGTCGCGGTCTAACATGCCTGTCTAACGCGTGTCAGCCTTGATTCGAACACAGATAGGACAGCATGGTGGATAGAAAGTTAAACATTAGCGGTTTATCAGATTATTTGATACTCTTCAATTAGATTTTAGGCTCCGACCTGTCTTTGACGTCTTTTAGTAGTGTTTTTTTGCCGGGAACAAAAAGAAAACCAACCAAAGTAAAAACGACAAAAACACATAATGGGATGTCGAAACAATATCTCCCTGGAGTGTAATTGTACTTTTTTTGTATCTTTGTTGCTCATGAGCATAGATCTGATCTGTATCGCTTCTTTTTTCCCCCAGGCGAACGACCCTACCCTTGTGACCACCCCGGCTGCGGACGCGCCTTCGCCCGGAACGAAGAGCTGACCAGGCACCGACGAATCCACACCGGCGTCCGCCCGTACCCCTGCACGGAGTGCGGCAAGGCCTTCAGCCGAAAGGACCATCTCACCAAGCACGCCAAGACGCACCTGAAAGGCGCCGAGAGGAGAGCACTGCTCCGGCGGGACCCGACAGCCTCCAAGGACAGATTCAGCCCGTACAACACACTAGTGCTCACGCCACAGGTGTATTCAACAAAGTGACGCTTGTAAGAATAGTAGGACACTGCTACAATAGAAGACAGCAAAATTGTTTTCTCCGACTGTAATTGCGTAAAACGATTACATAATGTGACGTGGAGCGACTCAGCTCCTATGCTACTGAGCCAAGACGAGGTCTGTTGCTGGTAAAAACCAGACTGAAGACCGGCTGACAGCCACGAGCAAAGCTGCAAAATGCAGTACCGCTTCGGGCAGCTAGGAGACGTTTCTGACAAGCTAGCTTGACAACTTCCAGTCCTTCGGACGGAAGAGCAGTTATCGCTAAAGCGTCCTCACTTTATTTTTCGTCAAAATCATTCGAATTGAAATAGAATAATGAAAAATACTATAAGAAGATTATGACCTAGAGAAACAGTGAATCTCTAGCAGCAAAAATGTATTAGAAAATTGCAAAATTGGACCGAAAATTGTTCCCATGTCTGTTTTGCCACTTTTGACGAATATTGACAGAAAACGTTTGTTACAATGTGTCTACTGGTGCACTTTCAAAGATTTTGATCAAAACCACAGTCGTTCAAAAACAATGCCTACCTATTGTCTACAAAAAAGGTATTCAAGTATATTGATGACAAGTGTATTGCTATTTAAGTACCGAAAAAGTGTGGTACGTAGGTACAGAAAAAATAATGATGTACGAAATCGTCCTAAGGAGAACCCCCCCCCCCCCCATTTTTGATAGCTTCCTAAAACATCCCCAAGTCATTAAATGTAAGCATAATTGTGCAAGTAATTGTGCAAAGTACGCTACCAGTTGTGTAAGCATAGAAAAAAATAGCAGAAATGTTGTCCTTGCAATCAGTACCTACATGAATATGTACATTGAAATGCTAAATGTTGTGATGTAAGAGCTTTTCACCATGTTTTTGCTAATGTACCGTAGGTTTGGGAAATGTTGTGCCCATGTTCCTCCAAGGACATTATGTCCTTGGTTCCTCTCAACATTCTAATTCAGTATGTGAGAGAGGGAAATTGTCGTTATATAAGATGTTTATTGTGAGAGATTATTCCAACGTGACACACGTATGTACCATCCTGTGTGTACGTTCAAACTGAATTTCCACAATAAAACACCTCTTTCCCACCACACTGTTGCGCCTAGTTGTTTGTCATTTCTTTGAAAAATGGTACAATAGTTTATGGGAAGTTTCATGTATACTAGAAATAGTGTAGATACTAGGAATACTCGTAGTTTACGACACTTCAACCCTTGAAGAGTTATCTCCAATCAAATGTAGAAAGGCAAAATTGTAACGTTTTTCAAGCTTCCTGTTTCGCTGTTCCGCAAAACCGGGAGATTGAGAAACTTTACGATTTTGCTATTCTACATCTGCTTTGAGATAACTTTTCAAATGTTGCTTGGGGATTACTTGAAAAGGGGTTGACGCGCTGTCTGTTCAAACGTGTGAAAACACTGTGACTAATGTATGCCAACCACCTCCCAGAGCTTTGTTTGCATTTTCGAGTCATTGGCGCATCAGTAAAAGGGAGATAAGGGAACGTGATTGGGATAGTAATGTGTAACAAATTGACTGGTCACCTGTAACTTCTTGACAGAGGGTGACATAAACACAAAGATAGATTCTTACTGGAAATTGGATACTCTTTCTGTTTGGCTTATTGAGAAGACACCTGTTAGTTTGACATATGGTAGTAAGACCTACCTGCTGTCGTCGTATTCTTGGCTGGCTTCTCGGTCGTTGTTACCACTGAAGTCCGTTCGACGTGAACTAAAAGGACAAAATTGAAGAAAAGAGACAAGTGAGAGTTTTCCTTATGATTAGCTACGGACTGGGTTTGTTAACGTTCTACTTTGATCACTAATTTGTGATTTTCTTACATGTACATCGATATCGGCGCAGAACAAAATCGAAGAATTTCATACTGTACATGTGTCGCATGATGTCAACTAGATATAGACACAGCCAAACGCCGTAAATGCTTGTGTAGACTGCTGAACCAAGGATGTTAATCTCATAGTTGGAACGAATCCTATAACAGTTACTATAAAGTGTAGAATGGTGAAGCCCTTTGCACCTCTTCACATTATTTGAACACGTCCTTTCTCGTCAGCAATTCGGTCAAACATTGGAAGAATGTACGAAGGTCGTTCCAACCAGTATTAACGTTAACTGTACTCTGTCCTCTCGTATTTGTTCTAAGCTTGTGGGACAAGTACATACCGCTTTACAACTAAGTAACATTTGGCAAGCCAGGAATACGTATATATACAAGTAGCTTCACTTAAGCCTACCTGGACGACGAAAAGCGGACGTGTTGATCCTTTCTGTTCTTCCCGTCCATTTTGTCAGTGTTTGCTGATCCCCAGGCGTCTCTGACTGAACATACCAACGTGGGTTTTCTCTGCTTGGATGCCTCTCTAAGTGACGGCGATTTGCGCACGTCATTCCTCGGGAGAGAGGCAGCAGCACTGCCCTGCCCGACAAACTGGTCACGCCCATCTTGTAACTGATTTCCTGCGACGCGTTTCACGCCGCCAGTTGGCGTGGATTTCGCGTCGGTTTCCTCCAACAAAACGACGTCCTGTTTAACATTGCTTGGCAATGTTTTCCTGCTCTCGACCTCACAGGGAAAACTTACTGAAGGTGTCTGAACCTCTTGTTCCTCAAAACTATGCGCGTGGGTAAGATACTCCACCCGTAGCACCGACTCTTGACTGCTGTTAGGTGTAACTATGTCATCCCGCGATGGCGACCACGTAGAAACACTGTTCTTCTCATCTCTGGCGCTTCTTTTCTTACCCTTCGCGCTCTGCACAGACCTTTTCCTGCCGGATTTCTTCCGTTTCACCGAAGTCGAAGAGGTTGTTGATGTGTCTACATGTTTATGCACGGATGATTTGGACGGAGCGCTGTGTGAACTGCTGCGACACTTCTTGTGATGGCTGCTCTGTCTCCTGCTGGACGGAGGCCGGGTGATGCTGGAGGAGGGACGGGTCCCGTCACCTCTGTGTACGGAGTGTGTGGAGCGACCTTTCCGCTTTTTCCTGGCCCTGCCGCCGGTGGCCGACTCGGCGCCGGTAAGGGACACCACCGACGCTGGTTGCTTACCCTTTGCGTCCCCTGCCTTCTTGTCCGATCCACTGTAGCTCTTCATGTCAACCAACAGGCTAAGTACTCGATAGAGCCACCAGTCACAGGAGCTAGAATGATAACAATCGCTTTGCCGTTAAGCGTTGATCATTACAGCCAGTTTTCTGGAGATGTGAAGTTTGCTGTTCGTTCCTAGCCTCTGGACGTGATCGTTACCAAGGGACGTCTGAGATTGAAATACACAAATAAGGACGCTCCAGAACAACACCGGCATTACACGCGTTCCGTTCTGAGATTTCTAGTTCTACACTGACACACTGCTACCGTTTGGTATTAATCCGACACACTGTGGCTCTCCATCTTCAACAACAGGCTATATAACTACTGAATAAAATCACCTGTCACAGGCGCTAGAATGATCACAAGAAGAAGCTTTGCCGTTGATTATGAAGATAGCCAGTTTCCGGAGATGTGAAAATTCACCGTGCGTTCCTAACGTCTGGGCGTGACAGTTACCAAGCGACGTCTGAGACGGAAACACACAAATAAGAACGCTCTAGAACAACACCGGTCTTACGCACTCAGTTCTGGAACAGATTTCTACACAATCCTCACTGCTAGCCCGTTTGTTACTAATACATATGTATTGTTGTCTTGGAAATAAAACATACAAACACTCATTCAGCAACGGACCAAACGGCCAAGGCTTGAGAGTTGCCTAACGCCAGGCTGGGTTATGTGGATGCCATGCCAACGAACAGCGACACGACTATGGGTAATAAATCATTGAGATCGGCCGGTCTTACCAACAAGAAGAACCACTAAGGTGACTCCTGGAACCGGCATGTTACACTCGACATTGCAAGGTCGTTTTATACTATATGGTAAATGAGTAATTCATTGTCTTTATGAAAGACCTTTGTTGTATATTCATGCTGTTTCAAGCTAAGTACAGGTCATGGTGATAGAGCAGAAGCACAATCACAGTGATATAAACATGTGGTATATTACTACCTCTACAATGACTAATGAATACTAAATTTAGTATGTACATGTACCATATTTAAGAAAAGAATGGATGACAGACTCAATACCACAAAGGTTCAGGGATGTTTTAATGTCATCTCATCTCCGGTTAATGATAGCCTAGTATCCATCCTACTGCAGGTCTGTTTGCTACTGCGATTGCTTCCATGCAAAATACTAGTAGTCTGGCACCTATGATTTTAGAAACAATTAGAATTTGAACATTCACTTAAAATACAGCCATGAGTTCTGATTGGCTCCAAGTCGCTTGTAACAGCAAGTTAATGGGGTTCGAACAGGCCTTCGGAGGCTTGACCCCATTGACTGCTTATGAAAAATATTTGAATCCTGAAATGATACAGGAGGTATGGACCAAAGGTTTCAATGGGGATGGGGGCCAGACTGTTCTGTACAGGAGTGAACTGGAGCTAGAACAGGATGGATTCCAGGCCAGTTAATGATAAACAGCAGACAGGTTGTCAGACCAGGACTTTGATATTCGTAAAAAAATCATATGGTTACGGTACTGTACAATACAACATGACACTATTTCAAAGGGTTAACGTTGGATGTTATCCAGTTTCCATAGGTTCTGTGTTCTCTGTTGCCTGGTTCATCTTGTATTCCTCAACTGCACCCTGCAGAAAAGGAAACATAATTGGTCAGTGAAATTAGTCTAGATCATAGATGAACTTTCATTTGAATAAAAGGATATCTGTTGATTGCTTACCTCAAAGGTGTTGAGGACATGTTCACACAAGGCGTTCAATTCTGTTAACCCTCGTCTGAGAATGTCTGCAGCCGGAGGACCTGATATGGCAAATAACATAGGTTATGGGAGGTTCTTTCATAGATATCTCATTAGGTAAGGCTTTTTTTTCACAATTAGATCGTCCCTTAGATGATCTACTCTTTGTCAACTTCTCTGCAATTTGGTTTTTATGGTGCCGTGGATACAAATTTATGACAGGATGCTCATGACAAAAATAAAAGGTAACAGTCTGGTACCTCTGCTCTGTATTCTGAGGTTGATTTTATGTTCGGATGGATGAGGCACACTGTAGCCACAGAAGTCCACATCAGGGCTGAAAGTAAGACAAAATAAATTTCTAGACCTGTATCAACATAGTAGATCTATCAGGGCAAATAATAGACCACCAATTTTCAATTATTACCAATTCTTAATTATCAGACATGACATTGAGAACAAGAATAAACATGAATAGCAAAGTTCTTTATCAACAACCAAGTATTTATTTACACAAGCCGATGTTTTGATGACTGTCATTTTCATCAGGGCAATACTGACTGGTTCACAGTGCATTAAAACTAGGTGTTACTGCTAACAATTTTCACAACATTGTTAGGAGTAACACCTAGCTTCAGTGCACTGCTATTCAGTCAGTAACCAACCTGATGAAATTATTCATGGTAGAATAAACATGACAGCACACTCACTCTCACGCACTCTAGATCTCTCCCATAGCTTTGTCAGCCGTAGGGGCAGCAGGAGACCAAAGTTACACAAGGCAGGATCCCTTGGAGGATCTGACTTACACCCCCCCCCCCAACACTGTCACACACACAGACACCCCCTGCAAAGAATTCAGACCATTCCTAATGGGCTACACAAGGCAGAATCAATCCCAAAGTGTAAGTTTATCACTCCTCTGGATTAAGGAAACATCTCAGAACAGGACTGTGCCAGGTAAATGCCGACGAGCACTACTCAGTACCTACTTTTTCATGATCATGTATCTGAGGGCGTTCCCCAAGGTGTGGTCCTCGTCGTGAAGGACAAACGTCTGACACGACTCATCACTGTCCAGGGTCTGCACCTGTGGACATACATGATACAGACAGGAATCATCATCATCTCATCATAGTCTCCTGCTGGGGTGGGGGTCATTAACCTCCGCCCGAGAGCTTGCGTAAACACAGGCTAGATGCAGAGGTGTTATACACAAAAATATAAAAGAAACATCCTGACAATAATGCCAAAAAGTTCTAATTGACAAGATGCCAAAATATCTTATTTTATTGACACTAGCCTAGGAACAGCCTGTCAATAGTGCCCAAATGATTTTATTGACAGGTACATCCTGTCAATAGTTCCAAATCCTGTCAACAGTGCCATGTCTTATTGACGGGAACATTCTGTCAACAAGTCTTATAAAATTGGTTAAAATCGCAAGTTACAACACGTTACTATTATTCACGTGCACAGGAGCAAGCATGCGTGGGGAGGGGGGGCATTTCTGTGTCCCTTTCACCGACTTGTATCTAAATAGATATACATAGATCACTACTCACTTTACTCTTAAAACTTAGAGTCAACAATAGGTACCATACAAAAAGCTAGAAAGGTATTTATGACCCAAGCCGTCCCAAGGAAAAAGCTTTGTACAAACCACTTCCAACTTTTTCTTCTGCTGCTCAGCCATTTTGAAAGATAGCTGCCTGTCCTCCTGTGTAGTTGATGCCTGTCCAAATTATGGAAGCCAAATTAGCTCAGTCGTTTGAACAGAGTTCACTTAAAACGAAATAATGTAATCAAAATAAATCTATCTTTATCCATAGAAGTAGTTTTCGCAGCATCTTAGAGTGAATACCGCTAAATACGCAGATATAAATGATCAGGCAGTATATATGTAATGTCAAACAGCTAAATGTACGAAGGCCCCAGGGCAGTCATATGACTTCAAAACATCGTCATCTTGCTGCGTGCGGAAGGAGTCACGAAGGTTTGTCCCGCTTTTCTCCTTTTTTGACGCCGACTGGTTCTTGTTAGTCCTGCTATATTGTGTCGTACACCCTTGTGTAGACTGAGGGTTATCTTGGTCGTTCAATGTACGGCCATTTTGTCTGCTGCCGGTAAAAATTGTCCCACAGACAGATCTAGACATGACGGTGTTTTCAGCACGCACAAGTGACGATGAGTCAGAGTCTGGTATAAAATTGTTTTTACACGAGTAACTTAATTGATCATTTCATGAAGGCTGAAAACTGAAAATTGTGTCGAACTTCTGGAAAAGTAAACTGACAAAACAACATCGTTGTTCCTGTTGAGGCAACGCCAAACTGGTTAGGGTCGGATTCGGACAAACACGAAAATTTATGCCAGAAACTGATGAGAAAGCAGAAGTGAAACTTCTAAACAAAGCAACTTCCTTGTATACAACTTATTTTAAAGTCTAACACTTTTAGACAGAGCTGTGCCAGGTATACTCATCGTCTCTGCAAGGACGAAAACAGCAATGCTAAATATACATGAATATCATGCAACTGTATTGCAACAACATTATACAGCATTGAAAACCCTATAACTACTAGTAGTTATTTGAGTCCTTTGTGTCGGGAGCGGCTGCAGAATAGAGTTTAAGAACTCCATATACCTCACGGTGATGACTTGGCTATGGACAATGGACCATGATTACCGGATTATCCAATCAATACTAGAACACAGACTCCTACGCGCACAGCTCTCCCCATTACCAGAATATTCATCGTTATGAATGTGGGCTATTAAAGGAAGAAGAAGTTATAAGTATAACCTTAATCTTTACAGATCTGTTGGGAGTTGGAATGTGTGAAGAAGGTACGACAAGCTTATATATCATGATTATGATGTAAGACAGGCTATTGGTAGGATGTTCCAGTCAACAACCACACCAATAATGTAATCATAACGACATTGCATGACTGTTGAACAACATACTGAAGTTTTCCCCCCATGTTCTCTCCAGCACCATGCCGATCCTATACAGTGTTGTTGCTCGGGGGACCACAGTTCTGGCCAAGTTCGCCAGCTGTGCGGGGAACTTCTCAGAGGTCACAGAACAGATCCTGTCCAGAGTGTCGCCAGAAAATGCCAAGCTGACGTACTCCCATGGGAGGTGAGTCCCCTCATGGTTCATCATCTGATCATCAGATAGTATTGTGGTTTCTGACCACTTTCTTATTGCCATGTACAGTCAAATCTATAAAAGTGACCACCTATATAACTTGTAAGGACCACCTGGCCATTGAATGATATACAGTCAAATCTGTACAAGTGCTGATGACCACCTGGCCATTGTGACCACTTTTTGGTGGTCCCTTAAACAGTTATTTTCCCCAAGCATTGCAAAATCTGATTTAGTAATTTAGTGACTGTCTGTCCACGCAGACCAGATTTTTTTTAGTGGTGCCCTGAGTGGTCTTCTCGGGAAGTTTGACTATACTTTAATCTATGTCACTGAGCCTCATGCCTAGTTCTAGAGGTGCTTTGAGTTTGAGATGATAAGTATAAGTATTCATATCCATCTTCACTCCATGTAGATTTATGTGTGAAAAAAAAATCTTAAGACTATTGGGAATTCCTATCAGCCCAAAACTATTAGGGTTACTGGTGCTAAGAAGATTCAGTTACATGTACTAGTATGACTTGGATGTTTACAATTCTCTTGTTTGATTCCCCAGCTACCTGTTCCACTATGTGTCAGAAGACAGGATTATCTACCTGTGCATCACTGATGATGTGAGTACATGATTCTTCATGCTCATACTCATGCATAGGCTTCTGTATTGACGCACTCAACTTGACACTCGACTAGAGATTTTTTTCTATACAAAATTCATTGTTTAAAAATGTACTGATTGAAATTGTAGAAGTAATTAATGAAATAATCATTACATATTCATAAGACAAACATGTGAAAGTTTATTACAAATGAGGGATAGATATTATTTTTACAACATTTGATGTGCAATCTGTCTCAAGGGAATATTGTAGGCTATAAATTGGCACGATGTCTCCTGTGCTTGGATTATGCAAGTTCTTTTTCAATAGCATATTGAACCTGTTCATGCCCTTACTTGGAGTTCCTTTTTGTTGCTACAGGACTTTGAAAGATCCAAGGCTTTCATGTACCTCAATGAAGTTAAGAGAAGGTAAGCTCAAGGTTTATTACTAAAATCATGAAAGCTTTTAAACTTTTCGAACTTAATCAGGAAGTTCCATGAATAGATAAGGTTTCATAAGTTTGGTAAATCACTGGTTGACTTAGTTCTTTGTACACAACCAGTACATAATCACCTTCCGATATTTCGGTGGGTCGTCTGTCACCTTCTGTAGGGCAATACTAACTGGTTCTACTTCGCACTGCAGCTAGGTGTCGCTGATGCAGTGTGAAGAATGCAGTTCCAAACGTGACTGAATTTATATCCCTCCTTATCACGGTTCATGACTAGAGTAGAGTCTCTGATCCATACAGCCTCCATAATCCAGCCAGTGCATCTGTTGGCCTTTCTGTCTTTACCTTGCTCCAATCCCTCCCAAGCTCCTTTATCATGAAGTTGTTTGCAAGAACTTGCCTGGTGTCCTAACCTTGCTGTTCTCCCCAGATTCCAGGCAACCTACGGAGCGCGGGCACAGACAGCGCTGCCGTTTGCCATGAACAGTGAATTCTCCAGAGTCCTTTCCACACAGATGGTAAGGAAAATAATTATGTCACTGTAGTCTAGAGAAGTGTGTTTATTCCAATTCATACATAATGTCATGTAAATTATGACTTGATGTGATGTATATGTACTCTATAAGCCAGACTAAGTTGTTAACTTATGGTGCAGTCACATTCATCATAGGTCGTCATACAATTTTGATGTTGTGGAATTTTCAAGCAAGCTGTAACAACAAACCGCTGACAAGTGTCTAAGGCCACTTTTCTGTTACAAGACAGCTCAATTTAGCAGGACACACGCCCAACTATCCCAATAGTACCCTCACTTTGCAATCATAGCAACGATTGCATGACGTATGTAACCAGGCCCTAAGCAACAAATTTCTTCCTTGTATTAAGATTACTCACTCACAAGAAGTGTAGTCCTGGCTTGAGCCAAAGACTTACCCACAAGTACCAAATAGAACAGTAATTTTAGTTTTGTTCTGTTAACTTTGACAGATGACATGATGTCATTTATAATTTTGATAACTATCTCTTTTTTGTTCTGTTCTGTTCTCTTCCACAGAAACATTTCTCAGAGAGTAAGGATGTGGACAGAGTGTCGAAGGTTCAGGGGGACCTGGATGAGCTGAAGGGCATCATGGTGAAAAACATAGGTTAGTGACAATGTTTTGTATACTAGAACTTTAGTATATCTTTAAACATGCATGAGGAATAGTATGGTCCAAGCAAGACTGTATGCTGTAAATATTGAAAAAATGGCATTAGTTTAATTTTGCAGTTTTTGCAGATCCTCTCCATTACAAAATGATGACTCTGAGAATATACGTTTTGTGCTACAGTATTGGTTCACAAACTTAAAACAGCAAAAGCTCCTTTCCACTTCTACTGTGGAATGAAATTCCTGTGGAAATAATGAATTCACAGAATTTTGGTTGGATTAAAACAACTCGTATTGACATTATTCCTTACAGACAGCATAGCAGCCAGAGGGGAAAGACTGGAGCTCCTGATTGACAAGACTGAAGACCTGGAGGCAACTGTAAGTCCTTCTTGTTACATCTCTAACCTTCCCACTGCTAAAAGTGCATCAATCAACCATACTTGTAATGGTTAGTAGGGGAAGGGTTACATTCTTACAAGTTACAACTATTGCACAAACAACGATGCAGTAGCTTCTTAAATCTCCAAATTCAATGTACAGTCAAACCTGTACAAGGGACCATCTCTGCACAAGGACCAATTGGCCAATGTGACCACTTTTTGGTGGTCCCTTAGATAATTTTTTCCCAGTGACACAATCATTAAGAATCCTGTCTACAGTGGCAACCTGTCCATCTGATTTTATAGAGCCCCTGCTGGGTCTTCTTGGGCAATTTTGATTGTTCATACAGTTTTGTCCCAGTTAACAATGGCAACTGTAAGCTCCATGAAAATTCATTCACTGGTATAAAAAAGTGGGTTTGAGAGATCTCTAGTGCAGCACCCCCAGGTATGCACAGTTTAGATACACAGGAGTTCATTTTACTGGGAGACATTGCATTGGAGATCTCTGTAGACGCAGTTTTCAGGGTGGCAGATATATGTGACCTATGTTACTTAGTTAGTATTTGATATCATGGGTAGGTTACAAGTAGGAATAAAGCCTGTTTTAACCTTCTCCCTGCTGCCTTAACTCCATAAACAATACAAATTTGGCACCAAGGCTACCATAGCAGGCTCAAGGTTAACATCTGACACTGACCTTGACTTTGTGCCCCCTCCCACAGTCTGTTACATTCAAGAAGACGAGTAAGACCCTGGCGCGGTCCATGTGTATGAAGAACCTGAAACTCACCGTCATCCTGGCCATCGTCATTATCGTAAGTTTCACAGTTGTACATCTTTTCTCTGATGCTGAAGGTCATTGTGAAAGCATGCAAAACTGTTATTTGGTCTTACACAACACTTCTGTATCTTAAGTTGGTTGGTTGGTACAGACCTTGTCAGAAACTACTTTATTTGAGCTGTAACGTAGCAGGCAGTGAACTGCTGTTTTTTAAAAGTATTGAAATTGTGAGGCTTTTTGCTACCTATTTCAAAGTGCTGCAACTCCTGCCGAATATTTGACAAACCTTACTCTGTTTCTTTTATGGTAAAATTCCTGTCCATCATCAAAGTAGTGGATGCTACTTGAAACATCCCATCGTTCCCCAAACCAGATTAAGTAACTATTATTTGGCGTATCTTATTACCTGGATGTCTAACCTTCATCGAAGTATTGAATACCGTTGACATGGTTGTTCGTTTCCTGCCTTTCCAGCTGATTATTTACTTCATCGTGTCAGCAGCATGTGGTGGTCTGAGCTGGCCCTGTACCAGAAAGACTTAGTACAGCTATTCCTCTGCAGCCCAGTGGTCATCCCTAGCCTGGTATCCAACCTATTCTAGCTCCAGTTTGCTGGTCTGATTGCTACCCTTGCCAAATAGGCTGGCACCTATTGATAGAGAAACAAATGGCATATGATATGAGAGTTCTGATTGGTTAGGAGTCACACAGTACTCATAATGGCATGGTAACAAACAGGTATTTGGAATTTCGATCCCTGTTACGATGCTTCTGAGAAATATTAGATTGCGGATATAATGCAATACGTAATTATGTAAGAGTCAAACATTTCAGTGGGGACAGGTGACAGACTGTTCTACGGAGAAGCGATCAGCGGAGCAAGCTGGAGCTAGAACAGGATGGATTCCAGGCTAGCTCATCCCAACACAGTGTGTATCACTGGACTGTCCTCCACAGCGGAAATATTCTGTAGTGGATAAGAAGTACCTAAGAAATACACCATACATAACCTCTTTGAGGAAGTGTTGTCAAAATATGATGTGTGCCGTCTATTTATGCAATAAAACTATAAGTTGATAAGATATGTTGATTGCTTAATCTTGTAATATTATGGATAAAGTTAATAAATAGTAAATAAATAAAAAGTAAATAAATGCTTAAGTCAGGATCTGTTTGTCTTTGCCTTGTATCCTTTTGGTTTGGTTTATTTGCTATTGGACACTTTTAAAACATTGTTAGATATCAGTTAGAAGTAATGACAACATTTGGAAATTGTGCAATCTCTTACCATTTGTAAACAATTTTTAGCCAAGTTTAGTCAGGGGGAAGCCTTGTCATGTATTTTGTAATTTGTCATTTTCAGATTTGAGCCAAAGGTTAAGATTAAACAACAATACCTGCAAAGTGCAGACTTTGGCTTACACTGAAAAGTATATCAGTACTATCAATTGCCAGTATAGTCCTAGTTATTGACTAGTTGTATGATCCCACAGAGAAAGACTAAATGCCTAGCAAACCAGTAAACACAGCTTGCAAGTTAGAAATCTGTCGTAGTTGATAACAGTAGACAAGAGTTTCAGTAAGTCCTCATCATTTGCAGTGTAGTTGTGCACATTTCCAATTATGAAACAGCACTCCTGTGTCCTCTTCATTTGATTGCTGCTGACTTACAATATTCACTACATAGCACACTCTGTCTAAACTGTATTTACTAGTTTCTATTAGCTATGATATTCATTGCTTTTACATTATTTTTTTCCCATATACTTGGGTAGGGACTGTATTTATACTATTAAGTATTGTTAGACTTGTCAAGGAAGGTGGTCCATGCAGCCTGAAAATTAAGAATTGATATGGACTTGTATTAATGGAATAAGTGTTGTATTGTACAGCATCTGGGAATATCTAATTATGTGTTCTTTGTTATGATAAATATATCAAAACATCCTGATTGCTAATTGTATTTCCCCTATGATATGAGCTAAAAGTACAGTGATGGCCCCGTCACATTCGTCGTACGATCATTGAACAATTGCAAACTGAGGGCATTCTTAAGATAGTCGTTTACGTACCGTACAAAATTCAGCTGTCTTGTTACTGAAAAAGCTGTCTTAAATCCTTGTTAATGGTTCTTTCTGTCACTGCCTACTTAAAAATTCTAAGACATCAAAATTCTAAGATGGTGTATGGCGAATGTGACGGCATCATTACTATTGTATAATGAAATGATTATTGCTAATTATATAACATGTATCTGCTAGTTTGCAGTGTTTGGTGCTGCTTATACATGTTGTGTGTACATATACATGTATCTAGTCTTGTACATCAGTTAGGCTTCAATAGGTGTATATATTCATGATATGAACTTGTAACTTCATCTAGCTATGTCATACTTTTCTGCAGCAGGAATTACATGATACCGGACCAGTTAGCCTTAATATTATATAGACCTATGTACTATATCTTTACTCATGCTTGAGTCTTCAAACAATGCATATTGGTATCTATGTCTTAATTGAATACAATAGTTAAACAGTTAGATATGCAAATTGTTGCAGAGAACTTAGGAGGAGTACAAAGGCACCTGCCTCAGAGCAGGATTGCTCTTCACTGTTTCTTGAGTGTGTGCGGTTCAATTGAACTGTTTTTCATCATTGGACTTTTTAAAAAAGTATTTCAACTGCTTTCTGGACATTTGAACTGTGTTCTTTTGTGCACAGTCCTAGTCTGTACTAGACTGACTGACAGTGGAGTGTGATAAATGCCTACAATCTGCAGTGTGCAAAAATTCAAAGCAAGTTACTGAAAAATGTTGGTGGAAGTAGCTTTCTTCTTCTGCTGAAAATATTTTATCATTTTGTCCATCAAACATGCATACTTACCAGTGGCACAAGGTACAAGCAGTCAGCTCCACCTAAATTGGCTTAGATTTATACCAGAGTTTGAAGAAAAAGATGCAATTCTCAGGCTTCCTTCTTACAGACACACCAACATTGGTCATGTTTTAAAATGACTTGATTGCCATTATGTTGTGCCACTGGTGCTACATGCATGGAGGTTTTTAGTTACCTTGCCTGTATAATTATGTCATATTCCTCGCTGCTATTCATATGTACGGAGAGTGCTAATCATTAAATGCCATGTGGAAAATTAGTTTTTCTGCAAGCTTTTGTATGTGTATGGAGAGGTAGTGTTGAATGTGTGTGTGTGTGCTTTTGTGTGTGTGTGTGTGCATGTGTGTATATATGTGTGTATGTATGTATGTGTGCCTTTACTGTTGCCTCCTTAGCATATTATAATACTAGTATGTTAGGCTACGTTCTAATGACGGGGAGATCGTAGAGGCACAGAAACGATATCATTAGAACCTGGTCTATATGATGGAAATCGGGAATCAGCGCCCCCCTCCCCTTATAATATCTATACACGGTAGATATCATAGAGATCGGGGGTCTGGCATCCAGGCTTCAGAAGGACTCCGGGTGGACTCCTCGACTTTGAGTCGACTCCGCGTGTGTAAACCCAGCCTCCAATTCGACTCAAAAACGCGTGTGTGAATAACGCCGTTGATAGATACACTACGAGTCCAGTCATCATAGGCAACTTGTTATTGATTGCGCTAAACCTAAAGCACGCTTGGTGTTTAGTCCCCATTGCCACCAAAATTATACGTCACGTTGTGGTAGATTCCCTCCACAGTCGCATTTACGTAGATTAGAAAGTCGTATACAATGTCTAAGAAAGATATGTTGTCTTTCCGTTTACCCGACCGACCATACCAAAAAATCCCAAGAAGTTTTCCTTTCACACTCGGTTGGCTGAGATGTGTAGTAAGCACTGTACGTATTTGTTCAGTTTATCAATATACTTGTGCTTGTAGTATGTATATAGGCTGTGCAACTACGATATGGTATTGAAAATATGTGTACAAGTGTCCTGAAGCACTTAATCTTTACATTGTAACACTGTATTTGTTGGATCATCTCTAAAATCTTAAAAAAACAAGAGTTCCGCGACCTCATATCCATGAACAATTCTATTTATGCAAATGACTTACACATTTACATAATCTATGCTTAATCATAAACACCTTTATCTTACTTACACATGTTGCAATATTGACAGTCCTATAATTTTACAATTAGATGAATTTGGGTGTTTTTGCATTAATTATTCAAGTTAGGAATTCATTGGCATAATTGGTATCTATAAACTACATATGTTACACGTATTTGAGTCTTATAATGGAAAACACTGAAAATATAGATTGTCCTCATTAGCTATGCAAATTAAGTCCCAATTAGCATAATTTGCACTTCATTGTGTACATCTCTGTCTAAGCTATCCGCATACTGAATATCATGGAAATCCGTCGTTCCTTTGTTCAGTTATTCTCCTTAGAAGATTTTCACAATAACGCCCCTGCAGTTCCAGAGCAAGCTGCTAGGGGGCCCAAACCCACACCACGTCTTCATTACACCACAAGCTATCTGCCACCAAAAAATCAAGACCATAGCATGTCCAGGTCAAGAGATGCAAAAATGGAATTTCTGATGCAGTACCAAGGTCACATACCAGGGGGCCCAAAATCGACCTTGAATTTCGGCTTCACAACACCTGCCCACATACCAAATATCATTGTAATCCATCAAGACGTTCTTGAGTTATGCTGACTACAGTAGTCCGGAAACACACACAGACAGACAGACAAACAGACAAACAAACAAACAAACAAACAAACAAACAGACACACAGACACACCCAAAACTATATCTCCATTTTTCATGGAGATAAAAACAGGGAATCCCTACCTATCGACCATAACGTTATACGTTCTCTGCCTAACGTCAAAGTTGTTTACCTCGACACTGCCGTGTGCATACTTTTAGTATATGTGAATACAGCCGGGGTGTGTGAATCATTTATTAACTTTGCTATGTTGATTTTGCTTCAGCAATTGTCAGGCTTGAAATTGCCGTTTTTGAAAGTGAAGGATAAAGGTGACGGATAAAGGTTAACGGACGTTACGGCTAACAGTCTTCTATTTCTGCTTTAGTGGAACGCTGGATTGTAACTTGAATAGCCATATTGTGCTAGACCAGGGCGTCAAAATCTCCCCACTGCAGGTCAACGTGGCACTGACACGGGGTGCCGTTACGTGACAAAGTCCTTCCTGGGTGGTCATTAGGCGGTGTGTAGTGGTTGAGAAGCTATACACAAAGTAGTCTCTACCAGACTAACTACGCTAGCTATAGGGAGAATATATGCCAGGGAAGTTTGGCCACCAGGGGGTTTCATTTACAAGCGGGTGAAATACTGACCTTCACCGTGGACTGACTCTACTGGCTAATTATTCCTTTTTTTTGCCGAATTTTACTATCCATACGCCCGTAGGTACGCACGGTGGAGGCTACACACAAAGACAGCTTGTCTGCAATTTGTAGAATCTGAAGCTTCTGGATAGGACAGAAGATGCAGCGTCTCCCTTTGTTTGTGTTCTTCAGTCTCATGGCTGCTACAGGTGAGTTTGATACGTTGCTGAGCTGTCTGAAGGCGTCCTATCATAGCCCATGCTTAACGGGTGGCTGATTTTGCTCTTAAACTCAACTTGGGTCATTGTGTCTCATGTGCTGAAGCCCTTTCTGGCTCATACAGCAGGCTGCATCTTTTAGTAACCATTCTATTTTCACAACAAATGCGTGCGTTATGTGTTAACATTTTCGTTCAAAGTGCTTATAACATGTACAAAGTCTTGGAGGTCGGGGGTGGACCCCACTCCGTCGGGGGTGGAGGTCGGATTGTTAGAGAGTCCTGAAAACATATTTTGTCTGAACTTTGTACCTCGGGCTATCTTGTTTTCTGATACTTTGTAAAGGCATCTTGTGACATTCCTCAGGGTCACTGCATTCAAATCTCACTTGCTGCCTGGTGAAAATGTCGTAAAAATCTCCCGTTCCGCCGGATTATTGGTGCAGAATATGAAGGACAAAAGTACTCTCCAAGCAGAGGTAAGGTACGGGGTATTTTCGACGTCTTTTTGCGGTATTTGATACGTCTTTCTAATTGTGCGGTTTTTGTTGGGGCTTCCTCCCTTTACTTTAATCCCATTGAAGGGTGCGTTTGCGGGCAGAGGTAAGGGGAGGAAGACCCAGCAAAAACCTCACACGTAGAAAAACGTATAAAAGACCGCGAAAATACGTCGAAAATACCCCGGACCTGACCTCTGCTTGGAGAGTATCAAATTTAGTCCCATTAAAGGGTGCGTTTGCGGGCAGAGGTAAGGAAAATGGGAAGACCCAACAAAAACCGCACAAATAGAAAGACGTATAAAATACCGCGAAAATACGTCGAAAATACCCCGGACCTTACCTCTGCTTGGAACAACAGTGTAGTACAAGTACATCAAATAGATATAGCTTAACTTAGAAATACCTTTTACCGTAATGATGATCATGTACACGATATCTGCAGGCGAGATGCTGGCAATGTCCGAAGGTCGATTGGGAAGAAGTTGGTTCTTTGGTTATTTTGGGTCTGTTGACGTCAAGTATTACCTCCACACGCGTGAAAATTTGGGTAAACCGACAGTTCTGGGGGGCAACAACCCAAACGTGAGCCAAACGCCCTACCGCCCTGACCGCCCAACAAAATTCATCATTCACGGGTTCTGGAGTCAGGGTGATAGTCAGTGGATTGTGAACATGGCCAATGCACTGCTACAAGAGGTGAGTCGGCTGTACATTAATCAATCAATGAAACAATCAATCAATCGATCGATCTATCGATCAGTCAATAAATCAATGGTTAACCTACATGTAGCTATGTCATTTTTTTCGTTGATACAGCATACAATGGAATAAGAATAGCGTTTCTAAACGTTTTTTTTTTACTTTTGAATTTTCATCTTCATTGTGTTTCTACGGCATCATATGCTGAAATAAATGTTACAAAATCGACAGTAGCTAAGAAAGTGTTTGCCAAATTTTCTGTCTTAAAAGGAGGATCTGAATGTATTTGCTGTGGACTGGAGTTACGACGCTGGTCCGGGAGTAACCGGAGCGAATTATCTAGTGGCGGCGTCGAACTGTCTAGAGGTTGGTCGGGTGAGTACATTTGTTACGTAAAGATGTTCGTTCCGTGGTTCATGGATATGGCGGATCTCGTCTTTCACAACGACGTCAAGGTGTATCAGTTTCTCTTCTTTTCACAGATTGTTGGGGAGTTTGTGACCGAATTGGGACAAGCTCCGGACAAGACACACGTCATCGGCCACAGTCTGGGAGCTCACGCTGCGGGGTTTGCTGGGAAGACTACAAAGTCCCAAGGACTCACAGTCGCACGAATCTCCGGTATTTTCTTTAAAAAAAAGCTATTCAAAATATTTTAGTTGGTGGAGTTTTACTGTTTTACTACATTTTACTATGGTGGAGTGGCTATGGATGCATGTGCGTTTAATGTAAACAGCCTAACTCAAGCAGCTGTGGATGGATGTTCATGATATTTGATAAGTGGGTAGGTGTCGGTGAGACACGAAAAGCCATGTTCAAGAATGGGTCTTCTGGTGGATTTCTATAGCGGCACTTATATTTACGTGTGTTGTAGACAGCATAACTTGAGAAGCTGTGAATGTATCCGCACGATATTTGGTAGGTGGGAGGGGGTCGAGAAAACGAAGGTCAAGTTTGATAATGGTCCTCCTAGTGGCTTCCTTTGGTACTGCACCGGAACTTCAAATTTGAGGTCTGATTTTCTGGAAGTGCTTTGGTCGTGATTTTTAAGTGGTGGATATCTGTTGAAAATAAGAGAAAGTAGACTTGTTTAATACTCACGGCTTAGGATGGAAACGAGAAGCTTTCAAACGGCATCCGTCATTTATCGTCAGCTCTGTGGTTTTTCTAATGACATGTAATCTGCCTGTAGGATTAGACCCAGCAGGCCCGCTGTTCAGAGGCACTATCGACGCGAACAGGTTAGACAGAAGCGACGCCACGTTTGTGGACGTCATCCACACAGAAAAGCACCATCTGGGGTTACCAGAACCGGTGGGACACGTTGATTTCTACCCAAACGAAGGATGGAAGCAGCCTGGATGTAAGGGTGAGTCCTTCTTTACATTGTTGCAAATCAGGGAGTAATGATCATTTTAAAGATCAAAGTGACCTACACGTTACCTGACAAATGTACGGGGTGGGTAAAAAAGTAAGGTCTTTTTATCACAGCAGGCTCAATGGTTGCCTTCGCCAGAAGGTTATGCTTTCGGGTTTGCTATGGTGGAGTGGCTGTAGATATATGTGTGTTTGTATATGCTATATATACTGTTTATCGAACTGTTTCTCTACGTGTCTCAATTCTTTCAGGTATAGCATGGATATTACCTGGATATGGACGGAAGAAGATGAGAGGGTCCTCGGTTATACCGCTAGACTCCTGCAGCCATGGAAGGGCGTACGAGTTCTATACTGAGTCTATCAACTCGAGCTGCCAGTTCCTGGCCTACCGCTGTCAGGATTGGGACACTTTCAACAGACGCTGGGAGCAATGTGACGTCTGCGGGCATAGCGGTCAGGATAATCGGTATGTTATGTGGTATTGATTAAGCATAATATTCATTGACACCTGAAAGACACGTTATACATACACACAGACATGTATGTATGTATGTATGTATGTATGTATGTGTATATATATATATATATATCTACATATGTATTTTCATTCACAGTGTCTGTTCGGAGATGGGGTACCGTTCCAAGAACTATCCGAACTCACATGGTAGCATGTACTTGGTGACAAGTAAGGATCCTCCTCCCCACTGGCATTGCAGTAAGAATGTTTTTTTCACCTTCGCCAGAAGGTTATGTTTTCAGTTTTTGTCATGGTGGCTTGTGTGTTTGAAGTAAGGCCATGTTGATTTCATTATATCAATGCCATCCACGAGCCCATCAATTTTCGTCCGTTTCCAAAAAAAAACGTTTTCGAAAACGATACCAATGTTTAGCCTCCGTTGCAGGCTCTGAACCGGCTTTTTGGGGTGCTAAATAATACACTTTTTGCAGCCAGCCCGTAACTATCAGCCAACCCTGTAACTAGCCGGCTGATAGTTACAGGGTTGGCTGATAGTTACGGGCTGGCTGCAAAAAGTGTATTATTTAGCACCCCAAAAAGCCGGTTCAGAGCCTGCAACGGAGGCTAACCAATGTTGTAGAATGCCAAAATCACTTCCAAAGTCAAAGAAGAATCTATTTTTCGTCAAACCATACTCTGTGTGTTAGTCATTTGTTCAACTTTCCTGATCACGTAGATTTAATAATTAAGGCTACTTTTTTTTGCCATTTTTTTATTCGCACACTCGCACCAGTTTTGGGGTTTCCAGAGGATGTCATCCATATAATCAAATCAACATGGCCTTACAGCATAAACCGAGAAGCTGTGGATGGATCTTTGGTATATGATATTTTGTAGGTGGGTAGGTCAACCTCAATAATGGGCCTCCTCGCTTCCTAAGGTGCACTGCAGCAAGACAGGAATATCGATAGATATCAATCGTCATCATCATTATTATTGCCCCATGTGTGGCCATAGGACTGTCGGTTATGAACCACTCACACCGGAAAGGACGCCTACTCTTTTCGGTAAGTGCGGTGGGTTCTTTAACGTGCTCGAGGTGTGGCTCTCTTCAAACACGAGACCATTTAACGTCCTATCCGAGGTACGTCCCTAGGTACTCATTCACACCTGAGTGAAGTGAGGAAAGTCTTGTAAAGTGCCTTTCCCAAGGGCACAACATCGGGGCCTATCAGTGGTTTTGACGTCGAGACCTTTCGGTTCTGGGGGAAACACATAACCGATGGCGCCAAACGATGCCACATTATGCAAATGCACTTCTGTCAGGAAGGATAAACAAGTATCCGTTTTCTAAAATTTTTTTTTTGCAACTCACAGCATGTATTTTCTCATTTTGCAACTGCTTTTTACGACTTACAGTATGGCCGAAAACTTATTTTCATTTTTGGAAACGGACGAAAATTGATGCGCGCGCGGATGTCAAATCAACAAGGCCTAAGCATAAATTTCCTGGTATGTGTGCAGGTGTATCGGGGATCCATGACACTGAGGCCACTCAGAGTGATCAGTGTGTGCAGAACGTGAGCCCCGACTTGCGACAGGAAATACGGAACTTCATGGACTCCATGACTGACATCCAGCAGATGGGGCTGGAGGAAGATTTCTGCAGGTCCTTTCTCACCTTGTATTATTACCTTCGCCAAGAAGATTATGTTTTCGGTAGCGTTTGTGTTTGTTTGTGCGTGTGCGTGTGTTTGTTTGTGTGTGTGTGTGCGTGTGCGTGTGTTTGTGCGCGTGTGCGTTTGTGTGTGTGTGTGTGTTTGTGTGTGTGTGTGTTTGTGTGTATGTATGTGTGTGTATGTGTGTGTGTGTGTGTGTGTGTTTCCTGGATGGACTGTCTTCATATTTGGTATGTGGTTAGGTCTTCATGGGACCCGAGGAGATGATTAGATTTTGAGCTCCCTAGCAGCTTTCTATGGTACTGCAGCGGAACTTCCGGTTGTGTTATCTTATGTCCTGGACAACCTATGGTCTTGATTCTTGGTTAGTAGATAGCTCTTGTAGTCGGAAAGAAGTGACGTAAGTATGAACCCCTAGTAGCTTTCATTTTCATTGTTATTATATCGTTTGGATACGAAATATGATGCTTGTTGGCAATGGTGTGTGCTCGTATGTATTTGAATACAGAAGAGTGATAGGAAATGGTGTACCCACAGGCTGGCAGGAATTTGGCGTAGCCGGAGACTTGTAGGGTGAAAGGTCAACTTGGAGGTCATAATTTGGCATGAAGTGGTAGAATCAGCTCTATATGGTAAATGGAAGAGGCTACTAATTCACGGGGAGGTATTGGAATTGTTTTTAGTCTGTGTTTTTTTTTGTACAATGTATATATTTTCTAGACAGAAAGTGGTCAATGGACACATAGAAAGTGCCTAAATGCAGCTTTTTATGTATAATTTACAGAATGTATTCTGATATGGAGGCTATCGTAGCCAACATCACAGCACCTGTATCCAACTGCGGACCCGAGGATGTTCCTGATATCCTGGAGTACATAGCAGGTTTGTTAGGGGGCGCTTTCTTGGGGCAACGCGGTTTAGTTACGCTATCTAAACCTCCTTGCTTGGGGGTATACCTGTAGCTCAACTGGTATCAGCCTCTTAGTTGAGCTCTTGGTTCCAATCAGTTTGTTACTGGGAAACCCCCATTCAATCCTGGGTAGAGCATCTCGGTTGTAGCTGGACCCGTCTTTTGTAAATGAGGGGGGGGGGGGGCCGGGGGGGGGGGTGTTCGAGAAGGTGCATTGCGCATGTTGAGGGGGGAATATGCCATGCTACTGAAACAGCAAAGAACCTTGCTGCTCGATGCGCCACTAGGCACTACAAGGTGAACAGCAACAATATCACATCCTTGTAGACGTGGAAAAAGTATCAAGACATGGAAAGACCCAGCTAGGGTGGACCATATGTGTGTGTTTGGGGGGGGGGTCGAATTAGTTGTTGTGTTTCAGTCAATAGGTAACACTTAAGGCCATTTAATGAATGATGTTATGACCACTTCAGGAAAAGTGGGATTTACCAATGTTGGTAAATATCAGGTAAATTTGGTACTAGTATTAAATGGTTGCCATGGTCAATATTGGCCGACGTAAGTCATAACCATTGGATAACAAGGTTCTTTATTCACAATCAGGATCTATATATAATCAATAATCAATATATAAGATCCTGGTTGTGAATAAAGAACCTTGTTATCCAGTGATTTTCTAACCTGATGAAAATTCACGGAAATACCACCATTGGTAAACCCAGCTTTTCGTGTTGGTTAGGGCAGTACATGTACATAAGAAAATGCATACTACGCGTAAAGATTTCCACAAAAAAACTGAATAAAAAAGTGCTTGATTTCATTTCATACTATATTGTATTTCGTACGATTTCGTAGAATTGATGTGTGAGCAATAATGAAAGCAGAAGTTGCATACGTTGTATCTTATACCATTTTCGGACAATACGGTTTCTAATATCATCATTATGCCATATTCTTCCCATCACAGACGCCAAGTTCGACGCCGTGCTGGCCTGGGTCAGCACCAGTGATGGCGGCTTCACTCTGCCGTCGGCAACTCTGGTCATCGGCCTCCAGCTCATCGTAGCCTGTGTCACACAGGCTCTCCCTGTCAGGGGCTGATTTGGGTCTTCTCCTAGGGCCTGAGCAGTCAGAGGGCTGCTAGAAGCTTGATTTAGTCAGGCTAAGCTAATCGCAGTTGTCATTTTCAGGCAGCTAACATCTCTGGCAAAATATTACTAGTATCCTTACGTATTTGATTGACCAGTTTCTTCTACTTTTCGGTCTGCAGAAGGGTCTGGTAGAAGCTAGCGTGGGGCTAGTGCTTGGGACTAGTTTTTTTTTTTTTTTCATCCATATAGCAGATTGCTTTCAAATTCCTCCCATTGAGGAAGCGCTATTCATCAATCTTTTAAAAACTATTCATGTGTGAAACTGTTATGACTCCGTGAATTTTATCTGTCCTAGTGAATTTCATTCGTTGTTTGATGTATTTTTCAATGAACACCTTTGTCAAGATTCTGTGTGAAAGTCAACGCAATTCAGCTTTGCGTACTTGGCTGCTGTGTTGATTTTGATTAAGTTTGAAGTTAAATCATTGCAGCGCTAGTATAAAAAGAAAACAGATCAAGTTTGGGAGCCCGTGCTCCTGTAAGGCTACGCTGACTTGATTATATGGATGACATCTACATCTAGTCACTAGATATTAATGTTATTTCATAATTTACTCTCTTATCCCTTGCATGGCAGTTTTTATTGCCTGCGTGAAGGCGGTTATGTTTTTAGTAGTGATGGTTTGTGTTTGTGTGTTTGCGCGCGCGCGTTTGTATGTGCACGTGTGTACGTACGTGTGTTTGTGTGACTTAACATGTGACAAATGTAACTGAAAAATAGAGGAATATCAAATTCATTTTGTGATGAATTGTCCAACTTATAGTAAACAGAGAGATGCGCTGTTACAGACTATTCCTACTAAGACAAACTGCACCCAGTCTGGTACACAGCGATATTTTCTATGTACTGTTGTCATGTCCGACTCGTATATCCACATACATAGGTCAATTTCTTTATAAATCATTCCATAAGCGAGACAGAATTACCCATACATGACTATATAGTAACCCATATACTGGTATTGGTGATATTTTGCAGTTAGAATTGTATGATAGATTAGCCTTGTAGTATTGTTGATTTAATGATTGTTGAGCAATAAAGTTCATTCATTCATACATTCATTCATTCATAGATATCAAACCTCCTTGATCATACAAATCAAAACCTGATTTTCATAATTGATGAGAAAGCACTATAATTCCATAGTGGCAGATGACCAGAATGTCATACTTTAGGCATTTGGGACAAATGATCAACTGATATAATTTCTGGAAAGATACTTAACTTGCCTAATTCATGAGAACCATTTATCATACGTCAATAAAAGGGTCAACATCATTTGGCAAATGTATGAGGTCGTGAACTTCTAGTTGGAAGTGTTTTAATGATGACAAGAGGTTCCAAAGCTGAACAGATATATAGCTAAGCGAAGCCGACGTGAACCCCTGGTGGTCTCGTTCTCAGGTTCTCACCGGCGCCCTAAGCGTTTCCGCTGAGACCATCATGCTCTCTCACCACGTATCCACCTTGACTTCCCTTCTCTATACAAATCTCTTCAGTGCAATGTTACCATTAAGGTGATTATGCTGGGCTTCAAAACACATCTATCCAAAGTACAAGCCACATATAAAGCCATACATTTCTTATTCAACGAAAATAAATATGCTACTAGTATTTCCAAAACTTGGTACAACGACATCACGAAATACGATAAGCTAAAGAATACACCCATTTTACAGATTCTGAAGAAGTTTTCTCCTACTAGAATTGTTACTTTTGCCATACTTTGTACATTGTATAATTGGTGTGCGGTAAAAGCCATTCATATATCTTTATGTTTCAATCTTAAGCCCCCTTCACACATTAGCGTATATACAAGTCCTCATGAGTTGCGTGTTCACATTTTTCTGGTTTAGAAAGTCTGGAGCCGAAGAATTAAGTCTTTGGTTCAATGACTAGGCTGCATAGCGGTGGGTCAAACAGCTTCTTCCCCGCAAACTTACTTAAACCAAAAATAAACTGTTAATGCGCAACTCATACGCACTTGAATGTACGCACAAGTGCGATGGGGCCCTTAGACGAAGCAGATTGAGAGATGTATTCCCATCAAACTCCCCCAAAAAACTGCCAGTCCCCTTGCTTTATCCCGAGAATTTCTGCAGCCAGTCGCGGACTCCCTCCGGGTAGTAGCCAAACGGACCCGGCCAGCCCTTGTATACGCACACTCCGTCCAGCACGATGTACAACCTGTGGGAAGGAGTACAGAAATAATGGATTAAAAACAATAGAAACAAGTATAACCAGCTGTAACTTGCATGTTTTTATCACATGTAAAGGACGTATGTGCATGTATAGATGCAATAAAGTTATTGCAATATATGCCGATCATAAATGAGTAGTGTCTTTCAATGTACATTTAATTTATCATCCAAATCCTTCTCCTTCTTTGGTTCAACATTGAACCAAATGTTTTGATCTGAATCATTGATTAGTCACCATTTCAAAATCAGACATCGGTCAATTCTGAACAATAAGCCTGTCCAAGTATGTCATTATTTACTGAAAGAAGCAAAAATAGTATCAAAGACATTGACAAACAGCGGTGACATGCTGGCCTTTATTGCAATGTCCAGAAAGCTCATTTGAAGCATCGATGAACAGCTGTAAGAATTTGTACAAACCAGTGACATTTTCATGCCCAAAGCAGTATATAATAGCTCTTCCCTGCTATGTCGCCGACGTGCAAAGACCGCTCCCATAAGACGCGGAATTTTTAGAATATTTGCAACTCAATCGCAGTACTTTACAGCCTGGCTTGTTGTTAGCAAGCGAAAAGATTGAGCCAGCGGTTACTACGGAAGATATGGTACCCAGGCCATTACTATGCTAACGGCTCCACCCCTGAGGCGCTACCAAAGAAGGCAAACAAAGGTGCACCTTCTGAGTGGTTAATGAATGAATGGATGGATGAAGACCTTTATTGTACACACATGTCCAATGGGTTCAGTACAGGTCACAACAGAAAATATCACAGTTTGTAAAATATACATATATGTACAATGATAAGCTAGTACTAGTCTAATGATTACGTGAATTTGGCCTATTCTCGTTTCTTAGTAATGGTGTAAATATGGGTACAGGTGTGCTTGATAATCAAAGGTTTGTACATGTATAATAAAGCAATTAGAAATATGAACTTCCCCGCGTTGCTACCGGTAGTTAACCGGTAACCCACCTGTCGGGCATCGCTGCGTAGGCGCGTGCGGCGACGTTGTCCATGGTGTCCACCAGGACAGGGCAGGGCATGTCGTGCAGAGCCAGTATCTCCGCCGCCGCCAGCCTCTCCTCCAGACACCGGTGCTGCCGGATGTCCATCGACATGCCCACGCTCGTGGCCCAGCCGTCCGTGGGGTGTGCCTCGGCCACGTACACCACTACGAAGTCGGCCACGGCGGCGAAGTCCGACATGATCCGCTTGACCACGTCCAACTTCGCCAGGAACGGTGGTCAGGTGTTGCTGCCGAAGTTGATGACCAGAGGGCGGGCCGCCCGGGCGAACTGAAGCAGCCGGCAGGAGCTCCCGTCAAGCCTGACAAGGGAGGGGTCGGCGGCCTTGCCTCCCGCGAAAACCTCAGCCTCGAACCAAGATGTCAGGATGGGAAGGAATCCTTTCCAGGCAGCAAAGCCTGTCGATTCGTACAGGTGCTGATGGCACTGCCCGGGCGTTTCCAACATCCCTGGAGCTATCCTGTCTGCCAGTTTTTGCTGTAGAGACAACACTTGTTGTCTGAGTGGCGGGAAAAGGCATGCTGTCCTCAGCAAGATAGACCGGACCAAGAAAAGTGTACTTCCCAAGACCCAGAGCAGCAGAAGCTGCACAACTTTCAGGGCCTTCTTCAAGTCGACGGCAGTGGAGGCCATTTCTGTGTGTTTCTGCAGCAACGGGTGACGCAAATGAAATCAGATCCCCTCTTCCTTTTGTTTTTATCGGGGTCGCTCTCAAGTCCACATTTACGTTCACACAGCATGTGCGGTCAAGGGTAACGTTACCATAGGAGTGGGCAAACGCCTTCTGAATCGGTATACTTGCTGGTTTTGACGAAAGAAAGAAAGTACTGTTGGCCATGAACATTGATTAAGGTTCCCAAGTAGAATTATATTAAAATCCAAAGATCGCATTGATTGAAGTTTGTAGATACTCTATTTAGTCTCCATTCTTTGAACTTTATTCCCTTTGTGTTCCCCCATACATTTCCTGTTACGTCGTGTTGTTACCTTCGCCAAGGGTAACGTTACGTATACGTTTCCATTGTCCTTTGTGGTTGGCAGTAAAAAAGGAAAGGAAAGTGATCTCGAACCAGTTCAGCTCAAATGAACTCAATGAACAGATAAGCTAATCTTCCACTGGTCGTGACAGGAAGACAGGCGCTATATACAGTATTTACAGGTTCATTGTACCGGGGAAATTCCCCGAGCTCTTTTCGACAAGAACAATGAACAGTGCACCACGGCTTAACGTCCCGTCCTAAGGACTGCGACCTTTTCCGGCAGCGTGCATGTCGGGTGAGCGACACAACCGGGATCGAACCCGGGGCTTCCAGTTCCAGAGACAAGATCGCTAACCACTGGACTACGCACGCTATGGGTGAGTTTGTGGACAACATAACTCGAAAAATGGTAAACGGATCTCTATCTAATGATAGTTGGTGTGCGAGTGTATGTGAAACGAAGGACAAGTCCGATTATGGACCGCCTAGTGGCTTCCTGTGGTACTGCAGCAGAACTCCCAGTTTTCATATCTCACGTTCTGGATATCGTATGGCCATGATCTTTAAAGGTAGATACTAGTAGCTTTTGCTCTCATGACGAAGTGGTATAGGTTTGTGTTAACAGCTTTGTCATGACTTTTGGTATGTAGGTAGCTAAAGTGATTCAAACAGGAGAGCCTTATTTGCATGATCAATGAGAAACATTTATAATACGCCAGTCGTAAATGGTAACAAAGGTATGAAGTCATGGAACTCTAGTTTTTTTGTCAAAGATGCCAACAATACACAAGTAAACAGACACAGGTAGCAATAATGACAGACACTTCTGATGGTTCAGGTATAAAAATAATGTTTATTGGCAGTACAAGTAGTAGCAATATGGCGAGTACTGCCCCCTACCGGAGCTATTGCAGATGAACCCATCACAGTGAAGCCATAACCAGGGATTAATACATCTATAGTCAGCATACAATTCATCAAACTGGCTGTACAATCTATAACTGCAATGGATAAGGTTAGGGATGGACCTGAAAAATTGTGGGGAGTGGGCATTTGTGTGAAGATGTCTTTGCCAATTTGTTTTTTCTTTTGAAAACTCCTTGTACAAAGTTTGTTTCGTTTTTCCTACCCTGTAAATTTAATACACATCACATTCCTTCTGGGTATACATCATCAACCTTCAGCCTGCTAAGTTACCTGTTTGGCACCAAATCTGCATTGATTATAGGGTTATTTGGCAGGTAAAAGGTTAATGATAGAGTATGTGAATATAAACACTCTGAGGGGACTCAGCTCAAGTCCGCAATAACATTCAAGGAAGCACTGTACGAGTAATCCTGAAGCAAATGGCAGAGGAAATATTAGCAATGTCTTTCTACTGTGTTTTTTTTCTGCAGACAAACACTACACTGGCCCACATGGCAGACATCCTTCAGTCCTATGTAAAAATAAGTTTACTACTGCATTGACTTTCAACTTGGTAAAACAAACTAGAGCTTAAGGTTAACAATTTTCCCCAACTGCACCTCAATGAAGATAACCTATAAAATATTCCGTGGCAACAAATACCAAACATGTCAAACTAAAACATACAGTTACAGTTGTAAATACTGTTCCATTTTAAATGTCTTTGATACTAGGTTTGCAGTGCACATCGCTTATTGTACACTCTTTAAACCATACATTGCATCATAGCACTACAGATAGAAGAATATCATACATGCATATATAGAATTTTAAGTGTATTAGGAATAGCAAGCAGATGTGCAAAGCTAGTATAGCTCTTGGATGCATACTGGGTATCTATGTTAATCATATGACTAGTTATGTGATGATGAAACTTTGCCATCTTTACCACTTGCATAATACTTAATGATGTTTTAGTAGATTCTGCCTTCTACCAAAATCACACTTTGTTTGAAATACAGGATCAAGAAAAGAACAGAATTCAAGGCACTTTCTGGAACAGACATCCAGGGTTAGTTCTGACATAAATAAACTACTTTATCAATCATCAAGTAGATTATGAATGTCATTAATTTGACAATCCCTGCAACTTTTAAACATCGAGCTGCAAGCTCACACTCGACGTGTAACAGAACTCTATCTTGCAGGAAGACACAATAAACAGCTTTCCCCAAGCCACAATCCCTACCCATACATGTATACCCATATAGGGTAAGGTGTCTAATCTATAGCTATACACAAAATACTGTCATTAAATATATTAACAATCCTTATATGATATTTTCATATTCTGAGATTTTCACTCATGACTGTGCTATGGCCTGTATACCTGAAACACCATTTACCCTACTACCATATTCAACCATACCCTTTTAAAGTCATTAATGTGAAATGAGCAAAAGACAGTCACATTTAGATGATTAAGATTCTCTAAGAATCAGTGTGTTGGATGAAATAACATAATTCGTATATGGCATTTTTTTGTTGGTTTTCATTTCCTCCATGAACACAAAATATATCTGTAATGTATTTGAGACAAAAAAACAACAACTGACTAATTGTTCTTTGTATGTGGCTATTTCACAAAGTCTGATTTCATTGTGGCTTTCCTAACTTGACACAAGTAGTCAGTGGTCATCTCTTACTGTTACACAAAAATATATGGCATGCAGTAGCACAATGCCAAAAATCACTCACCAATCAATTAAGATTAAAAATACTAAATATAATACAAGGAAAACTAAATTATCAACATTCGTTCTCATCAGCTCACTTTGATCAGATAACAAATACTAAGTACAAATATTGCAGATTAGTGCAGTAAGTTATATAATCATATTAAGTCGTTTTAAGTGCGAGGAAAATATGTGCATGTCATTCCTTACCCAAAGAAGGTTTTCAATACTGAGTTATCAATTCTAAAATAAAACTTAATACCAAACATATTACAGTATGCGGCACTGTTGGTGCTCCAAATGTCTAGATCTGCCTGTGCCATCCTTGTTGATTGTCTTGAAGCATTACCAGACACTAAGACTACGTAGGGAGGCAAAATCATGATTTTTCTCCAGCTCACGGTTTCCGGAGAACAGAATCTTTCTACAGCTAGATGTGCAAAGGTTAGGTGTGACAGGTCGTTCAGTGTGATATAACAAGCTGCTGCTGCGCCGCGTACCTGTGAAGCTGTTTTGTTACGACGAATGGCAGTTATACCGGCTATATAGATACAGATAAATCTGCGGCAAAACGCATTGGAGGAACAATCTTTCCAGAAAACAGTATGCGATCCCCCTTGTGTCCTCTTAACGTCAACATAAAATTATCAGGGATAATACTAAGCTCGCAGCAGCACTATAGTCACATACGGCTACAGTATTGGACCAAAATGTTCGCATAAAACCACCGCAAATATTTCTGCATTTACAGCAGTTTCAGAACTAATCATTGCCTGAATCTTGGACAAATGCAGTGAGCTGTGCCAGTTCACAGAGGGAGCTTCCCAGCAGAAAGGCCTACTGCTCCAGGAACTGTGAGCTTTGAGAAACGTCATGATTTTGCCTTCCTACATCTGCTGGGAGTTTAACCAAGACCTGCACAATTCCCCTTGTTACATCATAGCACGTACTCATGAGTGCCCTACCCTAGGAACTCCTATTTTACAAGAATACTTTGTAAGTACCGATAGTATGTATGGCCAAATTCACCTTAAGTATACCATAAGAATATGATGTTTGAATATAATTATTACAATGATGACTTCGCTTCCGCTCTCATTTACCAAACGTTGCAACTTTAAAACCTATCTAAGATATGAACAGATAATATAAGACGTCATGAATGGCAAGACTTATTCTGTTTTCTCCTGCATCTTTTCTAAGATGGGTATGATCATGTCGAAGGTTGGTCGCTTGGCTGGGTCCTCGTTTAGACAGATCTTGATGAGCCTGCAGGCGTGCTGGGAGGCTCCTGGAGGGATGGTGGGCCGCAGACCCTCCAGAGCAATCTGTACAAACAACATGGGGACATTAAGCAAGGCTCGAAATTCATTTTTGGAAAAAGGCGCACTGGTGCACCCAACCCAAAAAATTAGGCGCACAGAAAAAAAATTGGGTGCACCGCATAAAGTAAAGTTGAAAGTCAGAATTTATATATGTATAAATCATGATTACAAACACTCTTATAAGAACTTCTGTAATAATACAGCTAACAACAAAATTTCACACAAGTAATACATCAAATAAAGTATAACAAAAGGTTATATTGCTTTTTCTGATACTTACATTTCAAGATATTCTGTATACTAGTGTATAATAGTACCTTTTACCCAATACCTTACGAAAATATCTAGGTACACCAGTGCACCCACAGTCAAAAATTAGGTGCACAGCTCCAATTTTGGGTGCACACAGGTGCACATGCACCCACTATTTTGAGCCCTGTTAAGCAAGGTGGTCTTGTGGTCAGGGTTGCTGACTTAGAATCTTTAATCTTTATCTATTGGTTTGGCTGTTCAGCACCCACAGCCAGGGCTGCCCAACTAGCCTGTTGCTATTACAAAGGGCCAGCCAGTACATTGGAATTTTGACATGGACAGTATAACAACCTTTTACATTATTCTAAGTTCATGTACATAAAGACTATTGTATATAAATGATTCAAAATATTGGTATCTACATCGAGAGGTCAGGGTCAGTACGTATATGTACGACTTAGAATCTACAGGTTCTGGGTTCAAACCAATCCCTAGCAGGCCCCAATGTTGTGCCCACGGGAAAGGCACTTTACACCTACTTCCTAACTGAACTTATTATATATAAGTGAAAATGAGTACCTAGCTTTGGATGGGACATAAAGCCGGAGGTCCCATGTTTAAGGAGAGCCAACACCCACGACATTTATCGAGAAGAGGCATATGAACTATAGATTTACATGTAGCACATCATAGTCCATGCTTTTCTTTTTCTCTTTATTATAAATAAGTTGTTCAACATAGAACTACATTTAGCTCTTATGGGCATGAATAATCATATGCACTAAAGATCATTGCTATTACATTGCATTGATAACCATGATACCTTCATGCCAGCCTCCATGGCGGACAGGTCAGCGAAAGGCACCTCCCTGGTGAGGAGCTCCCACATGAGCAGGGCAAAGCTCCACATGTCCGCAGCACGCTTGTTGATCTCGCTCTCTTTCTTCTGCAGAACTGTATGATACAGAGATATGGTTTCCATCAAAGGCCATGATGATATTCAAAAATACAAAACAACACTACATGCTTCCAAGTGTCCTCCTTCCGATTCCTGGGACTGCAACAAATTTATAGAACAGTTAAAGCTTGTTGATCTCATTCTCTGTCTTCCACAGATCTGAAGATTCCTAAGACTGTCAGTAGTAAGTTTGTTTGAGCCTTTGTTTATTCATGATAAGCTCAAATCGGCACGCAGGCAGCTTTTCATGAGGGCAGAGGTAAGGGTCAGATACAATATAGCAGAGATATACAGTCATTTGAGTCATATTCATGGTACAACAATATACAATTGCCACAACATACAACATATAGTAGGGCGAAAGCTGGTTTATGAATGATAGCATGAAAGTTCATCTGTGTTGATCTTATTCTCCTTCTTTTGCAGAACTGAAAGGCACACAGATATCAAATAACATGGTTTCCCTCATTACAGGCCATGATGATATATAAAAATGCTGCAACACAACACTAGATGCTTCCAAGTATCGTTCTTCCTTAAGGAGGAAGGTTAATCTTCTGGTTAGGGTTGTTGACTCGAATCTGGGTTAGAATCCCTAGCAGGCCCCAATGTTTACTCCTTGGGAAAGGCACTTTACACCTACTCCCTCACTCAAATCAGGTGAAAAAGAGTACCTCAAGCTACGGAGGTCCCAAGATTGAGGAGAGCCCAGCACACATATTGAAAAGAGTAGGGTACCATCTCCATCCCAGTGTGAGTGGATAAAACCTTACAGTCCAGTCTTAGGCAGCTTTTACTTCCTATACAAAACTGGTGTGCTATGCCTAACAGTGGTTCTCTGGTCATGCAAAACATGCAAACAAAACTTTTTAAAGCCTGTTAAGTGTGAAAGTTGTTAGTACTTACTCTCTGGTGCAAACCAGGCAGGGTTGAAGAGCTTGCCGGGATTCTGGAAGGAGAACTTGACATCCGCCATGTTGATTCTTGCTGTCAAGTCCTCATCAATCTGTGCAGGGAACAAACAAAGGTTTTCTCATCCAATCCACATGTTGTAAATTCTAATAAACAAACTGGACAAAAGTAAAAACTAGCATAATTTAATCATATAAAAGACAAAGAAAACACAAACAGAAAGATCAAAATCAGAATACCTCCCCGTGAACTAGTAGCCTTTTCCATTCACTCCAATGACCTGGACTGTCATGTCTAAATAAAGACTAGTTCTACCAACTCTGTTCTCTATTTCCTGCAACTCCAGCAAGTAGTACCTTTGCGGTCATCTTCCCACTCACTGACTTCCTGCCTCTCTACTGACCGTTGGACCCGGACCAGTGGGAAACAAATCCAGCACACACCAAGACTAACTAACAAACAAATAAGGCAAACAAAACGAAAACATAGATTCTGTACATGGAGTCTACCGGTAAAAGTCTTCACTCACCATGATGTGTTTACTGTTGAGGTACAGCCTGGGTACCATGGGCTCCAGCGAGTGGAGGAACGCCATCCCTCGTGCCACGTCCAGCGCAAACTTGAACGCCTGTGCCTGGTCAACCACAATACCTGCAGCAAAGAGCATTCTGTTCATCATACTGTAGTTGATACAAAGGGCCTACGTGTAAGATAGGCCCAAATTCAAATCCTACATCCCTATATTTGTAGAAGAATTTGCAGAAGTTGACTATCAGTTCAAATAACCACAAGACATTATCCACATATATAAATAGTTTCAAAGTAGTAAAGGGGTAGGTATTTTTTACATCATCAACTATATTGGGAACACACCATCAAAATTATGGGTTTGAGTAGAATAAATCTATTCTATCACATTTTCCTCTAGGAAATCAGGATACAGAAAATATAGTCGGAATACAATCAAAACTGCCCAAGCAGTCTACCACTCAGGGGACCACTAAAATCTGGTCTTTGTGGACATGCTGTCACTATTGACAGGATTCTCATTGCTTGTGTCAAGGGGGAAAATTATTTATGGGACACACCAAAAACTGGCCTGTGGTAAAAGTGGTAACTTGTACAGGTTTGCCTGTACTAAAACAATTCTCTAAAAAACTAATCTAATGACTCCAACACAGCAAGAAGGACAGACAAGGAAGGAGGTATTGTGTAAGAGTGAACAAAACTTCTACCAACAGTAAAATAATTACATGGGAATGTTGACAGAAAAAAGACAAAACAAGAAAAGAAGTAAGACATTTGGACACACCCTTAATCCTTCCTGATCCATCCTTAACAGACATTATGATAATGCTAAGATCTCAAAACTTAAGATTTTATCTGTGCCTTGCCTGTGTCTCAAAAGCAGTAAATCCTCACCAATAGATGATTTATGGTATCCAATGATGGCTTTGGTTGAAAGAGAAGAGGTAGGCAGAGAAAAGCAACCTGAGAGAGCTTTGCACCTGCATGCAGCTGATAACACAGGTGTTACGACTAAAACAGTTTCACCTGAACACATGCAACAGATAACTTTGCTTTGTTGGGTTTCTAGAGGTAGGGGGAAGGGTGGGGTCTATCACACTAAGCGTGCAACATGCAAGCTACTTTTGTGTCTAATTGAAATGTCACTTTGTGATTTGAGCATATACTATAGCGTGTACCAACAGAATTCTGCTAGGTCACATATATCTGCCACCCTGAAAAACGTGTCAAAAGAGATCTTCAATGCAACGTGCTCTAGTATAATGCACTCTAGCAGATCATATATATGTAACCTGGCAGAAAAATGTTGATAATGGGTTAAGTTGTAGTAAACTAAGACTCACACAGATGGACAACATTGTCTACTAGACATTCAAGACTAATGATACAGCCACAACAGATATGACTGCAAAAAAAAAGGAACTTCCTATTACATGTACTAACAAAATGAAGAGTGGTCCAATAATGAAGGCAACATAGGATCTCTCTAAGTTTGAAACAAGATACAAGCAGTAAGAAATGCAATATTTTCAATCATCTATCAAGGAGTTAGGCTCTAAGTACATGAGGAACATGGGCCAACTCGGAACCAAGACTCTTCCATAAACAAATTGATGGGGGCATTTAGGTTTCTATAGCAGGAGTATAAAATCTTTTGAGTACATGGTAGGTATTGAATTGAAATGAAAGCGGAAAAGGTAAATGAGCGTCATGACTACCCCCTCCAGAATCTTTCAAAATAATGGAAAAATTCAAATTATCAGATTTCTGAAGGACAGTGATTGTTCAAGGGAGATTACAAAGTTTACAACACAGCACAAGGGACACAACAGTCAACAGTTAAGGTGTCAGTTTAGCATATCATAAACTACAGTCTTCAGTCTGTACAATTTTTGCATCACATTTTGCCTTTTTGTGCATTACATATGCTATCAGTATATACCCTGTAGGCAGATATCAAGAAATCTGCAGCTTCTAAATCAAACAACCAAACACAGCTATCAAAACAAACATGCACTGTTAAGAAATACAGTCTGTGTTTTGGTTTAGTGGTGTGAAGTTCAAAGTTGTTGGGTAGAATTGAGTAAAAATCCAACAGACCCAATATCTAAGAGTAGCCTGGTAACCATCCTATTCTAGCTCTGGCTCCCTTCTAGTCAGAATAGTCTGGGCCCCGTTAGACAAATTATTGGCATCTGAGTATTCTACTAGAATATAGGCATCAGTTCTGATTGGCTTCAAGAAGTTCAAGTCACACTGTCCTCCTGAAAGAATGGCAACAGCCATTAGTAGTAGTAGTAGTAGTACGTGCACAGGCCAGAACTGGCCCCTTGCGTAGGATTATACCGCCCCTTTACGGGGTGACATACCCTTTCGTTGGCAGTCGTACAAGACGGTGATGCGCCAGATCTCCCGCCCGGGTGAATGATGTAAATCACCGTGTGGCTAATACGAGACGGAGGTTCGCCAGGCCTCTATCCGGGTGATTTGTAGTGAATCACCAACTCCAGATAGAAGGATTGGGAAATTAAATCCCTATGAAATCTCTAATTCCCGTAATGATGCAGGACATAAGGACCAAAAGTTTCAATGGAGACGGAGGACAGACCATTCTGCAAAGGAGCAATCAGAGGAGTGAACAGGAGCTAGAACAGGATGAATTCCAGGTTACTTCAAGAATGTCATTCCTCCACATATCGTGCCTGGACAGTGGCGTCGGTGTGGCAGGACTCAGAACCAATAGGTCCCGGGTTCGATGCTCACCATGCCCCGGAGTTGTGCCCTTGGGAAAGGCACTTACACAACCTTTTCTGGCAGTGGAGTGACGCCCACCGAGCCTCTTTGGCTAATCTGTCTAAAAGTGTGCAAAAAAACACACTACGGATTTGGTTGCCGATGTGCCAACATCTAGCACATTTGCAACCAAGAACCGTACAAACATGTCGTGCCTGATGACCTACCATGTCCCTCGTGCAGGATGTTGAAGAGCGAGCCGTACGGCATGAACTGGTTGATGACTACGAGGTGAGGAGGCTGGTTACAGGCGCCCAGCACGGGAAGCACGTTGGGGTGGGAGAAAATCCTGCAACATGGGATTACAGATAGATTACTTCAACACTGATCACTAACCAGGAAATACAGTGAAAGTCTGGAAAGTCTAATTGATTTCTAAAAGCACACTATCTCAATGAATAAACAAATTACGACAACAATAAAGATGGCATAATATAAGTGAATTTATAGAGACATTCAAGTTTCATTTCCAGACTTAATAATTCATTTTTAGACTTAATGTTTTTAACATCTCAACTTTCCATAAAATATACCAATGTTGGAACTTCTAGACTATGTGTCTTCAACATTGTTAACCAAAGAACATCAAAATGAATGCAAGGTTTAAACTAAAAATAGAACAGAGGATGAAACTTACCTTAGTCTTGGATACTCTTCAGAAAAGTCCCTTGCTTTTCTTGCGTTGATGTCTCTCACTTTCAGGATCTTGGCAACAATCTCATTGCCCTGCCACATGCCTTTCCAGAGCTGGGTAGGGAACAGTGACATCATTAGCAAAGTTAAACACTATCTTTGATAACAGCCTGGGCATTTGGACTCTCTAACTGATGGTAACGTTACCAGTCAGAAATTGAATAAACTGCCAGAGAGTCAAGCATATTTTTTGGCTAAAAATCTACCAGCATGTTAATTGAACGGGGCTCAGTGACCTGCAAACATTCGCCGATCACTAAAAAGATTGTGAGGTGATTGGGAGAATACTGGCTCCATTGCTGCCGAAAAAGTCCCTTTGGAGCTCGCAGACTCATAGGGCTGTTTTCTTGCTTTGTTACGCAAGCTTTGGGGGTGTGGAGCTTACCTCTCCTGAAGCATTTGTGTTCATTTTGACTTGTAGATTGAGCTGCTTGATGTCAATACCAGAGTGCCTGGACAGGGTTCCATTTCCTGGGGACAAAATGGTAAGAATCATTGTAAGTATAAAACATTTTTGGCAGATTTCAACAGGTCTAAGATCGTTTTCATACGCAACACAAAACAAATTGTTACAAGATGAATCAAACTGGGAAGATTTTGTTGAAGATTGTGAACTTACTACTTCTTGTCTTTGTTCCTCTCCAAATATTTTCTGCAAAGAAAATGGCAAAAGAAAAACATTAAATCATGGTTGTTGTATTCATACAAAAACTGGTATCAGAAAAACAGCAAAAGTTTGTATCAATGTTGTGGAAAAGTTGACCTACGTTGTGTTTTATGTAGTAAACTCTCTGAAGTAGTGTGAAGCAGTGTAAAGAGTGAACGACAGAGGAGATTAGCATCAAGTCACACCAGTTTATCTCCTTGGTTCTCAGACATTTTAAGGTGAAAATATAGCAAGAGGACATTGTAAAAGTAGAGATTATTGCTGCGTACCTAAACGTAACATCAGGTACAGGTACAGGTACAAAGGTTTAGGTACAGGTCCGGACATGTCCCTGTACCTGAACAATTTGAAAAATTAACATGTGTTTTACTGAACTTCTTCAATAATGACAGAAACATAATCAAACTGTTTACAGCTTATTATTCAAAGAACATAACTAGGGTTCCTACTGCCAAACTCCCTTGGCCTTGCTATCAAAACTCCCGTCCTGCCTGAATGATCTGTTGCATATTAGTTGCACTATTCCAAGGTGTCACTTTGGTCACGTTTGGTGTTGTATGAGGCCAGGAGATCAGTCACAAAATAAGCACATACTTGGTGTAAATTTATATCGGTACAGTACCGGCACTTCATGATCCGGTATTTTGGACCTATACCTAATCAATTTTTACGGTACAGTACGGGTTCTGCTACGCAGCACTAGTAGTGATCTAGAGCAGGGAGGAAAACTTCAACATGACTGTATTAACTCCATAAAACTGAGGCATAACAGGGTTTTTTTCATTACTTTTTTCCATTTAAGCATTTCCTTTTAGAACAGAGAACCAACGATTAAATTGGAGTGGCCTTATCACAGACAATAAGGCATTAGTACAATGTAGATTAGCATCATCTCTGACAAATAAGGACTAATCCCTTCAGTAAAGATCACTGTTAATCCTTTACTCTCTGGTTGAATTAATGAGCTTAGTAAACCATTAATTGGAGACAATTCATTGCCTCTTCACCCGATCTAATTACCATTAACATACATGTTCTGTAAGCCAAGTGAGGATTGCGACTGATCGCAAGTTTGTTTTGTTTTGAAGCTGGCTGAGACAAAATTGTTCATTATGCAGTTTACGTGAGGAAACACCTTTTGCACATGTAGAAACTCAAGGTGGCATAGGGAGGATTGTTCATAAAAACTTATTAAGACAATGAAGTAGCTTCAAGTACCGTATAAGATTTCAGACCCAAGATAAATTTGAACTTATTAAAAAGTCCAGAGTATGATATTAAATACAAAATTCTGACCCAAAATGAGTGAGTACAAATACATTGTTTCACAGTTTACTATTGAGTTGGTCTACAGTGCAAAACGTTACTGCTTTCTCTGCTTAGTACCCAGTACTTATAAGAGTTTGGGAGTTAAACACACCCCAATGCCTGCAGACTAGCCCCCCAACAGAAGTGGCCATGTGTGGCCCAAAAGCCATAGAAACGGAGATGGGCACTGCTGCCATACAACAAAAGGTGTGGGAAGGATTTAAGTTTTGATAGTGTACTTACGATGTACTGTTCCTGTGTGTGAGAGCCAATAGCAGCAGAGACAGAAGTGAAGAGTTCACAGTGTATGTGGAAGGTTTGTATAGAAAGTGATACAACGCTTGGAACTTCATCTGTGTTGGTAGAAGTCATTCTGAATCGAAGCTGAGCTGTAATTTCCAACTTGTGATCCACTGCTCACTGAGTCACTCAGTGTTCTATCTGCATAACGTGACATCACAGAAGCGGTGGATTGCTCATACCTTGACAAAGACTGGAGTTTGCCAGTCGAAAATTTGGGTAAGTCCAACTTTTTGTATTGGAAATTACAGTTCAACTTTGATTCAAACCACCTAATCTAGTGTAGAAAGATGTGACCATTTTGGGACGGATCATAGAGGCTTGTGTTTGTGTCAAGAATTTGTTTACAGTTTTATTTGCCTAAACAGCGAATAGGATGTTTAGTCAGGTACCTTTTACAATTTAATGAATCTTATACGCATGATGCATTTTTTGACATTTTTCCACATCCTCCAAGAACCAACCAGGTCCACTTCTAAGACATTTCGTGATGGCGCAACATATCTTACCTTTGTAAGGCACTTTGCCAGTTTCTTGGCCCAAAGCTGACGCCCTCTCTGTGTAAGACAAAAACATAATCTAGTCAGGATAATCTGGCAATACTCTTTGATTCACTATATACAAAATCCATTCCCTTTACTAGACGTTGCATAAAACATTTACATTTTTGTACAAAAAAACAACAACAAACAGAACTCAAATGTCATTCGTTTCATGAAAAAGAGCGATCTAACAAAGGTCTTAAATAAATCCGACTATATTCTAAGAAAGTTTTATTTCGTTAGGGTACCGTTGACGAGCTTGGCCAAATGGGGTTTGGCCTTGTCCACTGGCGTCTCCCCATACTTGTTGCACACACCAACCAGGGCACCGTTGGTCACAAGGTCCTGGAAAAGTACAAAAACAAGTTTGGCTGTTTGTTCTTTTTATTCCTTTGCATACGTTCAGTATTGCTAGATAAATGAATAAATAGATAGCTACAACAGAAGAGATAGTCAAGAAGAACTGCTAAATAGACATTTAGAAAGACTGTCGGTAGTGCATGACTTACATGCATCTGTAAATGGAAAGTATGACCAGGTTAATTAGGCACAGCTTTCTTCATACCTTTAATAAAAAGTTTGAATAATGTGACTTGACTTTCAAGGCTAAAGGTCATTTGAGCTGTGATTTGTTGCTAGACAAAATAAAACAACCATTTTAAAGATATCAAATTTCAACTGTTTGACAGCAGCACAAATAGTTGTTCTATGAATCACATTTCTCCTTTATCTGTAGCATTTAGGAAGAGACCGTTCCTATTTTCCTCTCTATCAGGGTGTGTGAACGTGGCTGGGGGATTAACAAACGGTGGACGCTCTCCAAATTTGTCCAGACATGAGTGCTTTCCATTCAGCAGCTGGAAAACTACTCTAGCCCTAAAAGGCAGTGAAGGGCCCAAAATACACATGTCCCACTGAGGGTGTCTGTACTTTCAACAACAACTGGGTCAAATGAACTTGGGTGGAGATCTTGGCACATGATCAATCCTAGATCCTCCTTTAGTCTGTACCAGACTAACTATGCTGGCCATGGGGAGAATATTTGCCAGGGAAGTTTCATTTGCAGGAGGTGATAACCTTACCGTGAAAACTGACTATCCTGGCCAATTATTTTTAGCTGAATTTTCCAATCCCTTACCCCCCTAGGAAGGCCGGTGGAGGCTTGATCCTCCTCTTGGAATGGAACAATAGTGCTCCTCCTCCATCCCCATTCAATCACTGTAATCCCAGACCCAGCACTATCGTACTGATTTTCAGAAATAGAGTTTCCTACTGAATTTTTTTCTCTTGTCTCATTATTATGCAATCTTAGGTAAGATGTAAAACAAGACTACCAGGAAATGGCCTCCCTTTATATTTGAAAAGGCAAAATGCCAGAGCTTCCACTCTCCAGAGGAGGGCCATGTCCCCCTACTGGACCATCATACATTAGCCTAAGTACTATCCTCCGTAGTGACCGCTGGCTCAAAAAAAATTGCTTGCTAACCACAGAATTTTTGGGGGGCCAGCGTTCACTACAGAGGATGGTACTCAGGCTAATCATACATACCACCTTGGGTGGTTTTATCACTAGTACCATATCATATCATACTCTAGATTCCCGGGGAGATTCTTGGATCATGATGTAAAATTTCCAATACCAAAGTTGTGTTAGCTCTGCTGTGTGCTTCTTCTTCCACTTACATGTACACAGGCTGTAACTCATCCCAGGGATTGAGAAAACTTACACAAGAATGGAAAACAAATTTAGTTGGGCACTGGTGATATTTCACAATCTAATCCCCCAAAGGTATCAACCTCATACTAGAGATTGCAGTAGCCTAACCTGGATGCCAAACCCCCGATCTCTATAATATCTATCGTTTTTCAGGATTTAACTCAGGGGGGCCTGTTGAAGAATTTCCTTGGAGGCATGTTGGCCCTAAAGTTGGACTATGGAGGCCCTGGAAACAGTCTCAGGCATTCAGGCTAACTGAAGCTATGCCAAACAAATTGTCCAGCTTTTCCTTTAATGAATTATGTCAGGTTACACGTAGCTAGACTTCCGCTTTTTGGCATACTAAACTATTGCCCAATGACCAATTTTCTGTCACTGCCAATATTTGTGAGGTTTAATCGATTTTTAGTTTTTTAAAACTTCAAAGAGGGCCTGCATGCTCTTTTCCATGAGGCATAGGCAGCCTATTTTTATTTCCCTATTTTTTGTTTTCATGGGGAATTTTGCATAATTGCCTTCCTTGATTTTAGGGGGTTCTTCTATATTCACCTTGAGGCGTTGTAGGGATCCCCCATGCAGACCCTTTTCTAGATGTCTGTAATATGGAGGACTATTAGACAGTCCTACAGAATAAGAATATTAATTGAACTACAAATTGTCTGATATTTCTGAGCAAATTGAGAGCCCAGCATGGTTGATATGATAGACACCAATACATGGATACAAGGATCCTGTCGATGAAAAAAACCTAAGCCCTGCCAATAACCCTGAGGGTGAAGTCTGCAAGATGTCTGATTTAAACCTAATTACCATGGCCTTGTTGCCTTGGTTACTTCTCAGCAATGTAATAAGACGAGAAAGTCAATAGTGAGCTTATCAGATGAAAGAAAGCAGCATTGCAAGACTGCTTGCTTTGGCCAGATTTTAAAAGGACATGCATGCGAAGATCTCAAGATTAAGGCCGTACCAATTTACTTGCTTGGTTCTTAGACATTTTTAAGTAAAAACTGAGCAAGCCGTAAAGATGAGAGATGGGTGGAAAATTTGTATCTCGCTATATGTACATGTATCTGCGGTAAGTGTATAACTGTTTGTACTTTCTCTACAAACTCAGTTTTCATGTTCAAGTTTTCATGTTGATAAAGTAATCTAGTTCGGCATTATTTCTTCTAAATCAACAAGAAACTAATCATAAATCAGTGTGGCCTAGCTGGCAGCTTTGATAAATATCTACAATCGATTGTTTCCTCTGATTGGTTTGTTTTTTCTCTGCACTCAGCTATCAGTTTTCACTGGAACCTAAACAAGGCTTGGACACATAAATATTTCGACACGATTACGACAGCTCTGTCCCTCGCCACATTCCCAGCATCCTCAGCTGTCAATGACATCACCTATCCCAGCAGGCTCTGACACACCCCCTGACAGACATCCCACCAAAATATCCTTAACCTCATTGTGACCCGACAGGAATAGTCTCACAGACTGTTTTGGTTCTCTTTCCAACCCCTCCCCTATATAGTGGGAAGCATCTCATATGCAATGGTACCTGGACTATACACCATGGCAACTTCCATCTTGTTATGTGTTTTGTAATACTATGTACGTATGTGTAAGGATGCATGTACATGTATATGGATTTATTATGACTAAATATTAATGGGTTCATTATGACTTTAATCAAGTAATTTGTCTCTTAGTCTCAGTACCTGAATAAAAAGTGGCCGATAGGCCGATTGAGTTTTTTTTTAATAAACAACAGCTCAAACAAACCAACCTCTGCTATGATGTCCTGTGACCAGAAGCAGGCATAGTGGAGAGGTGTGTTGCCGTGTTCGTTCATTGCATTGATGTCAGCCTTGTGTTGCAGCAGCTGTGAGAAGGGATAAAAGAATAGATTAAAAAAAGAATGTAAGTTGGAAAATAACCAAATTACTGATTCTTATCTAATCTAATCATATCTCACAGCATGGCAGTAGCTGGTTACATAACACTGAATGACCTGTCAAACCTAACCTTTCGACATCTAGCTGTAAGGTTGTTTGAAGTTATCTAATGAGGATGCCTCTACTGTACTTGGTAGCAAACACCCTATGATAGTTCTGGGGCAAAACTAATTTTTGACCACATCAGTCCTGGGTTGATAGCTCTGTTACTCGAAGGCATGACACTGAATGTCTTTCAGACTTGAACTTGATATACATGTCCTCCCTTGGCAGGAAGACAGACAAACAGTGTTATAAACCAGCAGAGGGTGAAGCCTGGAGCAGCAGGGTCTCAAGGAGTGGGTGTAGTTTAGTCTGGGCCACAGACCATGGAGAGTCTACAGTCATCCTTATAATCATATGGAGGGATTGTTTTCGGTCGTTTGTCTGTCTGTCTGTCTGTGTTGCTAATTCTAGTTAGCATAACTTAAGAAGCTCTTGATCCAATGTGATGATATTTCATATGCGGGTAGGTTTTGGGAAGATGGAGCTCAATATCGATTTTGGGCCTCCTGGCAGCTCTCCTTGGTACTACAGCAGAACTTCTGTGTTTTGTATCCTTTGTTCTGGACATGTTATGGTCTTTTAGGTAGCAGCTAGCTTTTGATGTCAGGAAAAAGTGATGTAGTTTTGGGCCCCGAACAGCTTGTTCTAAACCATCCATAGGTGAAGCCTGTGGGTCCCGGGAGTGGGTGTAGTTTAGTCTGGGCAGCAGACCATGGAGAGTGTCTGGGGATCAGTGTCAGCAACTCTTGATGGAAGTGGGCCATGACTGTCTAACCTTACAAGTTCAATGTCACTGGGAACTTCTTTCAACTTCCTGTGCTGACTGATGAAACTGTTGACTTCAGCACAAAAACTGAACAAGTTTGTAAATATCAGAGCTACACAAAACAGGACCAGCTACATGTACCATAGATTCATTTACTTTCCCGTTGGTTTTATTTTTCAGTAGGAGAGCAGGTTTTCACAGTGCTTTGAATTTGCAGTTGAAACAATTCTGTAGTATATGAATCTCACAGAGGAGACATATCAGTGGCGTCATGAATTTACTTTGGAGTGGCCACTGCGAAAACCATGAAAATAAAAGAGCCAAAAAAGTTTGAATACTTACAGTATTCTGATTCTCCTAATCAAAAAAACAAACAAAAAAACATTTATATATGTCTGGTTAGAGATTGTGACCTGGTAGAATTCCTGACTCTCTGTTGACAGACACTCTAATCCCCAGATTCTGCTAGTACAGATCTCGTTTGGATTCCATAAATTTTAACAATATTTCCATAAAAGATAGTCAAAACTTTGATTAACGTCACATTAGATCAATGTGTAGACTTTAAACTTGGGAGTTATAAATGGGGGACCACCCTAACACATTCCTAGCATCCAGATTGTAGTCTCTGTCAACTCTAATCGGGATCCCTACCAGTCAAATCGGCAATTCTGCCAGACTGCAACCTCTACCGTGACACACATATATATTGGGGATTAATCTAGGTAAACTGTCAATCAGAAGAGAGTAACACACTGCCCCACAGGGGACAGATGGGACAGTTACTAAGGGAATGTCAAGACAGGCTCCATTGGACCAGTTAATCTGACCTCTGCAAATTCAATTTATCCTTTCTGATTAGTTTCCACCAGTCCAGCCAGACAAACATGACCAAATATGGAGGTGGATATCCAAATATGGACAAACATAGTCCAAGCACCAGGTAGTGTTCTAGACCTGTTTCTGTCACTATAGTCTAGTAGAGGCACAGTGTATTTCAGGGACCATCAACAAAGACAGTCTACGGGGCTCAGTGATGACCTGCGCAGTGATCATGAGAACCCCCTGCACGAAAATATCCTTTTTGAGTGTTCACACACTCCCCTGTGTGACGACGGTTTTAGGATGTTTTTATGGTAAAGTCTGCATTATTTTGTATCTGTATCTTAAGAGCTGGTATAGCTGCCATTAAGTGTAACACACCAGTTTCCGTATCTGTAGTGTGGCAGCAGCTGGTTATATTACACTGAATGACCTGTCATACGTAACCTTTGCACATCTAGCTGCAAGCATTGTTTGGTGGCGACAGCTTCCACTCTAGGAAAGTTCTACTATTTCTAGGGAAATACAAATTTTGCATCTAAATACATGTATCCAAGTATCTAATACCAGCTCAGAAAAGAACAAGAAACAGTACTAGTCATCACTTCAAGTACCTGAGTTATCAATCCTGGATTGAGGTGTTCACAAATTTGTTTTTCCCTTGAATTATCGTAGAGTGGAACTCATTGCCACCAAGAACAGGATGATCATTAGATAAGGTTTGCAGCTTGATGTGCAACAGTTAGGTGTGACAGATCGTTCAGTGTAATGTAGAAAGCTGTGTCCATGCCTGCAAATCTTCTGTGTTACTCCGGAGGGCAGTTATACAGTTATACGCTATACAGATACAGAAGCTGGTGTGTTACGCCATAGGGCAGCTATACTGGCTATACAGCAGGGCAATTGGGCCAATGGATTTGTCCAACCCTGTACAGATACAGATATCTGCATCCTTGCCCCCACCTTGAGCACGACGTCCCTGTGCCCGTGGCTGGCTGCAAGATGAAGAGCCGTGTCGTCCCCCATGTTGCAGGCGTTGATGCGGGCTCCTCGACCAATCAGCAGCTCCACAATGTTCAACCTGCCCTCCCTGGCCGCCCAGTGCAGCGGACTGAAACCGTGGTCGTCCCTGGAAGACATGGCCAAGTTTGAAGTTAGTTTTGCAGAAGTTGAACTTGTAACTTATTGTCCAAAATATATGGTGGTTTACGAAAATAAATGGTGCTGCAAGATATGACATACAACTGACTTTGTTTTGTTTTCTTTCTTTGAACCTTTATCTATTCATGAAAATAATCGAGGACAGGACTGAGGAGGTGAGGGTTACACAAAATGTAAAGATGATATAGATCATTGCAACTATTTACATGGAAATCTACCTAACAGCTGACCCTGACTCTTTTAACTGTCAAAAAATTGTCAAGCCAGTCTGTCATACCTCTTTATTTTGTTTTTCCAACATATAGTGTTTACCAAAAGTTGTTCCTCTATTCCCACCATGTCAATGCTAAGTGTTCAGACATGTATAAAATTTACAGATTCAGACAGGCAGTTGAAGGCTGACACCTACAAGCTGTTGAAGCTGCAGCGTGATAACCACACCGCTGTGTTTCATCAGCTAGTCACCACCCTGACCATGACCTTCAACTCTTCTAGCCTGGAATCAATAATCCTATTCTAGCTCTGGCGAAACTAGTCTGGGTGTGGGCTCAAATAAAGATCTAAACGGGAACTATGTGGCTCCAGAATCTTTTCTGAAGATGTGGCGTGTGTACGGTTGACTTGAGGTTGTCCACTACTACTGCCTATTCTAGGTCTGGTTCACTCCTTTAATCGCTTCTCTGCAGTATAGTCTGGTCTATGTTCCCATTTAAAATTTGAATCAAATTTTGGTCCTGCATCATTTCAGTTATTGAACATTTCTCAGAAGTAGCATAACAGGACAGAGCTTTTGAAATCCTGTTTAAACCCTGTTATGAAGACTGTGCAACTTGGATCCATTCAAAATTCTCTCCTATATTTCATGATTACTGTAGGTGAATATTCAAAAGTCAATGTCTCTCGCAGTGTTCTCGCCAGCGCCCGTCCTCCCGTCATTTGACAGGTTTTTGTCGCTCATGACGGACAAAATTTTTGCCCAACCCGTCATTTTTAATGGATAAAAATAGGTGTGTAAAGATATTTAGACAGAGTTTAGAATTTTGCAAAAACTCCAGAGGATCACCGGAAAATCGCGACGAGGGCGATCTAGATCATTTCTAATGCCCGCCGGCGACAACCCCAGCCACACAAAGAGCGCCGTGGTGGATACTAGTACATGTATTTGGTGGCCGCCGAAAACTCGGCGTCATGCGCCGCCCTCCCCACAGTTTTGGCTGGTCGCATCGGGCTGACGTTTATTTCTGTTTTTTCCCTCTCGGTTCACCGTCAGTTATTGTTATCAAAGAAGCCTAAAAATTCAGAAATATTCCTATAGCTATCAGGCTTTCTGTAATCTGTAAAACATTATTAAAGTTTCAAGCCGCGGCGGCTGAGTTGAATGCGCTTTCTTACCGTAAGAAATGGTAAACAGGCGTCAGATATTCTATTCCACCAATCACAGTGCGTCGTCTCCGTCGCGTCAAGAAATACCGACCAATGACATGCGAGTCTCACTACTCGCGTGATTTCAGCTAAGCGTGAATTTGCGAGATGTTAGAGGAATGGCGGGGATCGCAAGGATCGCACAACGAAGCGGCTGTTGGAAGGCTTGAATCGACAGCTTTTGAAGACATTCAGTGCAGTTACCGGAGAAATTAACCGTGGAAAACATGGGAGAAAAAATGGACGTCTTTATGGCGTTCTTTCTCAAAGTAGGGTGTCAAATTTCTCATTATGTTCAATAAATACAGGGAGCATACGGGACAAGTGTTGAAAAATTTTAATTTTGCCGACTTATTCTGTGTGTATTTTTTGTAGGACGTAGATACGTAATAAAGTTTTGTTGTGCTTGATTTTCTTTTCTTTGCCGATTGTATACAACATAGAAATGTAGCTTGTGTGTGAACATTCGATCTTACCGCGATGATCGACGGCACGCCTCCCCCCAAAATTAAGCCTGAAACCCTTGTGTAATTTTTCACCGAAAGAGATGTCATTAAACTAAGCTTATTCTACCAAGAAATTTGCCCCTCAAAATGCAGGAAATAGCGTTTCAGAGGGTCTAGATTCCAAAATTTTCCGGGGGAGAATACCCCCGGACCCCCCTAGGATGGTCACGCCTCCGGCGCGACGCCTCGCGCCTTCGGCGCTCGATATGTTCTTCCCGACAGGAAAATTGAAATGACGGGTAAAAATTTCAGGCTGGCGAGAACACTGGTCTCTCAGTCAATGGCTGACAGACTATTTGGAAGGGATCAGAGGAATGGACCTGAGCTAGAAGAGGGGAATACTAGGCTAAAATTCTTCTGGGGCTGCCATCTGAATTATTGAACATAAAAGTTACAGTACTCTTGGTATGACTAGAGGATGTCTTTCAGATTCAAATATAATATTTACTAACATAATTCTGCCAGGTCACATATAAACCACCCTGAAAAATTGCATCTAAAGAGATCTCCAATGCAACCTCCCCAGTTTATCATAATGCACTCCTGCATACCATACTAATTGTCAGTGCATACTTGGGGGGTTTACAATAGAGATATCTCAAAGTCAAACACACTGTTTTCAAAGTGGCTCAGCAGATGAATGTTCATGGAGTACTTTGAAGGGGTTGGGGTTTTGTTCGCATTAAGAATTTTCGCGTACACATGGAAAATTTTCGCGTGGAAAATTTGAAATGGAGAATTCATTTATAGGTTCAAAATATCAAAGTTATTTTATCATCAAAATTTGTCTCCCTTGGGAATAGCACACACCAAACCACACCACACCATGCCCACTCCCATGCAGGGGAAAAGTTTGCCTGTAATTTTGATCATTTGTGCGTTAAAATATGCAAATTAGTTGATCCGAAGGGAATTGAAGGTTTACAAATCTAAGGTGTTACACCCAAAAAATTTCAAAGGATTTTTGAAATTCAAGAAAACAAAAAAACAAGTCTATTCCCAAGGGAGACAAATTTTGATGATAAAATTACTTTGATATTTTGAACCTATAAATGAATCCATTTCAAATTTTCCAGCGAAAATTTTTCGCGCGTACGCGAAAATCCTTCACGCGAACAAAACCCGTTCCCCTTTGAAGTACTAGACGGAAAATCAAGTTGCCCTTGAATTGTTATCATTCCCATCTTGCCATCCACATTCCTGACTCCAGCTGAGCCGACCTTGTTCAGAATAATTCTAAAGGTTACCGCCAGAAACATGGAGAGCCTCATTCAGTCCCTGTCTATTGTCAATCAACAGCAAAGTTGTGTACACAGTATGGGAAGTCAAGGGTACCGTTTTCATTGCTCCATTGCCCTAGGATAATATTGACAGGGGTTCTTGACTTTATGGTTCACTTCAGGGACAAGTAGCTGAAACTACAGCAGATGACAGAAAATACAGTACCACAGAAAAAACATGGAATTGTAAAATATGTAAAATATGCTTCTGCTCTAAGACTTGTAAAACGGACGTTCATTTAACTTCCTATCCGAAGGACGTCCCTATCTGAAGCTAGGTACTCATTTTCACCGGAGTGAAGTTACAAAATTCGTGTAAAGTGCCTTTCCCAAGGGCACAACGTTAAAGGGCAGGATTCAAACCCAGGACCTTTGGGTTCTAGGCCAAACACGCTGCTATTAACGCCACCGCGATGCCACAATACTGTCATCAACAGCAGTTACATAGAGTCCATTCCAAGTCACCAAGAGGGTTTTATAATAATATTTGAAATAATTTAGAAAAAATTCTAATAAAAGAATATCTGACTTACAATAGTTCTAAATTTTTCTAAAAGATTGAATATAGAAATATGAATTTATTTGAAGTCGATTAGATAATTTAGAAATATTTTGAAAGGAACTGAACAAAAATCTCTTTATTTAGAATAATTTCTAAACGTTGATGTGATTCTTTCACTTTTAGAAATATTAACAGAAAATGCTAGAAAATGGTTAACAATGGTAGAATGGTGATTGCCCCCATAAAAGTAGGTGCTAATCCGGCCCTTAATTCTGCTTTTGTACATCTTTAGACTTCACTGTGGGACACTGTTGGGTCTTTTGTGGAAAGCATTCTTCCCTATACTTCGCAAGGATGTGTGAATTGCTTTCTTCCCAGCCCTCTGACCTATTAATAAAGATGTTACAAATAATGGTAAAAAATGGTAGGAAATTGTAAATAATGGTAATATGCCGTTACCATTATTTAGAAACTGTTAGAAATATCATATTCCATATGATGAATATTTCTAAAGTTTCAGAAAACCGGAGAAATATTTATTAAGTTCAAATCACATTCCAAATATTTCTAAAGTATGAAATCTATCACACAAATAATTACAATAGATTGAAAACATTTGTAAATTAGGACAATAACAACCCTCTTGGTGACTTGGAATGGACTCTAACAATAACAGTAACAACAGCTTGGAAAGTTGATATGGCAACAAACCTTTCATTGATATGATAAACAACTCCATGGCTTCTTTCAGCAGCTGTGATTGTCATGATTCTTACAAATGCTGGAGCTTGAGCTAAATGGAGTGATCTGTGGTGGTTTGGGATCACAGGTTGAGTGCGTATGAGGTTATATCTAATTGAAGGTCATTTTCCTGTTCAAGAAATGCTTTTCAGCTGGTTTAACAGAGGAACAGCGCCAAAAACGGTCAAGGATTCCCCTCGCACTATGTCAGGGAGACTCCTGCAATCAGCTGGCTGGGCATTGCTGGAATTCTTTTATAAGGGGAGGGGGGATCCTAGCCTACACCACTAGGCCTTCCTACAGGGGTATGGATTGTAGAATTCAGCAAAATGGGGAATAATTGGCCAGGGGTGGGTCCGCAGGAAGGTTAACATTTCCCCCTCAACTGGCCAAACCTATGGTGGCCAAACTCCCCTGGCAAATTATCCTCCCTATAGCCAACATAGTTTGCCTGGTAGAGACTAGGGCATCCATGGCGTGCGGACAGGAGTGGAATACTTCATCGGATCTTGTTGCCTTGTTTACCTGGGGTTACCAGAGTAAACGCCCTTCCTCTAAAGAGTAAACATGGGAGGTATGCTAAGAGGCTGACCAAAATAAGAGATGGAGACTTTCCTCGTAAACATGTCCTCCTCGAAGCCTTGCAAGAAAACAAAAGACACTCCCCAAGTCTCCTTGGAAGGGGTACACCCAAGATCATATTAGCTATGTTACAGTTAACATTTTGACATGCAATGTTTGAAGACGTGCCAACTTGGACATTTGATATAGGGTAATCAGCGACACTCCCTTTTTGACAAGGCTGAATAATTCTGTTTTCTAACAGCATTTCCAGTGCTTTGCTGCTCTCCTGTATTGTTAACGGACCCAATGCAATACACAAATGTAGTAAGTAATAGATCAGGCTCTTGACTCTTGTTGTGACTGTGAAGAGTGATAGTATTGCTAAGCAAACAAACATCATTTTGACAAGTTCAGGTAGTTGAAGTTATACCTTGACAATGGAATTGGAATGAAGAAAACCTTCTGTCAAAAAGAAAACATTTTTCTGACCAGTGGCATACCGTAAGACCCAGTGGGGACAATGATATTCAGTGTTAAGGTTTAGTTGCTCAGTTGCAGCCACTTAGAAATCCAGAATAAGTATTACTTTCCAACCAGCAGTCCATTTTCTGCTTGACTTGTATTTCATTAGAGTATCTTGTATGTCTCCCACACAAGCTAACAGTAAAAATGCACCACCCAAGTGATATATAAAGAAAGGAGAACACACAACATATTTGCTTGGAGATTTATGTCTTCAAAGGCCATGACCCCTTAGTCCCACCCTGGGAAATTATCAAGACACGCCCCCTCCCAATTCAACCTTAGTGAAACATCCATCTTGGCTTTTATGTATCATCAATGCTTTGAATGTTTTTAAACTGAGATTTATCTATAAAAGGCTGTGGCAGGCGTTACTGTAAATGCATCTACTTTTGCAGTGGTTTTATTTCGTGGTAGGAGGGAAAAGGATGTTTTAGCTGTATTTGAAGCAATATTCTGTTGTACAGTAGACATATTCGTGGTGTTATGATTTCGCCATTATAAGAGGTCACCACAAGAACTGCAAAAAGAAAACCACCACAAACATTTCAAAGCCACATTTACAGTACATTAAGCATCAGGCTAAAATGTAGAGGTATTTTGGTACTGAAAAGGTCAGGGCAGCACTGCAGCAGGATGTAAGGGACAATGTGCCCGGATACACCCAGGGGACTGCCAACCATCCATACATATCAATCAGGAAGGAAAACGCAGTGTGAACAGTCTGGGGACTGAATAACAACTAGAGATGAACACAACAGTATGTCTGTGATCACTGTGATGATATTAGATAATATTTTGAATTCAGGTCCACCCATGCAATTCTAATTTTCACCTTTCTCCAATTTCTTAAAAGTAGGCCCACTGTATCTTCAAGACTTTAAGGACTTCTGCCATTGAATGCAGGACTACTGCTATTGACAAAAGCATTTTGGATGTGGAACATGATACATATTTGGAATATACAGTGCCATAAAGTACGACATAAGTCCTTATTTATAACTGTTGCAGTTATAAATAAGGACTTATGTATACACTGAGTATGACAAACTCACATTACATGTCTATTTGTGCTGGAGTTTCTTTGGCGGCTACTAAAATGGCCATTAGAAAAAAAAGCAGTATAACTACTGTAGAATTATCTGAAACATCATACGATACTGTGGTTCCATGTTTTTTTTGCACCCAAAATACCGGTACTATCATTTGACTGCCCACCCCATACTTTCTCTGCTCTATCCTGACAGCCCAACTGTTTCTCAACTGGTATAGGTTGCTGCATGATGGATAGCTGCAATTTACTTCAAGCAATGAGTAGTGCTGGCTTTCAACAGTATTTGAACAACCTATCCTTGACCTGAGAGGGTCACCTGACTCTGACAGCAGAACAGTGAAGGTGTTTGCCATGAACACAAGTCGGGTGTGTCCATTTGGTGAGAGTCAAGCACCTGTCGTCTGTTTGTCCTTCAAAGGGCCACTTCACTATTGTTCGCCTCCAAGGGTGACATTTTCTGGGTTTATAGGCTATAGGAAAACACACCGGGTCATGGCACAATTTTAGAGGTGAGGTGTTTTAAGGAGAAGAATAACAAGTCTTAAGTTCCAAGTAAAAATGACTAAAATTGCTGAGTTACCTGCAATTCCACAAACCCAACCTTTTAAACTCATCATCTTTGAAAAGAATTTTCTGCAAATTGCACATAGCAGGGAGTGTATTTCTATCCATGTCAGAAAAATGCTTTTCAGTGGTAACAAACAAGAAGAACTTGACCCTATACATACTACTGGTAGTACACATTAGCCATTGTAGACTACCATACCATATTCTTGTATTTATGTAATTGTACTTCTGCTTTATTACCATGATCCACACTTAGCTTGTAAGAGCATATAGATGCAATACAGGTCTCATATTCAATCATCTCCTTGAAATGTGGGTGGATGAGGGACCACATAATAATATTGGTTACCATTTCGTTTCATGACTCATTTTTCTAGTTCAGGTGTGTTATGTTAGCTGGAGTGACTCAAGCTGCTCAGTGCCAATATCACTGCTGTATCCACCCAGGTTTCACCACATATGGATGTCATCTGAACTGGGAGAGTGACTCATATCCCAAGACTCTCCCGCCCACACAACAAACACACACACTTGATATTGAACTCAAATGCAAACAGGTGCAAATTTTATTCCACTGAGACTCTGAGAGTACACCTGTACTTTTGACCCCTGAATGTAATGGCCCAGATGTGGACTTTTTGTAGAATAGAATGAATTAATAGTTATGTTTTTACAATACCCACGAGGTGTCACTTGAGTGATTTGGCTAACTCTCATATCAAACGCTAAGATCTCATTTTGCTGAGTGTTAAATGACCAATTAACCAATTCAAAGCACTCAGGGAATTCACGATGGACTGGTGTTTGAGGTTGGAATTGACAGACATCAGTGTTAAATTGAAACAACGTCTTGTTTCTGTTTGAAAGAATAAATTTAAATCATAGCAACCAGTGCACAATTGATCATGATTATGTATTTAGTACTGTGAAGACAAAAAAGGTATAATCAAAACATCAACTATCAACTTAAGAAACCCTGACTTATATATTATCATTTTTATCACAAGTAGGTGAAAACATTAGAGTAAATACCATATCAACTCTAACCCAGGGCCAGGGGAACCTTTTACATATTCGATTCTTAGGATTTTTACTTTTCTTGTATCATTACAAATGCTGGATCGTGAATGTGAATTAAACATTTGCCCTAGATTTCCTGTGTATGTTTATCATAGAATAGAATAGAATAAGAATAGAATAGAGAGTGAGCAATGTTCTGGCTATTTCATTTTGTATCCAATACACCTGGTGTCCCAATACACCTGGTGTCCCTGACTATAGGAAGTGCCATGTTTATCACAACAGTCCCTGGGGGGTATGACATCAGACTTCAATCATCACAGAGTAGGCATTTGGATTATCCCCACGCTCGTACCCAGCGCCGCGAAGAAGCCATAGGTTTAGATCGTGGGCTCAACCAATACACAAAATAAAACTATATGGAATCCACGGCTGTCATTTTGTTTTGTTTTGTGTTTGTCTCAATTACCTTAGCAAATCGTAAGTTGTGTGACTCTTGTGTGCGTCTCTATACAACGTGTGACTGTACACTAGTAAGCTAGTATTTTCTACAGTTACCGAGGCGAAAACAAGACGAAAGTTTACTATTTCGGGGCAGGGTTGAACAAGTATGGTTGCCCGATTGCCCGGGGCAAGTGAAAGTGCTGTTCGGGCAAGTGGATATCCTCCCCCAATTGCCCGATCAGGCAAGTAAGATTTTTTCATGCAGTCTGTTTCAAAACAAACTTTATTCCAGTGAAAGGATCACAAAAACACCACACCACAATGTATCTTATCATTAGAAACTACATTTCTCTCAAAATATTCCAAAAGATTATGAATTGAACCCAAAACAGGACAATTTGGCTCACATAGTACATGTAAACAAACACCCATGGCTCTCTCAGTTCGTAGACCTGCTGGCATGAAACTTTGCAACATCAAATCCTTTGAAACATGATATCCCTGTGAGCACTCTCTAAATGTAGCATTTTCCTTCTTTCATTGAACAGCAACATTGTGGATATGACACACTCTGAGGGTTCCCACAACATTTTAACTGATTGAGTGTATATTCAGGATATTCTAAATTTCTGTTCAACTTCTAAATGTTAATACTGCAAAAAATCATTTGAAGGTGTTGCTTGATGTACATGTGTGGATTGATATTGACTAATGTTATCTAGAAAATAAAAATTTCACGACAATGATTCAAAACTGGCCATATCATAAGAACCATGTTTAGTTATATTAGATCCACAACACTCTAAATGTAACTTTTCCATCATATGACAAATACCTGATTTTTTCTTCTGTTTACTAAAGAAATGGGAGAATAATAATAGCCCTCAGTGAACACAGGAATATTGTAGTACTGGATCTAAGGAATGATCAATACACAACATTTGCTGAAAACTTGAATGTTGTTCTTTATGTTAAATAAGCCTGTGTCTTTACCTTAGACTTTTTGCCAAAATTTTTTTCTGTATCGCTCTGATTTTATTCTGAAAAATCTGAGAAGCAACAAATGAAATTGGCGTGGTTTAAGTGAAAGAAGATACGTTGTAATATCATGCTTCTTGTTCAAGTTTTTGTCATTTCCCGTAAATACGATCATGACATCCACACAACTTGGTCTTGTAGTTAAAACTTTTTTGCTATAATTACATGCTTAACAAGACGTTTTTACTGAAAAATAACAGAATTCATTACCGCAAGCAAAGATGCAAAGAAAAAATGTCATTTAGATTTCGGGCAAGTCAAAAGTTGGTTCGGGCAAGTAGATTTTTTTTCTACTTGCCCGATAGGGCAAGTGAATTTTTGAAAACTTGTTCAACCCTGCGGGGGTAAAATGTTGCCACAATGGTGATACGTTATATCAAAGGGAACTTTAAAATGTACCTAATTTGGTGGCGCTGCGAGGGTGTTAGATTACCCTTCTAGATTGCCGAGAGGGGAGTTATGTCACGGAAGGGAGTTTGCTACGGTAGCGAGTTTGGCCTTCTCCGCACATACATTCACGTCCCCAGGATACTACCGTCCTCCCAGCATGCTTCGCGCACCAAAAATACGCTCTCTGTCCCAGGGCTGTCTTTGCGAACAAACCGCTATAGTAGCCCTCATGCGGCCAAAAAGTGAATTGCATAAAAGACTCGCACTCGCATATTCAGTGGAACAAGTCAATTTATTACGACGCTGTGAAGGAGCGTGGATTATCCCCCATCAATTCATTTGAATGACAAGCCCCTTTGGGATCCTCACAACAAAAGATGGATTAGGTTCAATAGACTGTTTCACTTGTACGGCTTCCCTTTTGTTTTCCTATTTCCTCATTAGAACAATTAGAGCTGTTTAAATCACAGCACAGCAGAAGCTGAAGAACTCCTGCAGTTTCAATTTTCTGGCTGCCTGCTTCTTCCCAGTGGCTTCTTCTTGTCTGTGACTGTTCTCAATTACGAGATACGCCCATCTCTAGCATTCTTTTTCCTTCACCTAAATTACATTCAATCTAATTTTCTACCATGATTTCTGCAAACCATCCTGGGAGTGATCTCTCATTTTCTAATTCCACAAATTGTTCTCTCTCCATGAACAGGCAGAGACATGATTTTGTTGCCTACGCTGACCTTTTTGGGCATTTTCTAAACCCCATCTGTGTTTTTAGTAGACCCTGGGTCCTAAAATCTCATTTAGTACAGACAAAAATAATCATAGTCACGCAGCTAGCTGATGTCTTGTGCACTTGCATTTCAAATACGCCTTACTATCCTAGAACAGGTAACATAGCATGTTACATCTACTGTATCCAGTGCAAAAAGTAAAGCTGAAACTGAAAGAAGTTGAATGGTCCACACCCAAAGTGACGTTGTCAGACACAACTTTAATTTTCTGCCTTCTCCAAACTTTTGTTTTCCACTCGAATTTACATAATGTTGACAGTACGTTATCAAACTCCAAGATAGATAGGAAAACCCCATTCCCAGACAATACACAAGTAGCCCCTCCCACTCCATACATGGAAGCAGAGGGCCCTGTCCACTATGATTCAACATCCAACCTATTTATAGTAAGCAAACGGTACAGGGATAAAATAGACCACGATGGCATGTCGGTGGCTACAATGAACTACACAACTAAATATACTTGATTAATAATTTATTGCTTAAGTGTGTACCTTTTAATGACATAACTTGGAATTCTTGGCAAGCTTCGAATCATTAGTCACCAACACTAGGGCAGTGTCAGCTATTTTTTGACACAAGAGTAGAGTTTTAACTGGTAGAAATTCGTGGGTGACTTGTTTGCGGGATACTCACCCCTGGTTCGGGTCGTGTTCGGTGTTGTCGAGCCACACACGCACGTACATGGCGTTCCCCTCCCGACACTGGGTGAAGATGTCATCCATATTCTGTCCGATCGCTTTTCCGGTGTCTCAAATTTTCCAATGGCACGCGGAAGTGAGTAGGAATCCTAGACAGTACAACAAGAACGGTTTACCAGGCGTGTGGATGTCAGGAGAGCGTCCTCTGTCCCTTCGGGGGAGTCATGAATCCTTCTCCAAACAATCGGGACCAGAAATAGCAAGGTTCGGGGTCGCCGAATGGTTCCACGTAGCTAAAGAGGGCGATGGAGTTGTTTTGCTCGGCTGGACTTCAAGACCTCCCCGCCGCGGTGGGAGGGCACACACCGTTCTTGACCGCCGAAACTCGTGAAATTCCGCTACGAATGCCTGCTGAAAGCAGCCTCGGATCAGTGTCAACCGTCTCGTTATAGATAGAGGACAGTGACACAGCCGATCGGGACCTCTAGTACAGGAAGTCACTTCGCCGATCGCGTGTATTTACTTCCAGGATATCGGTTGCGCCCACCCACCCAACTCGCCTTCCTAGCCCCAGTGGGTTCCCGTCCGCTCACTCACACGAATTCCTGGTGATCTCACACCTCCCCTTCAGTATCCAAGCAGATCTACAAAATCCCCGAGTGGCACAGACCCTGTGGAAGCTTGCTCCCTCCTCGGGGTGGCGAAACTCCAGCGGGAATTCCTGAAAACGCGGAAATTCCAACGAGCGGCGGGGCAGCAGGCTGACCTCCCGTGTCCGGACGTCCGACTCAGGACTGGCACCGTGTCGCGTCAAATTCATGTTCTGACAGATTTCTGCTCTGAGGCGCTAGGAGGGGTTGTTTGAATGCGTGGATATAGGGTTGCGGTTACGGTCACGGGTCAGTTAGGGTTACAAATTAAATTGGCCAACATTGATAGGTCAATGGAACCCAAAGAAACTTTTTCGTGAGGTTGAGCTTCTACACATTGTCGATAAAGTGTCCCTATAAACTTTAGAAAGTGTTGCAACAAAAATTTGGTAGGGACATAATTTGGCATGACGCCCTGAGCTGCGCACGCCCACTGCGCACCACCTTCCCGCCAGGCCGAGCGAGCAAAATGGCTGCCGCGACTCGCTAGATTCCGTTTTGTCCGTCAACTTGTCTCTTTTGCACTGGTTGTAGAGGCTTTTAGGCTCATCTGTAGAGACAGGTTGGTTATGCACGTTACTGTCATATTTTTGCGTAAAAATGGGACAGGATAGTCGAGGAAGGAGCTTATATGGCGCTTTGGGGTTGCCGGCATTTGGCTGCCCAGTCCCGAAACCTATTCATGCATGTTTGTCCATTTACACCTGTTGACCCCACATATTTTGTCATGTGGCTGTGGACTGGTGATCTATTAAATACCTTAACGGGTGCCGTCTTTTTGTCTGAAGAAATTTTCAAAGCATGCAAAGGTAATTAACCGACGAAATGCTACAATGAATAAGCTTACTGATAAGGGGTCATAAGGTTGTTTGTATTTGAAAACAAAAAGCACGTTTGTTTCAAAAGGTCAATGACCGAGAAGTCAGAGAAGTGTGATCTTGTAATCGGTATCTTAGTCAGAAAAGAATTCGAACAGCAAGGTGACATTTAGTCAATAGTCGTACATCCATAGGTTTATGATACAGCCGAGCACACAGCGTTTCATATGGGACGTGAGAAAAATGTGCCAAAATCTCCCTCAACCCTTGTTTTGTTTTTCTTATGATGAGAATTGTATTTCATGTCACTGGAAAGCTGTTTCATTTGTGGTTACTTTGCTTTTTTTTGCAATGAGCAACATTGCTGAGATTTCCCTGCCATAATCAAACACTGTTGACAGGGAAATTTCGGCACCCTTTATTTCTGCCACTCACTCATATGAGTAATCTTGGTGCTCAATCCATGATTGATACTGATAGCTTTCCAATGATATCTAATACAATAGAATAAAAAAAAAGTAACAACAGTGATATGATCAAGTAGAGTGAAGTTTCCAAAGTTTTTGTGTCATATTTAGTTCAGGTACATTTCACCATTCACCAATATTGACTTTTTGTTGTTGACTGAATTACAGTGAATGTGTTCACGACTGACACATGTAAATTTCTTTCCTTTGCAGTTTTTGCCAAACCCACCCCTGGTAGCAAAGTTAAGAAGTCGCCATGGCATTTAGTGTGATGCCTGTACTGATGCTGGGCTTGGTCCTGGTCGGCCTGTTCGACATCCTGTCCAACTACGAGAGCAACAGGTGCGAGATGACCTACATGTACGAGTACCCAGAGTACCTGCCCGTCCCTCTGAGTGAGAACGTCACCAAGTCGTTCCCGCGGTACAACCTATACCTGTACGCCGAGGGGAGGTATGCAAGGCAATCAACGAACTTCAAGCTGACAGGAGTTCCCGTGTTGTTCATCCCGGGCAACGCCGGTAGCCACAAGCAGGTCAGGTCGCTCGGTTCGGTGGCGCTGAAGAAAGCGCAGCACCTCCGCACTCCGTTCCACTTCAACTACTTTGCCGTGGATCTGAACGAGGAATTGACGGGAATGTTCGGGGCCATACTGTCAGAGCAGACAGAGTTTGTCCATCGATGTATCTTGAAGATCCTCTCAATGTACAGGAAGGCAGAAGCCCCGCCTAAAAGTGTGATTCTAGTCGGTCACTCCGTGGGAGGCATCATAGCCAGGGGTCTTTTCACCCTCCCTGACTTTGACCCCTCTATGGTCAACACCATCATCACTCAAGCTACCCCCCACCAAAGCCCTGTCGTCAATGCAGATCAGTATATGGCAGACTTTTACAACACAGTCAATCAGTTTTGGCAGGATGGAATGAGCAGTGGACGGCTTTCACACGTTACCATAGCCTCCACAGGAGGGGCTCACAGAGACTACCTTGTTCGGGCAGGGCTGACGTCTCTGAAAGGGATCATCCCAGAAACCAATGCTGTCAGTGCTGTGACATCGGCAATACCAAAAGTGTGGCTGTCTACCGACCATCTGGCAATAGTATGGTGTAAACAGTTGGTGCTAGCCACTAAAAGAGCGCTTTTTGACATCATCGACCCAAAGACAAGGCAGGTCACAACGGATGTGAAACACAGGATGCAGGTGTTTCGCCACCATTTTCTCCACCACCCTGGAAGCAAGTCCTTCTCCTTAACATCAGTGCAAAGTGCAATCCCTCCTGGTGATAAGTGGGTCGAGCTTACAGATGAGATATGGGAACTTACAGAGCCTAGAAACAAGGATGTAACAAACTATATGTTCCCCATTGACAAAGAGTCGGGTAGAGATACCTTTGTAGCAGCTACCAATATTGTAGAAGATAGCTGGGTGTACTTGTGTCAAGAAGAGGGGGGGCAGAGGTGTAAAGAGGGGCTTGATATGTCCTCTCGGTCTCAGCTCAGCCCTCCTCTTTACTCAGGTCACAAAGTTGTTCACCTACATCTGGCCAGCTACAGAAGTTTTTCTCACGTTGTTGTGTCTGTACCCAAGTCATCAAAGCCAGTGAAGTTGCAAACACAGTTCTACAATGGTACAGAGAAAGCTCAGGAATTGGAAGTCCCCCACGTCATGTCTTTTACCATACAAAAGGTGGTTGAGGTTGAAGTTCCTAACAACACAATGTTTTACAACATCAGTGTCGTAGGTTTACAAGAAGTTTATCATGCCTTCACAGCCAACTTGATAAGTGATTGTGAGGACAATGACATGACAAAGATGCACATGCACATTCCATGGTTCAAGGAGGACGTTTATAGCGTCTCCCAGGCAAGTGGAGATGGTAAACTTTCGATGCGTTTGCAAAGTGGAAAACTTGTGGATGAGAGCACCAATCCAGAGCTCCGCCTGTACCTGAATCCAAAATGTAACTACAAGGTCCAAGTTTGGGTCAACTTTGTGGAAGTCTTAGGTCAGTTGATAAGATTCCATGGTATTGTTTTACCTGCATTTGCAGTGACCATCATACTGATGGTACTGTCCTACCAGATTAGGACACTTGGTCGTGGACAACCTTGTCCTTCATTTTCTGAAGCGCAGGCAGCCTTCTGTAAACCATACAGAGTTGCCCCTTTGGTCAACCTCTTCTCCTTGTTGATTAGCTACCAAGGTGCACGTCTGATGTACCTGTCTCTCAACATCCCCCTCCCAGACTCGGAAGTCATGAAGGCTCAGGGAACATGGTTTAATGCCATGCCGATCCTTTTCTACTTCTTTGCCAGTGCCATCTGCACAATGGTGTCAGCTGCGCTGTTCGGGGGAGTGACTATGATAGGTCACTGCATGGTCTGGTTTGGGAAGAAACCCGCCGATCCTGAAGAGATGGCGAGGAAAGCTCCCCATCCAGCGGCACTGTTCGTCATCTCTGGCGCCTTTCTGGCCGTAGCTAGCCAGTTTTCGGGAGCACTTGCCTTTGCTCTCGTTCTAGCACTTTACTTCGGTAAAACCTGCCGGTTATATGCCAACACCATCACCCTGAAGAACTGTTTGAACCTGCAGAACGACAAGAAAAAGCCTGGCCCTCTCGCCGATGCAGAAGACACCTTCCACCTCCAGTACACAATTCTGTACTTGATCTGGTTCATGTCGATGCTCTACATGCCTTCTGTCGTTTTCCGGGGAAAGAACTTGAACTTCGAGTACAGGCTACCGGCGGACCCCGCCCTGTACACTGCAGCTGCCATGAGTGCGTGTTTTGCTTTCTTGTATCCTCTGCAGGGATGTAACCTCAGGAAGAGGCGCAGTGTTGTTTGGTTATCCTGGTTTGTGTACATCAGTGCGATATTGGCTTGTATGTTCTGTATGGTAGCCCTCTACAGGACTCCATACTTTATACTTGGGGCTTTTGTAGTGGTTGCTTTCTGTCACAGAATGGTGTAATGGAAGCATCATGAAGCATACGTCATGTCCATATCCGGCCATAAGATGTGCCATATTTCATAAATGAATGTTACACATGTATGTAAAGGATTCGATTTATAATCAAGAGCATTATGCTTTGGTTTGTGAATAAATATATTGTCTCAGTCCAATTATGAATGCTATCTTTTTAGCAGAAGGGGAACACTTTGACAAGATGTAATTTTCATGAATATAAGACAGTCTATATGTGTTAGAACTTATACTTTGATACATTGATTTTTGTTTTATTACTCCAGACTTATCTATAATAGTGGTCTTGTATGCATTGATAATGCAGCATATTAAAATTAGTTGAAAGTAGGTTGACCTCCTCTTGTGTGTGAAGAGGGGCATGACTTTGCAGTAGTTGTGTGCAATGCGTCCTTGCTGCTTGTATGGGACGTAAAGCCAGAGGTCCCCTGTGAGGAGAGCCACACATGAAAGATCCCACAACGTTTGTTGAAAAGAGTAGGAGTCCTTCTCTGTTTGAGTGGATTAAACCTGACAGCATGGTCTTACGCAGCTTGTACCTACTGTGCAAAACTAGTGTGTTATGCCTACAGGCGGGTAACTGGTTATGTAAAACGAACAAACAAAAAACCCAATTGCTGCTATTTTGTTATTTGTTGGACAGTTTTCAACTATGTCTCTTAACAATTTTTGGGGACCAAGAAAATGTGTTTCTTAAAAGAATGTTCACATTATAGAGTGTAATGAAGAAAGAGTTTTAAGACAAATTCTTCTCAAATTTAGACATAATGTTCAGTGCATCTTGAAGGTGCCCATGAAGTATGGTTTCCACCAAAATCTAAGATGTAATTTTTATGGAAGCATTTCACATAGTCTATTCTAGTGGGATGTCACTAGAAATAACAACAGTTTTTATAATAGTCTGGATATGTGCTATATGGCAATAGGTCCTATGTTTAGTGCAATATTTCTTCTATAAGCAATCCTGGATATGCACAACTTGGTCACAGTCATGTGCAGTATGAATGCACACAGGAACGAGTAACAAACTTGAAAGCAGTGGTGCTACAGATGTTTTCAAAACGCTGTGTTAGTTGGAAGAAATATGTTGCTGCTTGTGTTGTTGTGATCAATGGTTTTGATACAAAATTTTTTCTATGTACATGTATGGACAGAATAAAAGGAACATGTGCAACTGAAGTTACTTGTATTGTTACATGTTTTGAGTGTGATTGTCTATCAGTAAAGTTACTTTCACTTTGAAACTGAAACATATGTATGAAACAATTGTCATGACTTTTTGAAATAGTTTTTTGGACTTTTGAAATCAACCATAACAGGTAACGTTGAGAGGGAAGAGACTTAGCAGATGTCATTGTCCAAAAAAGTTCACAAGATTTGCAAAACTATAGAAAAATCTAGCCTAGAAAAAAATGATGCTAACTTTTTCACACACCAACACACGTAATAAACTTCTCTTACAAGTCTCCCTATGAACATTTATGTCAGAAACACCCCCATCTTCTTAGTGCGCTCTTCCAACATGGCGACGGTTTGGTTGCTGGTAGCTCTTCTCGTCCCGTTTGCCTTCTTCGATGTCTGGTACTTCCTCAACGGTTTCATCACGTGGATGGTCGCAAAGTTACAGAAAACAATACGGAAGAAAGGCGTATTGGAGGACGTAGTTACCTATGGTAAGCTCTTACTTCTCCGTTTTTGTCGTTTACCGGCCACGCCCCCCTCCCACTAATTTGTTGCCAAAGGTCATACCGGTATATGTAGTCTGTCAGATCAAGGAGTAAAACCTCCTTGGTCAGATATCATGCAGATCTGATGGTCAAAACGAAGTCTTCCATGCAGATTTATTGAACTGTTGTTATGTTAAGTGCTGACAGATATTTACATAGCTTTACATAAAGCATTCTTAAAAGTGCCTAAGCCCTTTCACAATCCTGGTTAATTTAATAGTTATTCTTCAAGCAGAGGCTTCGATCGAGAGGGGTAGTTCTGTCCGGGATTTCTAACGTCCCTCTCCTGGACGTTAGAAATCCCGGACAGAACTACCCCTCTCGATCGAAGCCTCTGCTTGAAGAATAGTTAATAGTAACGTTATCAGGATCTATCAGATCATAAACCTAACGCGTTAACACATAATCTTAAACTTTGGAAACTTTTTTTTCGGGTGATCATCTCCAATGTAAACAGTAACGTTAACGAAGATTCCAATTGTATATAACACAATTGATAAAGTAACAACTGAGATCTGATCAGTTGGAGTCAAGTTTCCAAACTCTGTCAGGTTAAATCAGGTAACGTTACTTGTCAAGTCACGAATATTGACTTTTTGTTGTTATTAGCTCTGGGAATGAGGGTGACACCTCTGACTGGAGGTAATGTTTTGGTTGTGTATGTGTGTTTGCATCTATACTATAACTCTAGATCCCTTACGACTTTAGTTCTGTGGGTATTTATTGAGGTCCAGAAGACACCTGGTGAATTTTGGCCCCCTTGCAGCTTTTTCAGGTATGGCAGCATTACAGACTGCCAACATCTTGTTGACTTAGCATTTGTTTGTGCAGATGAAGCATTCACTGATTTGTGTCTTTTTTGTCTGCACTTTTACAGGCCTGGTTACTACCACTGATCTGGACTTCATGTGTCACAAGAACAACGCTCGCTTCTCGCGCAAGTGTGACTTTGGCCGTTTCATGCTATGGGAGTCCACGGGAATCTGGGATAGCGTACGGAAGTTGGGAGGTTCGGCAGTTTTGGGGGCTTCCACCGTCCGCTTCCGCAGATCACTGCAGTTCCTGGAACCTTTCAGAGTCAGATCTAAGGCAAGAACTGTGAAGAGTTTTTCCAGCAAAAGCACCATAAAAAAACAAGGGCCTGCTCAATATGGTCGAGGGAAATTTTGGTACCGTTTTCTCAAAACCAGCTCACATATGGCTGGCTCGACCGCCATAGCCTGTGGGGTACCGTTGTAAAGGGTATTAGATTAGATGTAACATTTGCTGCTACTGACTTGATGTATGTTTGTTATTGTCTAAAGCACTTCCAGACACTTCCCAACATCCTTATAACTTTAGAACTCCCTACTGCCTAACTCGGTAACCAATAGGGACTTGGGTGGCAAACAGCTACTTCAAAGTGCTAAAGGTTAAAAGATGTTGTATTTTCCACAGGTTTTATGCTGGGACAACAAGGCCTTCTATGTGGAGCAGCGACTGGAGTCCCTCAGAGACAACTTCATCTGTGCAATAGTGTACTGCAAGCAGACCATGATACGTGTCAGTCCAGCCAAGGTGGTAGAGGCCACGTGTGGGGAGCCCATGGCCAGCCCTGAGTTTCCATCCGAGATCACCGCGTGGATCGAAATGAACAACATCTCCAGCGAAAACCTCCGCAAAAGTCTGTGACATGCCACGTGGGTTAGACGGAGTATACCATGAGCTCAGGCTGAAACCAGTTGTCCATATTTGCCACCAGTCATTCACATCTTTCTCTTCTATTTCAATGAATTACATAGACCAAAGAAGCTTTTGCTTATTGCCTGTGTCTAGCATGTATCACTTAATATGTCATACTTGGGCCGCGAAAACGTTAGATACGGGTGTTCCGGACCGTGTGATAATTTTCCGTATCACACAGGCTTCCATAGAATATTTAGAATGCATTTCAGCGCGCTGGTTGCGCTGCCGTCCAAAATTCAAATACCGGATTTGGAAGTTGGAATCAATGTTGCTACAGTTTTTTGTTCGAGGACACAAAACTCCCTCAACTTCTGGCGCATTCCGCATTGAAATGTGTGTTTTCTCTGGTGATTGTATTCTATATTTAACCTAGAGGGAGTCTGCACTTATCAGTTATGGACTACATTGTATTTGGTATCTCAGGGGCTTTGTTTTGAACTCAGGGCAAGAGGTGGATGTGACATGAAACTCATTGTCAGGTTGTTGGACGAGGTAAAGCAAAAATAGGTACATTCATTGTTACACTAGTAAATACATGTACACTGACAAATGGGTGAAAGAAATTGGTGAACAAATAACTAGCTTCCACTGTAGCGGATTAGATGAAATCGAGGTGAGGCTGGAAAGAAAAGGTTGTAACAACTAACAAGTCAACAATAAAAGCTTCCGAGTCTGCAAGCTTTGCAAAATAAGTGACGGTATAGTAATTTTATGTAGAAGCCATATCATGCCATGATGATTTATAACTAGTAGATATGATGTGGTAATATTTCAGATGATGGGGAACTTACATTTGGCTTGCTCCATCCTTATTGACTGGCAGCACTTGTGGTGTACTTGGTCTAATCCACATTTTCATTTCTTTACATTCTATTCATTTCACCAGAAAGTGCATGTCGCTCTTTGGCGTTTTTCAAAGATTCCTGCTCTGGGGGGAGAACCCCAACATAAAATAACAGAACATAACATTGTATGATGATTACAAAAGGTCAACTAAAATGAATACATTCATAAATCAATCATAAATAACTAGTATTACAAATAAATCAAGATAGCTTCGTATAACAGTAAAAAATTAAAGGTTTGTCCAGAAACCACACAACATTGTCATTATGACAGGATTTTGTCATTATATTAAAAATTGTATCAGTCTGCACAAAGAACAACAGCTCAGGAGTATGTTTGGGCCAGAAAGGGATATGAAAACATGATACATGTTACAATAAAATGTTGACAGAAGAAAGCCAATTATTCTCTTTGTCATGTTTCAACTTTAAAATAGACTGCGGCAATACTGCTGTCAAAACAATATAAAACTCTTTTTTCACACGCACACACAGATTATTCTTTTCTTATGTACGCAGAGAAATAGTCAAAAATGTGATTCCAATGTACATAGTCAAAGATCCCTGAATGAACATTAATGTGTGAAACACTCTAATAACTGAGGTTTATGTGAACTAGATTACTTTATAAGCACAAAATGTACATATACTGGAGTGGGTATGAATTACTGGTGGTGAGCCGTAAGTCTGATGTAGATATAACGCTCTTGAAGTCACAATTCGAATGTACTAGTACATGTATATGCATAATATGGTTCATGCGATGGTCTGGTTATTACAAGGAAAACAGTGATTCACAATATATACATGCCCCAGTGTTGCTGGATGCTTAAACACATGATATAACAAAAGATACAAAAAGTAATGCTGCAGTACCAAGGTCACATACTAGGTGGCCCAAAATCGACCTTCACCTTTGTCTTCCCAACACCTACCCACATACCAAAGGCCATTACAATCCATTCAGATGTTCTAGAGTCATGCTTGCGGAAACACAAACCAACACACAGACAGTGTCACACCCAAAACTATATCTCCATTTTTCATGGAGATAACTACCATAAGCTAGGAATACAACTATCCAGAGCTATCGTGACAAGCGACGAGACTGCAACTCCGAGATCCAACTTCAAGCGACGCGCGCATATTTTATCTAGAATCCCTTAACCAATCGCGCTGCTGTCACCAGGCTATTGGTCACCAGCTACCTTCACTCCAAAAGATCATCATCGGATCCTGCCTAATCAACATATGGTAATTATATATTCATGAATTGATTGATTACCTATTCGTTACAACAGTGTACTCTTCCAACATGGCAACGGTTTGGTTGCTGGTAGCTCTTCTCGCCCCGTTTGCCTTCTTCGATGTCTGGTACTTCCTCAACGGTTTCATCACGTGGATGGTCGCAAGGTTACAGAAAACAATACGGAAGAAAGGCGTATTGGAGGACGTAGTTACCTATGGTAAGCTCCCCCCCTTATATAATATGTTGATAAATGACATATCTGATGGTCGGAACGATATGATTTTCTGCCTTGTGGCTGTCCTGTTACCAACGAATATTCCTATTGCTTAACATGAAACAAAAAATATAACCTTCTGCCTACGGTGAAGGCAATAATGAAGCTGGTTTCTTCAACTTAAAGCGCCTTCAGTAACATGGTTCAGATCTGAACTTAGCAAAAAGTTTGGGAACTTGATTTCGGTTGATCATACATGTACCTCCATTGGTACGTAATCAATTATATTGTTTTGTGTATCATTGGAAAGCTTCACTTATTGAAACCCCTGTACAAATCATGAATGGTACTCCGTATGCTATGATCGTACATCCATGGCATGGGTCGAGCACCATGCACCAGGGCTGCATTCGTGTGCAGATCGTGAGAAGAAAAAAACGGAATTTCCCGACTATATCGTTTGTGTCCCCTGTTTTCTTATGATGAGCACTGTCTTTTAAACTGATACCCTGTTTAGTTACTTATGTTGTCTTTATTAGTTTATACAGGGTAGGCGCGCTCAGTGCTAAACACACTGCTTTACAGGCGTGCGCTGTACAGAATAACATACACGGCTGAATAATGTAACATAAAGAAGGGAATAAGATAAACCAATGAGCAAAAAACATCCCAAAATTATAAAAAAGATAAATACACAACCGAGTGTCAATCAGAATCATATACCGTAGACCAAAGTCTGTGTGGCAGACCGGGTCAAGAGGTAAGCAGTGATGTTTAGCTTCTTGAGAGATAGGCCAGACGTGGCCACTCTAACTGTTGCAGGCAAATCATTCATGCAAATGCACCCCTGTACGTAAATGTTCTACGGCCGGACTTTAGTATGACTTTAGGAAGTTGTAAGTTTGAATTATGCCTTGTTGCATAGGTGTAATTTGTAATGATTACGCTTTTGTGGGATAACAACAATGATTTCGTGGGTGAGTTGTCGACAAATGCTAAGCCTTCCCTGCTGCCAATATCCAAAATTTCGGTACTTTCATTTTCTTGACTCGCTTACACGTGTTACATGAGTAACGCTACGGTCACATTTCCAAACCGGCGCCCAGACGTTGGGCAGTTTGTGGGAACGAAAGGTATGATATAAAAGACATCAAAACATACAAAACATATAAAAATGTTCCTGAGCATAATCTGCGTATATCTATTATGATATGCTAGAACACTTTTATTCTTTGTTCCCGCAAGCAGCCCGGCCGGGTCCCGGTTTGGAAATGTGACCATAGCCTGACGCTGGTGCTCGATCCATGAATGCACGATTGTTGCAGGTGACGCGTACCATTGTAAAGGGTAATGATAGTAACCAGTATCAAGATATTGAACTGAAAGAGTAACAACTAAGAAATGATCAACTGAAGTCAAGTTTTCAAACTTCTTGAGTTAGGTTTACATCAGGTTACACGTTACTTAGAAACTGCTAGCCATAAATGCACCAATATTGCCATTTTATTATTGACTTAGCATCTGTTTGTGCCAATGAGATATCAACTCTTTTGTCCGCATTTCTCCAGGCCTGGTAACCACCACTGATCTGGGCTTCGCGTTTTACAAGAACAACGCTCGCTTCTCGCGCAAGTGTGACTTTGCCCGTTTCCAGCTGTCTGAGTCCACAGGAATCTGGGACAGCCTAGCGAAGTTGGGAGGTGTGGCGGTATTAGGAGCATCAACCATCCGCTTCCGCAGATCACTACAGTTTCTGGAACCTTTCCGAGTCAGATCTAAGGCAAGAGTTTACAGAAATTACCCATGCAATGGCAGCCTCTCTAGTGCTGAATTGGTGCAGGGTTTACAATCACATAATACACATGGGCAACCGATGCATATTTGATCCACACGTGCACTTTTTTGGAACTGTCACAAGGGTCTGGGCGGCTGCCATTCGGCGCCACTAGGTAACCTCAATGCGACCTTCCCCAACCAAAGTCAGGTACCCGTTTACATCTGGGTGGAGTGAGGAACGTCATGTTAAGTGCCTTTCCCAAGGGCACGACATCGGGGCATATCAGTGGTTTCGAACCTCTCGGTTGCGCCACACGATGCCACAGAGTTGTGAACATTGTTCTGGTTCCCCTTAGAACACACTGACTTGATTGTACGTAAGACATCTGCGGACACTCAATGCCCCCCCCCCCCAAGAAAAGTTAAGAAGTTTACAACCGTAACTGTAATTGTAAAGAGAAGCAGCCAAAGTTGCAAATATATGCCATATATTGCAGAAGAACATCGGAAAACGGATAGTTATGTCGTAGACTGCCAAAGTCGATTTCAAAGAAGACATGAAAGCATAATCATATACAAATGGGGAATCATTTCGAAAGGACATATGGTCGAAGGAAATTTTGGGCTTTTTTTTCCCAAGCCTCAAACCAACCAATTGTCTTTTCCACAGGTTTTATGTTGGGACGACAAGGCTTTCTATGTGGAGCAGCGACTGGAGTCCCTAAGAGACAACTTCATCTGTGCAATAGTCTACTGTAAAGAGACCGTGCTTCGCACCAGTCCAGCCAAGGTGGTGGAGACCATGTGTGGGGAGCCCATGGCCAGCCCTGAGTTTCCATCCGAGATCACCACGTGGATCGAAATGAACAACATCTCCAGCGAAAACCTCCGCAAAAGTCTGTGACATGCCACGTGGGTTAGACGGAGTATACTGTAATTCACTTTATCTTCACGGTAGCTGTGTAAGGAAAATGCTTTTTCACTGAAGTTTAACTTCATTAATTGTGGCAGCAAGTGATTTACAGAACAGATGTGTGAAGGAATCATAGATAATTACAACAGGTTTTTCACGGTGATGATAAGTTCATGGTACAGAGGTGACCGTGAAAACAGTGAACATAAAGTTACAGTAAAAGAAACAAGAATTACAGTATCATGAAGTTGAACCCATGAGCTCGGGGAAACTAGCCGGCAAGCAATAAAAAAATGTAATAAGAAAATGGTAACTTAGAATAAAACAGTCGTAAGGAGTCTGCAACGGAGGCTAGGGTGAAACCAGTTGTTGTCAATATTTTCCATTAGTCCTTCACATCGTCCTCTTTTAATCTACTTGAATAAATTCTAGACAAAAGAGTTTTCTGCTTATTAGCTGTGTCTTTGCCTAGCATGCATCACTTAGTAAGCTAGTTCGAGTCTGCACCTATTGACTTGCTACGTAATTATGGACTACATTGTACATGTATTTGGTATCTTAGGGGCTTTATTTTAAACTCAGATAAGGCCACGCCAATTTTTTGTTGCTTCTCGGAATAGCCTGCCCTGATTTTCCCATTTAAAAAAAAAAAAAATTTGGTCGCTATTCCCATTCACAAATTTTAACTCCAAATTTTACTATATGTTCAGTTGTAGAACTCAATAGCCACCAAAATAGATTATAAAGGCCTGCACATACCTAAAAAGTGTGGTCACATTGATCATAAGTTATAATTTTTCATTTATCAAAACTACTTCTCAATATCAATCCATACATTACATGGCAAATGGTAATTTTGTTACTGAAATTATAGTACTAGATCAAAGAAAGGGGTGCATTGCATTAAAACGAGCCAGACAAAGCTGAAACTTGAATAATCCTCTTATTCTTTATGTAATGTAAACCCTTATTTTCACCCCAGACTATTTGCAAAATATTTTATTTTTATTTCTTTTCGCCCTGTCACTCCATTTAAAAAAAAAAAAAACGAGAACCAACGAATAAAATTGGTGTGGTCTAACAATCAGTTGTCAAAAATGAGCGATGTGAAATTTCATCACGATTTCCCACCAATTATTTAGTAATAATTACTGTGGTCATATGCTGGCAAATCCAGGTCGTTTTGGGCAGTGTAACTGATGTAACTTACATTAAGTTACAGCAGCCAAACCATGTTATAATGACATTATTTCTAGCATCACAAAAGAAACAGAAGCATTTTACAAAAACAAATCTTACAACATACTACTTCCTAATCAGAGATTTTATTTTGTAAATAACATTTCCAAGGTACAGCTGTTATTTTCCACAATCATTTTTGCCTACAAACTTTTCTGTATTACTATGCACCAGTTACCTTTGTCATAGTAACTGTCTATAACTGAAATGTCAGGCACACTGTTACAGAGTTCCTCTACCTCTCCATCCTTAAAAACATGATAAAATCTATGGTAGATTGGCCCATCTTGTCCTTTGTCCTGCTGGCCAACTGATGCACAAGCACGAGATGAGCTGTCCACCCTTTCCTCCTCTGAATCCTGCTTCTGGTGATGTCCTGCATCTGACTGTTTGCATGTATCTTGCTCACTGCTTCTGTTACCTGACTTTGTCTCTTCTGTGCCATTTCTGGTGTCTTTCTCTGGATTCTTTGCGGTATCTCCTGTCTTTCCTCCACCTGACTTACTCGACACTTCAACACCTGTACGAGAATCCTTCTGCTGTTTCTTTGCACCATCCCGGAAGTGCCAGGGTACCAGCATGTCTTGGGTCTGAAAGGAGGTTCTGTTGACATGAACAGGAAGTCCTGCACCTTGTTGTTCTTGCACTGAATCCCTCTGACCACTGTCTGGACTTGTAGCACCTCTGATGTCATCAGGAATCGTGCTGCTCTTGTCTCTTACATCATCATTTTGGCGCTCTAGGATGAGAAAGGGAGGAAGAGTTGCTAAGTAAAAAATGTATTGCGAGCTGGAAAGTGAACGTAATCTTCCACTGATTCTGACAGAGACAACAGATGCTATGTACAATATCTACAGGGTCATTGTACCTGGGAAACCTAGCTCTTTTCAACATTCACAATGAACAGTGGACTACAGCTTAACATCCTGAAACAAGCATTAAGAATCCTCTCTATAGGTATCACCTGTCCACATAGACTAGATATTATTGACCCCCGAGCGGTCTTCTTAGGCAGTTTTGACTGTATTTTGATCAAAGTGACTTTAGCATCAACGTTACATGACTGCCAAACCATTACCTTTAGTGTCCTTTAAGTAGTTGGACTTGACATTCTTGTATTCTTGCTCAAAAGCCCAAACATAGATGAGGGCCTTCCCTCCAGGCTTGAGGAGCCTGGCCAGCTCCTTGACAGCTTTCAGTCTTCTTTCCTTAATACATGAGGAGAAATGTAATCATAATCTTGAAAAATAATAACTAGTAAACAATTAAGAAGGCTGAAAAACACAGTGACCACAAACATTTTCATAGAAACATACACACTACAGTTTTCCCTGGTTCTTTTCAGCTAAACTGATTAACCCTGTTTAACTCCCTTAGCAATTTATTCTCCCAATAGCCAGCATAGTGAATTTGATAGCTACACTAAGCCTACAGAGACTAGTTCCTTCGTGTCTTCTGTAGAGACGCCTACCAGGCTAACACTGCATATAACTATTGTAGGAGACACTGCAAAAGGCAGGACCTCACAGAGCAACCGATGTGGCCACTGCCGTAGATTGTCTAAAAGGTGAAGGTAAAGGTAGCCCCACTGTATAGGGGCAGTGGATTGTCATGCACCATGTCTATAGCACAGTATTAGATGGCAAAGCCAATCCCTCTCCTTCCACCGCCTTTTACCTTCCCAACCAAAGTCGGGCACCAATTTTTACACCTGGGTGGAATGAGAAAAGTCATGTTACGTGCCTTTCTCAAGGACATGACTTCTACCTCAGGAACACCAGGAATTGACCCATGACCTCTCAGTCTAGTGTTCGATAGCCTAGTCACCCAGCCATTTGATGCCGTCTTCAGTAGACTATGGATTGTCTACTTTTAGAAATGCAAAAGCCAAAGAGAGTTATAGTTGAAATCATACATACCTGCGTACAGAAGTGATGGATGACAGCTATACTGATGGCTGCATCTACAGCCCCGGTCCGGATGGGCACAGACAGGGCGTCACACACAAACACCTCCAGCTGTCTGTCCCTGCAGATCTCAGCCAGACCACAGCTCCGGTCATTCCCCAGCTGCAGGTGTACATATGAAAGTGAACCAATTTAGCTAAATGAATGTGACAGAGAAGACAGACCCTGGTTCATTGTACAGGGGATATTCCTCATGTTCTTGTCCACAAGCATAATAAAAAGTAGACCATGGATGAATGTCTCATCCTAAGCACTGAGACCTTTTCCAAAAGCATGCAAGTCGGGTCAGCAACAACGGTGGTACAGGTCTCATGTTTTATCATAAAGATCTTATTCGCCATTTCCGTACACAATGTAAAGTGCTTTAATACCAACAAGGTTTTGATCAGATCTCGGATCCTTCCGTCATTATGATCCATAGATTTAGTGCTGATGACATCTAAAAAAAGGTTATTATTCTTCTTCGTCTTGAGTGAAATAGAATACAAAGAAAAATTAAAGATAAGGGTCTGAGCAAACAGCAATGACTTGTACAGGCCAGAAAAAGTGTGTGTATCAGTGACATGTTTCGTACATCATGGATACTGCTATTACCACTGCAATGCAAACTGTGCTATACTTACAGAGTAAACATCCTTGTTTGCTCCCAGGTACTTTCCACTGCCACAACCTGTGGATAAACGAACAACAATTTAAGAGCAAGGAGACACAGGGATAAAATTCTCTCATTGAAAAGGTAAAGGTAGTCCCATAGCCTTTTTGAGGCTATAGGGGCAATGAGTGTCTAGGGTACAGGATTGGAAGGCACAGCCCATCTCTCCCTACCTCTTTACCTTCCCATCAAAGTCATGATCAGGTACCCATTTTGGGTGTACCATACCTGGGTGTAGTGGAGTGAGGAATGTAAAGAGCCTTTCCCCATGACTCAACATCTAGCCAGGAATGCCAGGAATCAACCTGTGACCTCTCAATCTCGTGTCTGCTACTTGGCCATTCGACGCCCCAACTCTCTCCTCATTGCACCAATACACATAGGGAGCTTCTACAAAGCACTCAAGACAGTACCTTATTTAGCTGGACATTGAGAGCAGATACCTGTAACATACTGTATGTTCTTACCTACATCCACCACTAGAGCTCCCATGGGCTGTGCCTTTAGGAATTCAACAACCCGTGGCCATGGGGAGTGTCTGGTGGAACTGAAATGAGAAGCAATGTCCTCATATACCTGTAGAGGACAGGAACAAAATGAAAAATTGCCAGTATGACATGAAATGTATCAAATGTTATTCTATACTTCTTTTAAAGAGTGTTTCAACAATTGTTGATTGGTTATGAAAAAGTCAGTTAAGGAATACTAGTACTTTCATTCACTCAGCTGAAGAGTCATTCCTCTATTTACTCAATCTTCTCTTTTAGAAGTTTGAAATATGTACAAGTGAAAGCTGACAGCTCAAAAATACACAATAGTAACTGTACAAATTTGAGTGGTGCCTTCAGTTTACCTTTAGAAATAACTGATTTCAAAAAGAGCTCTTATGTCATTCATAAAAAAAATGGTAAGACAACATAAGAACAACATTTGTAGTGACTATCAAAAAGCAGTGCTATATTTATATCTGCTTGTAGACTACTATGACCGTACCTGGTGCACGTGCTGCTGCTCCAGCTGGGCTGCCTCCCCCTCACTCCTGGGCAGGGAGGCGCCGGTCTTCGGCAGCTGGGAGTCACACTGGGACGGGTACTCTGGGGGAACAGCAAAACAATATAGGCCACATAGGTGAAAAGGCAGTCATCAAAAATAACAGTTGTTTGAGTTAAGTCGAGCATTGTTTTTTTCCTGTCCCACTGATTGTTTGGGAGCCCATGTTGTTAAGTCTGTCACTTTAAGCTCACAAAGATGCATTTTCATCAATTTCATATCAAGAGGTTCAGGTTTTTTTGACGGATGGGTTGAAATTTTTGACTGCTCCAACAAGCAAATTTCCATCCTGTGACGGAGGGACAGGTCAAAGGGCCATTTTACTGTCATGGTAGGAATATCGTGTAAAGTGCCTTTCCCAAGGGTTCTAACCGTTGCGCCACATTGACGCCATGGCTGTACAGAATGATGCAGGTACAGAATTAGAACTCACTGCAGTCACACGGCGTGTGCCTGATCTTCCTGAGGGTGAAGGACGTGCGGACCTCCCTCCTGGCGAGTGTCATGGACTCTTCCTGCCCCTGCACAGGAACCGGGTCCATCTTCCTGGGGATGATCCTGAACACAATTCACAATTAGAACACAAGAACTATCTGTGTACGTGCATATCATTGTGTGGCAGAATGGTAATGTTTGTTTGTTACAGAATCAAGAGGTTCCAACCCCAAACAGGCTCTGATGTTGTGGCCCTGGGAAAGGCAGCTTTTGTAACCCCTGTGCTTAATCTTATTGGGTTAGTTTACCCTGGGAACCACACTGCTATCGGGCCTTTTAGCCAGTTACTTTGCCGGCCCAGAGCACTAAGCCTGCTAATACAAATCCGCGCCACCAGGGGAGTTCTAGCCCGAGAGTTGACGGGGCGCGGTCCACTCCTCGGGCTACAACTTCCCAGAGCATTAATTTAGATTGGGCGGGCTGACTGTCTCCGGCCGCCGAGGGGAGTTGCTAGCGGCCTGGTCCTAGTCTAGTCTCCCAGGGTAGGGTTAGTTAGTCCTCACTCTCAGTGAGTTTAGCATGTCTCAATCATGATGTTTATGACTTAGGGAGAAGAGATGCTGTCCCAATGCGACCTGCAGCCACTAACCCGTGTGTCCAGAGGTACCTGGCCTCCCCAGACATGACCAGCAGACTGCGGGCAGGCAGGACTATCGGGACTCGCTTTCCACTGGGGTGCTTGAAGTCCATTACTGTCTGTAAAAAAAATTACAAATCTTACACATAACTTGCCTGGGTGCCATCCTTGGTAGTAACCGCTGAGTTGCTGACTCAATCTTTTCACTTGCTAACCATGAAAAGATTGAGCCAGTGGTTACTACAGAGGATGGCACTCAGGTTAGCACACAACATTTGGTATATCCCAAATTTCAAGGCCATTTATATGTGAAGCCTAGTCTCCAAGCAGACCCAACGGTTGCAAAGACCGTATCCAACTGGCAGAAAGAGTGTTTATAGCAACTGGTGCCTGACAACTTCCCTGGCTGACTGGAGCTTCTCTGGCTAGCTTGTTTGATTTTAGCACCGTGGAGATCTGCTTGGAGATTATGTGAAGCCCTGCATTTTGACTTATTGCATTTTAAAAGCAGACGACTCATCATGGCTACTTGCAAAAGGTGATATAATTGATACAACAATGTCAAGAAAAAAGAATAGGTAGAAAGGTTTGAGAGAAAACTGACTTTACTTAGGCACAATTATTGTTAACTGGGAAAAAGGGATGTTTCAACACCTCAATCCTGGGTTGATAACTTGAAGTCATGAATATTTTGTGTTCTTACAGTCCTTCGGCACAACACATCAGCTAATCTCAGGCCCACATTGCGGCAGCAGCTGGTTATATTACACTTAACGAAATGTCACACTTGACCTTTGGACATCTAGCTGCAAGCCTTGTTTAAAGCTATCTAATGAGCATGCCCATACAGTACTTGGTGCCAACTAGTTCCACAGTGCTACAGTTAACTGGGAAAAACAAATGTTTCAACACTTTAATCCTGGGTGGATAACTATTTCTTTTTCTTAAAGATAGAGGATCTTTCTCACCTGTCCACCCAAACTGAGGGAAGAAATTTCATCTTCAAATGCTGAGTGTGTATCCACATGGGGAGGAATTCCTGATCGGAACAAACAAACATTTTAAAATATACCGTTGCAGTAAACATGACATAAAGGTATTGTCATAAAATTGAGCAAATTAACAGGCTTAGAATGTGAACTCCAGTAAGAGAAGTTATTGTACTTGTAATGTAGTGCAAATTATATTTCAAACCGTCCCTTATAATTAAGATCACAAAATAAAGAGCTCTTTCAAGAGGCCAACAATTTCCATCCAAATTTTCTCTGCTTTTACAGACAAAAGAAAACTACTCTCCTCTTAACATCACATAACCTACACATTGCAGAAAAGGTTAGTGGGAACATTTGTCTTCCTCTCTCTTATCAGTTACTTTCTCAGAAAAAGAAGTCAAATCCAAAAAGTTAGAATTCAGATTCAGTAATCAAGTCGGTAGTTAGACTAGAGTAAACACAATGCATTGCTATACTGTTCTACTGTAATGGAGATGATATTAAGTTTATTGCAAATTCGTGCCCGTGGGCTAATTGCAAGTAACATGAAAAGGACAGATAAATGATGTACTACATCATTTATCTGTCCTTTTCATGTTACTTGCAATTAGCCCACGGGCACGAATTTGCAATAAACTTAATATCATCTCCATTATGTGTACTTATAGATTGACCCCCTAGATTTCTGCAAAACACACAGCCACCCATACATGTCTGTGTCTGGCTGACCAGTACCGCTGATACTATACATAAAGATAGTGTCAGTTGTAAGAATGTAACATAATTAATCTATCTGCTGGACAGGAGACATCTGGTTGCCATCTGAACTGTCCTGAACAGTACCACCCTAGCCCATAAAACAGGAACACAGTGCTAGTGTGCTAGATAAGACAGACCGACTATATAAACAGAGGAGAGGTAAATCAGGCCACTCCCACTGCCCTAGAGGATCCACTTTTCCTATTCTACATACACGTACACTTACTGATGGAATTGGATCAAAACAAGCATACAAACCTAACATTCTTTATCTCTATCTTTGGTTAAGAATTAGCTGCTTTTGTCTGTGTCAATGTAACACCCTTGCAATCGGTGGGCTCACTGCCTTGGACTGTGGAAGGAACAGGCTGAGGCCACATATATCAGTCTGGCTTCCAGGGTACAAAGGTCTGGGTTAAAAGGTCATGAATGATATCTGGAGTTGTTGCTTATACTAGGTCTTAGCCCATGGCTACTTCCCCTCAGCCAATGGGAAGCCCCAATTTTCTGTGGTTATATCCACATAGTGTGGGATATCAGAAAAGTGTGAGTGATATCTGTGGGTGATATAGAAAAACTGTGGGTGATATAGAAAAACTGTGGGTGATATAACCGTGTGACCTATTCTGACCAATCCCTGCTCTGATTTCTAATTGCCCGGGGATTTGGGACTCTCCCCATATGTTTTACAGACCTGGTCTGTGCTAGCTGTTATATCCAGATATCTTGGCCACTCCCATCTGATCAGCTATCTATTACTTATCTTAAGCTGTTTTCAGGACAGGCAGACTGAGAGTTGCATTTCCCATTTGTTTTCAAAATGGAAGCAGCACAGAAGAATGGTGTGTTCCTGTCCAGAGGAAGACTGGTGGTTGTGGTTGTTGTGGTGGTTCTGCTGATGGTTTGTACAGGAGTTGCCGTGGGTCTGACAGTCAAGCACACAGCTTCAACTCACGGGCCGGATCAACAGGTACAGGTACAACTTTTTGAAGAAAGATGTTTCCGAAATCCCTGACTTTCCCTTTCCTGCAAACATTTTGTTTGCCCTTCTTCTATTTTTTCTTCTGTATTTGCATATTTGCAGTGGATTTATGTTCGTTTCACCCTCATCATATGCACACTGTCAACATGCACTGTCTTGCATTGATTTACTACCATTGTTTCATTGGCGGATTCAAAGACACCACGACTTCTTGATTTGTTTCTTTGTTTAAGGCTTATGATCAGGGTTTGTTTGCGTTGTTAAACTTAAACGTCAGATGATGTGAGAGATGTTCACATCTGACTTGCACAGCATTTGCTTGTGCTACCAGCCCTTGACATGATTGATGCTAACACAGCTGAGATAAATTTACAGCAGTTCACCTACCCTGTCCAGGCTGGTACTGGTTGACTGTAATCTGATCCGGCCTGTGTTTGATGTGTCCCTCTGACATCATCTTGTCAATCACTGGGCTGCACCAATCAGGAAGGCCGCCCGGGAGAGGCTTGTCTTTGTCCACATTGTTGTTATCGTATCTAAACTCGTAGCCATAGTGCTTCACTCTTCTGTGCCTTAAAGCTTGTTCGGCTGGAACAAAACATATTGAGGGTAAAACATCATCATTGGTGTTCAATGTTTATCAGATATTCATCATTCACATTTAATAGAATAAATCTAATCTACTATTCATGGATTCCATTTATGAAAACACAGCATGAACGAGCTCAATTACAATAACACAACTTAGAACTAAGTAGCCTGGATGCCAGACCCCCAAACTCTGAAATATCTATCGTCACGATAGATATTTCAGAGTTTGGGGGTCTGGCATCCAGGCTAAGAACTAAGGAACAGCATTCTAATTCCATCCATCCATCCATCCATACTATTTAGAATTAGAAAAATAATATAACAAAGTTTGCATTTTGGATCATCTCAGGATTGTGTAAAAGTAAAAGTTTAAAATGACAGATTCAACAACAAAACTAACAATATGGGCTCCCAAACAAAGAGTGGAATGAAAAAAAATGTAAAGCTGGCCACAGCCCTAAAAGGTAGGTAAAGGTAATTCAAAAGGTAGTCCCATAGCCTTTATGAGACCATAAGAGCAGTGGGTTGTTATTATGTGTCTAGGGCACAGTCTTGGAAGGCGGAGCCAAAACTTCCCCTTCCACCGCCTTTTACCTTCCCAACCAAAGTCAGGTACCCGTTTTTAACCTGGGTTGTGTGAGGAAAATTGTGTAAAGTGCCTTTCCGAAGGGGACAATATCGATGGCATGTCAGGGAATTCGAACCCAGGACCTCTGGGTTCTGGGCCAAACACCCTGACCATTACGTGAACCCGATCACCACAAAGTTGTAGACAGCCTTAGGCCCTTAGGAAGAAAAGAAAAAACACTCACCATCCGTGTGCTGTTGTTGCTCGTTGCTCCAGCCGAGCCCCTCCATCAGCCTAGCCGCACAGGCCGGACTGATGAAATCTTCCACCAGCCGCAGCCCCGGGGGCAGGTCCAGCCCTGCTGCCCTCTGGGATGGGACTGGTGGGCAGAAAGAGAACAGAATAAGCCTCCTCACAATCATGTGATACATTGTGGTCTTAGGTCCAAGTTTAAAGCCCCTTACTAATTTATTTTTTGTCATGTGTATCAGTACATGTCATTTGAAAAATGTAATTTGAACCATGAGCAAAGTCTTCTCAAGATAAGGAAGAAAATGTGAAGCAGTGAAAATACAGAATTTATTTTCTGCTATGCCATGTCCTATGTGTACAGTCATTTGTTAAACTTTCCAGACCACTTACATTTCATAATGATGGATGAACTTTTTTCCCAACCTTTTTCTTTGCATGCTTGCATCAGTTTTGGGGTACCCAGTGAATGTCATTCATTAAGTCAAATCAGCATGGCTAACCACAATACATCACACCATCCATGCGCACTTGAAACAGTGAACTGGCTTACTAGTTATTTCTAATTAACCCCTCTGGCCAAACGGCAAACTGGCGGAGGGCAGCCGGAAGTCTTGCTAAACTTTACACTGCTCCTAGGGCAGTGTAAGCTACTAAGTACAGGACTGATGGATGAATATACAATACGTATGTACAGTATGTCTATGCTTGTCATCTTTGCGGGGTACTCTGCAGTTTGGAAGAAAGCTGCCAGGAGCATTACACTATTTAGATTCAGATCGTTTGGAAAGTTAATCAATTGCTCGACGAAAATTATCATGATATTGTGATGACAATTCTCTGTCAGTTATTGCAGGATTCTTACTCACTGCATGGTTTTTATCTTTCTTATTTGCCCACCTTCATCAATGTAGTTCAGGTAAAATGTGACATTAGGCTGCTGCAGCTCCTGTGGACTTTTCAACATCCTCCCGTTGAAGACAGCGAATGCTGCAGCAGCTGACTGATCGTCGTTATAGGAAACAAAAGCGTATGGTTTCCCCGTAACCATGACGATGTCCTGTAGATCTCCGTGGGTTTCAAACAGTCTCCACAGCTCCTCTCGGTGAACTCCGTTGCTCATTCCTGCATTGGCCACAACCAGGTGCTAGGGTGATAGAGAAATATTACGGAACGAGATCGAACGAGATTCAACGTGATTTGGCCGTAGGCGAAAGATCCTGTTTTGGTGGGCTACTTAACTGTAACTCTTGAAATGTTCATGGTGCTTTTATTTCAATGGTGCAAAATGATGGCCCTACAAATACTAGTATGCATTTTCTCTAAATCACTACTGTACTACAGATTGGAATTGTTTCAACCTTAAACATAAAACACCACAAAAATAGAATCCTTTTTATATATTTACAACATGCATGGACTGATGGAGTCTGCTTCATGTTGAAAGCGGACTAAAGTTAACAAGATGGATTCAAGGCTGTGGTAAAAGTAGCTATATCTAAAGTCTATAGTATGACGACATAATATTGTGCTTGTCGGTTTACTTCAGAGTGAGTCTCAGACTATCAGTGAGAGTTGAAAAGTTATTTTTCCAGTAACGTTAACCTACCGAGTCAGGCCCAAGTGGCCGACCTGAGATTGGGAGACTGTGTGCTCGGCTGGGGCGCCATCAAACCTACCTTGGTTACTTCCCGACTCGTATTGATGCCTTCGTGTCTTAATAAAGTCTGTCGCGCCTTGTTCTGTTTCTTCTTAGCCTTCCTTTCCGATTTCGTCAGTTTTGTTTTCACGTCGCCACTTTCCGAATCCATGGGCGCCGCCATCTTGCTTTCACTGACCTTTGACCGCACCAGATGTCCGAAGCAGACGTACCCGGAACTGAACTTCTCTCGCTGTTTACACCGCAACTTTGAGGGTTTTGCGTGAATTGACGTACCGTGACGTTGTGAATCATTCACACACATGCACAGTTCTCGGCTGTCCGTCATTGGAAGACACCTGACACACACAGAGTAGCCGTGGCGACTCTTTAATCGGGTATATTTTGCTGTATGTCTAAAGACTCTTTTACATTGTGAGGGTAATGTAAAAGAGTCTTTAGACATACAGCAAAATATACCCGATTAAAGAGTCGCCACGGCTACACACAGAGGTACATTTTCGAGTTTAACGTTACAGGTTGTTGTTTTGGTCGGTAACAAAGTTGATCAGGAGTAGAGTAGAGTAGAGATGTTGTTAGACTTTTGATGTGCCAATGTGACAACTCGCTCTATGAATGTTCAGATTTGGGATACTTTTCTACTTTTAACAAACTCTGAGTCAATAGCTTGGTCAGGTCAGCTCGCCAAACTGATGATGATGTAATCCCATAACACATGCTCGGGTTGCCAGCCCATAATTTGACCCGTCATGACCCCTATTAGATACATCCTGTACACAAAAACACTTCAGCATGTCAAGTATTCTTAGAAAACATTAGCATGAGCAAAAGTCCATCAAAGCGTTGTTGTGTACATTTGTTAAATCAAGCTGTTAGAAGGTCTGTTGTGACCTCCAGCAACAATATGCTGTGCACACCTTAATTGCTGAGGATGGTATGATCATGAAATGACGGAGGAAAGGTCTTATGCCATAAACGGTAGCACAGGGAGTGCATCAAAGAGGAGACCGTTTCGCATCAACCTTTTCTTTAAGGTGGTGGGAAAAAAGAAGCAGAGACATAGGAAGGTGGGCCACATGATGTATTTATCCTGCTTTAGCACACTGAAGTAACCGTTTGGCTACTACTCTATTGGTTACATGGCTATAGGTAGCAGGGAGAAGATTTAAATTATGTTGACCATTAGTTGATGTTAACAGTCAACAAATGATGTGTTTATTTTTCAAATGATCTATGCAGTTTCTCCAATTTGTATACAGTGTAGTCGTCATGACAACTGTCTTTGTAGGGAGGTTGACAGGAAAAAAAACAGTCTTGATGTTTTTTGAGGGGGTGACAGAATTTTAGCAAACAGTAATTTATCAGCAGAGAAAGAGCATTGACCTCTAAACATGACTCAGACTTAATTTCAACTTTCTTTAGTCAGATTTTTTGCATTGTAAAGGTTGAAGTTGTCATAATTTGCTGTTACCTAATATAAGCTAATAGTTTAGAGACATGGGAATTTGATAGGAAACCAAAACTTGGTTCTATTTGCTATTAAAAGCTGAAGTTGTTTGGTAAATGCAGAATACAATAAAATGTTGGAAGTTGTAAAATGTGCACTGATTACCCTCTGTAACCTTGAAACAATGAAGCAAGTCAGGGTGGCGCCCTTACATCAATTTTTGGTAATCGATATTCAATACCTTTTTTGTGGGTCAGTAGGCTCAGACACACAGTGAGCGACTACCTCTTCTGGTGACATTGATGGATTGATATTTTTTAAAGTGTTTTCTTTCTGACTAATTATCTGGAGCACGACCTGGAGTAACCTATGTCATGCCTCTTGATGAAGTAGATGAGATCATTGCAGTGCATAAGAAACATACTAGTTTTCTTACATGGCAAATTAGTTCATAGTACTACATGTACAGGAAAGCATCAAACAACCTGAATATGCCATGTTAAGAAAAAAAGACAAAGCAAAAGAATGTTTTACAATGATAAGGAAAAGAATTATGTAATCTGTTTTAGCCAGGACTTAACCCTGAGTGGACCCTTCAGGGTGTGCTTCAATCTCTCAATGTCGACTAAAGCGGTAATCCTCATTAATCTACTCATGCGTACATAAAAATGGATCATGTTAAAATTTGGGGAAATATCTTACTCTTTACTCACTTTTTCACATGTTTCCAAATCTGGAATGATCCCTACAAATGTCTTTGCAAGGATCCTTGGTCTTGGGTAACAAAATATAGAAGAGAACAGTCCTTTGGCAAGTCTATTTAGATCCTTTTCAATGCCTTTTTTAATGAACCGACCAGACTGTGAATGAGGTTGAGTTGGAGCGACCAGAATTAAGGGCCCTTCTTGGTCTTTATTTGGAGGAGGCAAATCCTGTTTCTCCACCCAATTCAAAATTGCGGTCATAGTTGGCAGTTACACGAAAGTCGCACCCTCTCTTCAGCTGAAGATCCTGATTTCGTAACTGGATTTTGGTGAAGTTAATTTGACTGCAGGACCGACGGATTGTGGACAGTGATGTTTCCAAGCTGTCTGGTCGGAAGCATTACAGAGTTTAAAGAGGTAAACTGATTGTTTAATTAAGAACTCTCTCAACAGTGAAATTGTTCGTTTCTGTTGCCACAATGAGTCTCACTGGGCCAAGTGAAGTGAAGTGAACTTTATTGCTCAACAATCGTACATGGTACAATGTATGGCATGAAATCAACAATCTGTTCTACAAGGCTAATCTATCCTACAATTCTAAGTACAAAATATTTTCGAAACCAGTGTATTTGTTACAATATATATTCATGTATGGGTAATTCTGTCTCGCTTTTCGAATGATTTATGGAGAAATTGACCTATGTACATAGATATAGGAGTCGGACATGACAACAGTACATAGAAAATATCGCTCTGTGTACCAGATAGGGTGAAGTTTGTCTTAGTAGTAATAGTCTGTAAAAGCATATCTCTCTCTTTGCTATAAGTTGCCATGAACCCAGAGTGCTAACACCCCCTCTACTAGAGGCTGCAACTGTTCAGCGACCAAAGGTTTGACAGATCCCTCAACAAATTTCAGACAAAGAGCAAATTCTTTTATGTTTTGTGTGTTTAGTAGTTGTCTTTTAAATCCTACTTTTACATGTTGCATCATATTCCAATCATGAAATTAAGAGTTGCACAAATCCAATTTTGGTCGCTCAGCCACCCACATCTAGTGCAAACAGAGCCTGATGATAGTGCTTACTGCTCCACAAGGCTACACTACATTGTATCATAGACTTTGTTACAGACATCTTTTATCAGAGACTGAGGATGGGTGTGAAAACATTTGCTTGCTTCCTTGTTGTTTCGATAGAAATAAGCCCAAGCCCCCTCACCATGTCGGCTAACCGTACCAGCTCCATCATTTTTCTGATAGAGACTCAGTTGTTACTCGGGGAAGGAGGCCTAGGTGACCCCCTGATGGAGTATCTAAGGAATGATGTTGTTTGCACTTTCGCAGCTAGAACTCGTTCCCGTTGTCACATTGTTGTGTAACTAAGGTCTTCTAGGTTGCGCGTGATGATGCACGTTGTCCTTTTTATTTAAATAATTTATGAGCAAATGCTACAATAGCCTTTTTTGCTGAGACTTTCATACTTTGACATTACTTGTTTCTTTCTGGGTCTGTGTTTTCGCATCTATATATCAAGATCCTTTTGATGGATTTGTCTGAAATTTTGCATGTCGGTAGTTAAAGACGGTATCAAACACATTAGCCACAATGCAAACACCATAATTACTTATGTATATAGGATTGTGTCCTATGTTTGTATGTGCGGAATAAAGCTCACGATTTATTTTCTTGTTTGTTTCAGTCCCCAGTTGTAAGCCCGAGCCCCCTCGCCATGTCAGCTAACCGTACCAGTCCCATCACCACCCATGTGCTGGACACCTCTCTGGGCAGGCCTGCCGCTGATGTACCCGTCAAACTCTTCCGCAGGGGCGAACGCATCGGGCAGGAGTGGAGCCAGGTTTCCTCAGGGTCAGACATTCATCTATCAATTACGTCCGTGAAAAATGGAGGCATAGTTTTGTGTGTGTGTGTGTGTGTGTGTCTGTGTTTCCGGATGTTTGCGGTTAGCTTAACTCAAGAACCTCTGAATGTATTGTCATGATTTTTGGTATGTGGTTAGGTGTTGGGAAGATGAAGGTGGAGGTTGATTTTTGGCCCCCTTGTCTGTGACCTTGGTACTGCAGCAGAACTGGATTTTGTATCTCTTGTTTCATCAGTGGCATCATGTTGGTGTAATGGTTAGGGTTTTGACCCAGAACCGATAGGTACTGGGTTCCTATCCCCTGACATACCACCGATGTTGTGCCCTTGGGAAAGGCACTCTGCATGACTTTCCTCACACCACCCAGGTGTAAAAATGGGTACCTGACTTTGGTTGGGGAGGTAAAAGGCGGTGGAAGGATAAGGATGGGCTCCGCCTGCCAATACCATGCCCTAGACACAGTGGATAACAATCCACTGCCCCAAATGTCAATCCTTCTCTATCAACGGGTGCCAGACTATTCAGTGAGGGAAGCGATTGGGGGAGCGAACTGGAGCAAGGACAGGATGGCTACCAGACTATCACACCACATGCTTGGCCAGAAGTCATTCATTGTTTAATCTTTCACACAAATTGCCTAAGCAGCCATATATATTACCTAGTATATTACAGCTAATTCGATGATGTTTTTCTTTGATTTAGACAAACTAACTCGGATGGACGCTGTAACGGTCTGCTGAACAGTCTGGAGGCAGGAGTCTACAAGATAACTTTTGAAACAGCAACTTATTTCAACAAGAATGGCATCAGGCAGTACTTCTATCCCCACATTGATGTAAGTTAAGTCCTGGTCAAATTCTTTGTACAATCATCTTATTTCAAATATTTAGCTGTTTCTTTTCAAATCGTTATTCTTACTTCATTGTTGTTTTGTTGAATGCATTCTTGTACATGTGTATTTTAGAGGAGAGGACCTCATTAAGCACTTTTGCCTGATCCTCAGAAAAGAAATGACTGAAATCTTTAAAAATATTTGAAATGACTCATTAGTTATAAACCAGGAATTTCAAATTTCCCTTTCCATTCCTCTTCAGATCGTGTTTGAGATCCACGACCCCAGCCAACACTACCACGTGCCTCTCCTGCTGAACCCGTTCGGATACTCCACCTACAGGGGCTCCTAGGGGGTATTTATTGTCCGGCCTCACAAACTTCAACTTAGGCCACACCAATTTAATTTCTTGGTTAACAGATTTTTTTAAATTTTATCTTAGCACAAGGACATCATTAAGTTTATTTGCAAATGTAACAAGACACTACACAGTCTCTCAGGCAGCATGGCTGATTTCGAGAGCCAACATTTACAGGGACAAAAACACAAATGTATAGATAGAAAATTACACTTCACTAAGTTATGATACAGTTTAACTTAACATTAAAATTGGTCATACAACTCAGTTATACATTAATAAATGTCCTTAAAATACTTATATACAGACTATGAGAATTGGATCAGAAAGATTTGTACGTAAATTTGTTCGGAGGTCAGAGTTCAGGATATAGGTGTAAATGTTTCACTACTGTCTCACAACACTAGGACATGTTTAGCCAACACAAGCTAGGAGGAACGGGTGGGAGTGTCAAAACGTGCATAGAAAAAATCGACATCATTAAAACAGAAGGCTGGGGTGAAAACATGCACCTAACCCTGTTCACTCCCTGAAACTGTGTGCACCAAAGTACAAATTTCCTCTGAGACTTTGTTTTCATGTTGATTTTCCAATCTTGCAATTCCGTTAACCAAGAAATTAGATTGGTGTGGCCTTATGATTTGTCTTCTGAGCACATTGAGCTACATTTTTTAAGCCTCTGTCACACATTCAGGACTTTCCAACAACTCTGCCTCGACCACTCCCCAACCAAAGTCGGCGCTGGGTCGGGAGTATTCTTCCATGCTACTTCCAGTTCACTCCTCTGATCGCATCCGAGCAGAATATGTCTTTCCCAACTTTAATTTTTGCCGCAGATGACTTTTAAAGAATAGAAGGCCAGCTCCCAACCAAAGATGACCTTGCTCATGACTTACTCCCAACCATGGTCTGGAGAAGGCAGGGAGGCCATGGTCGGCTATATGTGACAGGGGCTTTAAGGTTTGGTTCTCAAGAGGCTATCATTCAGACAAAGTCACAAAATTATGTGGCGTAGATTCCACTAATGTTTAGTTTAGGTTGTGTAATAAATAATCATTAGATGTGTGTTTCACATAATTTATATGACAACAGATGTTATTTTACATCACATGTAGCGTAGGATTTCTTCATGTACCTGTAGTTTGGCTGTGTGTTAGATCAAGAGCATCAGGTGAAGAATAAAAAGCAAAGATATGAACTATGTAGTACTTCAGTCCATTCATGAACATGGTACAACTACAATGTACAGTATATCCATAACACAGTACCACAAAGCAAAGCACAACATAAAGAATAGAGCATCTTGCCTGATGTATTTAAGTTGCCAATAATCTTGTTCAAGATGACTGAAAAACATGTGTTTCTGCTCATTTTTGTTGAGCTCTAATTGGCCTTATGCATATGTAAGTTTATCACTGTAGCTATGCAGATCACTGTTGCCATGCATGGTAAACAAAGGCAATACAACCCAATTCTGGACCGTTCTTGCTGAAACTCAACTTCCGGATGGTTTTAGATCAAATTGTTTGCTTTTGTAGATTTATCTGGATCAAAAGTCTTCCATGCCTCAAAATGTGCTCTTGAAATAAGCAGCTTATACCAAGGATATAGAATTAGTAAGGAAGTTGTAAGAATTTGTGTGCTGTGACAAGACAACTTAGCTGTCTCTATTAGTGTACATGTATTTGCTTTTCTATGTTATCTTCATAACATTTCATAAACTGATTAGCTGGGTGGTAGGGTGACAGCTGTATCTGACCTTCTGTCCGTAGTATAGCAGTTCGTATGTAGTTGTAGCAATGTCAGTCAGGATCTAGTCACGCCCTATTGCTGGCCATGCATGTAGTTCATCCTGCTGCAAGTGCCTACAAGATGGGACTTGACCAAGGTGGGGATTAACTGTGCTGGGCTTATGATACTTTACAAGATACTTTACGAGTGGGCTCTTGTGTGTGTGACATGCTTTGTGCTACTAAATCCAGGATAAAGTTCTGGCCCAGTTGGCAACCAGTCTAAAGCCGAAAGATTTGCTGTCTCCAGTGCCCTCCATATGTAGTCTGTGTCGACTCAATATGCATATGGCATTTGCACACATGCCACTAACCTCTGGACTATGCACACTACTACTAGCTTGTAACAAGTGATGATTCAATAAAGATTAACACATGAAACATGGCTGTACTTTTAATTCTGTTGTATCTTTGTGAAAGTGAAAGGAACAAGCACCAGGTTTACAGTTTTAGTCACCGTAATTGTTCACAGATTTGCCCACACAAATGTCCCCCTTTTACATTTTTGGGCACTGTAAAAGAAAGAAAAAACTGTAGTCATGGAGACTCATGTGCGATGCCTAAAATTTTGAAGATTTCAGTCTTTAACCTTAGATTTTTCTTATGTTTGCATGTGCAAATAGGGCATTTTTACATTCTTTACAAACCCTTTTACCATAAGACATGATAAAAGATAACTTGGCAATTTGAAATTGTTGTCCCTGCCAGATTTGCTGAAGAGGCAAGCCTGAGAACGAAATAAATAAAATTACTGGTTTGTGAGTTTGCTATCATTTTAAAAAGAAGTGCTTTTTATAATTACTAATGCCTTGCTATGCCTCTGGAAAACCATTGCTGGGTAGGCTTTAAGTTTAATAATACACAGAAGTAACAATACCAAGGAGGTTAATTTTGAGCCTCCTTGGCAATACAAAGACACAAACATATGAGGAACAAAGAATGTTATGTCAAAGGGATGATTTAAAATGGCATGATTTCTAAACGACAGCCATACTTAAGTATTGCTTGGAAAGAAGTGGTAACTAAATAATCCTTTTTCTTTAAGTTCAACAATGCTACTTGTAGTTCACAAAAGCCACCATCTTTTTCATCTCCGGGTTCACCTTTGTACAAAATATATCCTAAGCTGCTGCCAACAGCAGAAACGTCGTCTTCTCCTCCTATCGTCTTTTATACTTCTTGTGAGACACACTGAGGACGGTTGCTATAACAAAGCCTCCCCTTAAAAAAGTGTTGAAACACAAAGGTAACACTTGGCATATTTCTCTGTACAGATAAGACTGCTGTAGTAGCAGGAGTTGGTCGACAGGGCAGCAGCGCTGATATGACAGTCAGGTTGTAACATCTCTGCAGCTGGTTTCTATCTCTTCTTCTCGGACTTGTGAGAGGAACTGGGAGGGGGGTTAAGGAATTAGCAAAGGCTGATTTAAACACTTTTTCTGCTCTGTCATGAGCAATCCTAACGAAAAAGTTAAGTACAATGTATAATCAAAACTACCCAAGAAGACCACTCAGGTGTCCTGGTCTATGTGGACAGGTGGTCACTACAGACTGGATTCTTAAATTATCTAAGAGACTACCAAGTAGTAGTCACATTGGTCAGGCAGTCCGTATGTACAGGTAGATGTGGTTACCTGTACAGGTTTGACTGCAGAAGTCAAAAGACTTTGCATTCTAAAAGCAAACCTCCTGTTAATATTTACAAAACATTTAATGTAGTTAAAAAGGATACTGTTTCTTCTCTTCTTTTCGTTCCACTTTCTTCTCTTTGCTGCTCTTTTTCTCCTCTTTATCTTTGGATTCCTGAGGAGGAAAAGGTAGTTCTGTTTAATGTTGATGACAAGATACAAAGGGTGAGTAAGAATACAGACATTCCATGAGAGATAGTAGTAGTTTAACTGAAAGGGCCAAGAAATCCCTCTGGCAACCTTTTAAAGACAGAGAAACTATTCATTAACTAACCACAGACTATATCCATTTGCTAAGAGATGGCATTTTTTCAATTGTTAGAGCCCCCCCCCCCCCCCAATTTATCTGGAAACATCCGACAGACCTCTTTTAAGAGTCCTGTCCTGGTGTAGCCTCGTATGAATCCTATTCCAGCCCCTGTTCTCGCTGGTTTGCTCCTCTGCAATATGAGGATCTTCCTAATACTCTTAGAACTTCCTTAGAATAGGATAGATACCAGCTGAGGCTAGTCCTTGTTAAAAGCTTCCCACCTTTTTCCCCTTATCCCCGGACTCCTTGGCCAGCTTGCTGCTGAGTTTGGGCGTTGTCTGGGGGGTGCGAGGCTTCTCCTTCTCCTGACTGCTTCTTCTCGAGTCGCTGCCAGACTTTCCTGCAACACACAACAAAAAATTGAGCCATTGTATCCATGTTACAAATGTAGAGATGACAACATAAAGCTAGCATTAATCTGTCAATGAATCTGTTGATCATAAGAAGGTCGCCACATTTAAAATTCGCAAGAGTTGAGTCAAATTTTTTTGCCTGAAAGTGTACTGTTACATTGGTTGGGGCTTGGTGGCCTGTGAACACTGGCCAATCCCTAAAAACGTGCAGTGATCTAGACGACAAGAAATATCCAAAACAGCTCAGAGACTTGCTCGACAAACTATTTTCCTGCTGCGTGATACCAGCTTTAGGAGTACCTTTGTCTTCATCTTTTCTTCTCTTGGACTCCTGGAACTCTGTCATTGATGGAGGCTCCTGTGAAGAAAGACAGGCAAAACTTAAAGTCACATGCAGATCACAAACTGAGCATCTTCCGAGGTACTACGTTCAACCAATGTCAAGGTGATCTTGTGGTTAGGATCGTTGACTAAGAATCTAAAGGTTCTGGGTTCAAATCCCCAGCAGGCCCCAATGTTGTGCCCTTGAGAAAAGCACTATAAACTTATTTTCGACACTGTACCAAACTGCTATCTCTGAAAATTGGTGGAGAGCCACATCATGAGCATGTTAAAGATCCAACCACACTTATCACAAAGAGTAGGGGTCATTCCCAGTGTGAGTGGATGAAAACTTAGTCTGGTCTTACACAGTTTGAAGATACTGTACAAAACTGGTATGTTACACCTAAAGACGGTTTACCATTTATGCGAGATAAACAAAAAGGGGCTAAATGTTTGGTCAGCTACCTCGCTCTTTCTTTTTCTGTGTTCTTTGGATTCTCTGCGCTTTTCCCCATCCCTTTCCTTGGACCGATCCCGTTCCATCTTCTCCTTTTCTTTGCTGGCACGTTTCTTTTCCTTCTCGGTCATGGGCTGGGCTGGGCTGGCGTACCGAGGGCTCTGTTGATGAAAAGTCTGTCATTCACAAGGCTATGGTCACAGCATCTTTCAGCCTTGAATCTTTCACTTTCATTTACAGTGAGGTATAAATAATATAGTTGCCCAAGAGAAGAGTGCAGTTGGCCATGGTACTAAATGAGAGACTAAGAGCCTATGTAATTTAATAAGACGCTAGTGAGAAAGTCTGCATTTTGAAGGTAGCTTGATAAAGTCTGTAATGCAATGGAAGCCTTTTGCCAGTGTCAGTCACACAGATTTTATCTATTTATCACAAAGTCATGCAAGTATTTCGCGTATTTCCATAACATGGCACTTTTTAAAACATAAGACAACACTGCGAATTCAATCTCCAGTCAAAGAACAATGAAAGCTAGCAACATTTTTGCTGATTAAAAACTAGCACACCTGTTGAAAATAAACTCTCCAAGCAGAGGTTTGGCTTAGGCTGGTTTTTGATGTGTTTTTAAGAGTTTTTGTCCTGTTTTCTTCATGACTGGCCAGTGGACATTAAGAAAACAGGACAAAAAAGAAAGCCCAACAAAAACGCCTAGAAACAGTCAGAGCCTAACATCTGCTTGTAGAGTTCTGAAAAGTTCCTCACCTTATGTGATGCCTCCTTATGCTCTGCCCTATGAACATCCTACAATGGGGTTGGGAGACACATGACATCACAGGTCAGCTGACCTAAGTCCACCAATCAGTGTGCTGGGTGTTCTTGATAGCTGCCACTCAAGCAGAAGTTAGTAAAAGGCTTCGGGAATTTCCCTATCAGAACAATGGCATTTACTGGTAGGCGTTTTCATTTTCAGAACGAGAACTCAAGTTTCCTGAAATACAACAAGATTTTGGAATTGCTGTTTCTTTGCTTCGCTAGCTGAAAAATGTTCATCGTTCTTTTCATAAGTAAAGAATTGCTGTGTAATGACTTAATTTCTGCAAACAGAAATTTGCTGTGACAATAAATAGATAATAAATAAAATGCAAAATCACATACAATACTTTGTGACTAAAAGCTTTTATATAAGAAACCTTGAAAGAAAAGACAAATACCAACCTGAGCTTTGTAATATTCAAGTGAACAAGTTTTTGTGTCATGCAAGCTACTTGCTATTTTTGTCAGAGACATTTCTGGACCACAAAAGATAACCACAAAAAGATCTCTTTTTTAGATTTTTACTAAAATGACTTCAACCCTGAGACACAAGACACTTTTTGTAAGAGAAAATAAATACTATGTCATGAAAATATCTTTTCTGGCATGTACTGGCTAATAATCTACTTTGAGGTGAACAAATTGTATATACAGCACAACTGAAATCAAAATGAACTTGAACTCTTGGTCCACCATTTTTGTGAACGATCAAAAGAATTTTGTTTGCTTTTGTTTCAGTCAACTTTTGGTTGTTTGTCGTACAGTACTGTTGTGTTTCAACAGAAAGTCTTACAGAAAGTTTTTTTTTTTGCAAAGCTACATTCACTTCCAAAACTCAGTTTCTGGTCTCCCTTTTGCAATTTCACTTTCAACCCTCCAACAACTGGATTAAGTTATTTTTGTATTCTTCTATCCATGGCTCCTCTTGTACTTGAGTTTGTAGGGAATGTTTGCAATAATCCATATGGCAACAGTTCTTCTGCATTCTGGCACAGATGTTGAAGACTTTACAATGTAACAGCCTTGTATCCATTGTTATAATGAAAAAAGTAAAATTTAGAAAAATAGAACATACTCTTTGAGCAGAACTTGTACGGGGTTCTCAAACCCATCGAAAAATAGCTTTCTCAACATATAGAAAAAACATCTAAAGAATGTCCTTCCTGAAACTGCCTTTGTTTCATTTATGCATGAACGAGTAATCTCTTCCTGATATAATATGCTTTGGCAAATCTTTATCCTTCAGAATTCATCCCCTGGTTCAGTCTTTGTTGCAATCAACTTGGTTGTAGCTCCGGTATCTGCAATCCAGTCAGGGAATCTGTGCTGCTCCTCTTCATCTGCAATCCCAGAAACTTGCCGTGGCATCTTTCACACTGCTGGTGGAGACAGGATACATCTTGAAGATGACTTCCTATGGCGTGCTGGTTACTTGAAGAACCTCGGGCTTCTCGTCTTCTAATACAGAGATGAAGACGTTATTTTCTGCCAACTCTCTCCTCAGATGAACATCATGGCGACTTCAGGTGAAGATCCTGATGAAGACTTGACATTCAGCGATGAAGGTCTTGAAACAAAACCACAGCGATGTCAGATGCTGTCGCAGGAATCCATATGAAGATTTCTTACTGAAGATCATTCCTAGCTGATGGCTCATGGCTGTGTGAAGACGGATGACAATGTTTCACCACGTTGTTTATCTCGTTGTTTTACTGATGGAGACTTGATGCTGACAGCTTCTTCTTTTTATGGCCGAGGCTTCACAGCAAATTTCTTAGACGATGGATGACGATGTTGTTCATCTTAGGAAAACTAATTTTACGTAGATTGATGGAGACTTGACTTCTTCTCTTCAGCGCCGATGATGACATGCTTCATGTAGGTGCTTCACAGCGAATTTCTTAGATATTCCAGCAAAAAAGGCAACATGAAGATCGGTGGGTGGATGCTGCTGCCAGAAAGCTGCTTCAGTTGATGGATGAGGTGAACTTGATCTTGTGTCTTCTCTCCAGTTGGGCGATGTGTACGCTTCTTGTCTCAGCCAATCCAGACTGACAGAAAATCTTACTACAATCTCCTTCCCTTGCCGAATATTGCTGTGATATCCTCCACATTGATGGTGCAAACATGTCAGGTCTTGAAGATAATTTTCTAGGACGAAGACATTTAACAATACTGTCAGATACCTCCTTGATGAAAGGCAATAATTCTACTTCCTTCTTTTAGGGTTGACCCTGTCTCCACTGGCGATTGTTACCAACGCAACGTACATTGTTCATATTCTAATCGTCCCACTGAAGATGTGGAGAACATGGAAATCATCATAACTTATATCTTTCTCCACATAACATTTGAGTGCATGGCAGATCTTTGCTGTAAGCTAAGACGCCTCTGTAATTTCCTGAGGATAATATTGCAGCTGATACAAACAGAAACTGATTCTCTGGTGGATTCTTTCCTCTGGATGAGACAGTCTCAAATTATACTTGCAATCCATTTGCTTTTCTGGCACATTGCAGCATGTTCATGGCCTGTATACTGAGGATTTTTCTTTGGATGACATAATATGTGAATTGCAAATAGGCGTAACTTTGCTGGATTGTAACTTAATTCAAAACTGGAATGTGTTGTAATTAAAACAAATATGAACTTTGCTAAACATAACTTTTGCTTCATTGGACAAGACAGCTTTTCAAACTTGTCTCGTGGATTACACATTGTCGTTTTAAGACCTACAGCCAGCTGCAGTCGAAGATTCCAGTAACACAAAGTCCTTTCCCTGATTGTCCGTGTGAGCACACAAATATAGCCACAACTGATTCAGTGGAATGTATATCACAATATGCTTCTTGTGGCTCTGTATTATAGACTGCATAGGTTGGTAGCACCATGGTCGAAGCTAAAGTTTTTTTCCTGTAGTGCTTCACATCGCTTAGGTCCAAATGAACTTTCATGGTCCTGTGAATTCTGTCGTAGCAGTGTCCATCATGTAGTTGTGTTGATGTGATGATTATAAGAGGTTACTTTACTTGGCAGTGATCACGTTGGTTGTGTTGTTTGTTGGCGACGAATCTACACATTAAAATACTGCTTTCTACAATGCCGGTTTTGTGGCGTAAATAAGGCCTCCTGTGCGCTGTGTGGTCTGGAAATAATGGTGTGACATGTGGGCATAATGTTCATAGTGACAAAGCCTTGCAACAATTTCATAGCTCCTTCAACTGTCCTGTATTTCTTTACTACACACTCCTTCATAACGTCGTGAGGGTAACTTTTATTGCAGCAGTCTTTGTTGTGAGTGGGAGGTTTCATTATGTAAACCGGCTCGTCTCCTCTAGATCTTCTGCGTTTGCTCCTTCGTTGATCGTCTCCGACGTACTCTCGCGAGACCAGTGACTGAGCCTTGGTAGGGATGTAGCTTTGCTCTGCCTGCCATACTTACGCCAACCCACCTTGCTTCGTCAGTGAAAAGGGGAATGGAGAGTGAATGGGGAAAGACTTGGGCTGTGTGGTCTTCATCACAGCAGGTTAGGCTGCACACTGCTTTTCAGCCCAGCCAGTCGAATACTTTACCAACCACCTAGAGGGCACCCGGCCGCGCAGCGAACCCGCACAAGCCACTTTCCAAACGGGCTTCTGTAGGGCTACCCCGGACCCCGACGTCTTCTCTACCCCGCACCCGTGAGGACAGACAGCAACTCCCATGAGCACTCGGGCTTCATCCTCCACAGAAACACAGACTCCAAGAGGGAGAACACCAACTCTAACTTCCTTCCTAAACTCCAACTGATTTGGCCTAACTTATTAGAAGTAGCGTCGCTGATTTGGACACTCCGTATTGCACGGCGCTCGGGAAGCTTGAAACTGCTCCAGCGACCTGCGGTGGGGCGGTTTCAGGCCAGATCCTCGATCTTTCATCCTCGGAGAGACGAGAGTGAGTGGGCGTCATCCCTTCTCCTTCCTTCCCCGCTACTCTATACTAACCTTAGCTGCCACTGCTGACGTCGCTGACGGGGCTGATGACATATGATCCTCCTTCCTACTACGCTTGTGCTCTGAAACGGAAGAACAAAAAATGATAAGCACTCATTATACGTCAACATTTTTCTAGCTTTGATTTTATCTGGTCCACTAGAACTACATGTATAACTATCTGTGTAAGGTCTTTTCAAGTCTTTCTCAACTAGCTAATACAACAGTAAAAACGGTACTAGCAACGAGTTCTGTAAAAGAACCATCTGGCCTTTGATATACAGTCAAACCTGTATTAGTGTATATACTTTTTCATAAAAACCAACTAGCCAGTGTAACCACCTTTTGGTACTACCTTTATAAAGATGTATACTTTTTTCCATTAATCCAAGCATCACGTTTCCTGTCTATAGAGACCACTGTGACCTCTGTCCCTTGAATAGACAGGTTTGACTTTACGCGAAGAGAACATTATCATTTTGAAAACTGTACATATTATGCTACTTACTAACCTAGTTCCATAGGAAAAAAGAAATGTCAGAAGAAGACCTACCCCTCTCAGAGTCAGATGTTTTTGGGGATGCTTCGGTTGATCTCTTCCCTGGCTTCCCGTTCCCACTCCCGTTGGACGTGACGCTCGGCGACCGGTGGCTCTTCTCCCTCTCCTTGCTGTGACTGCGATGTTCACGACCTTTGTCCTCCTTGTGACCCTTGTCCTCCTTGTGACCCTTGCCCTCTTTGTGACCCTTGTCGTCCTTGTGACCTTTGTCCTCCTTGTGACCCTTGCCCTCCTTGTGTGCCTTTTCACCGTTGTGGGACTTCTCTTTTTTCTCCTTGTCTTTGGTCTTTTCAGAAGATTGTCTGCAACCAAACAGAAATATCTTTTAGAGGGTTTGTCCAAACTACTGATCTAAGTCCTTACCACCTGGCAGCCACGTTATAGAACACAACATAGAAGCATAATACTTACTTGTACATAGACAATAGGTAAAGATCAATTGCAACAATAGGAAAAGAAACAGCTCAGTCAACATACATGTAAGCATTGGACTTTGACTTCAAAAATAAAGTCAAAGCTTTGTATGACCGTGAGGGATGGAGAGAGTAGGTGAAAAGCATCCAAGCCACTGGCTGGACCAAATGATGATGATGAAGTTAACATTATTTCTTAGGAGGCTGAGTACTGGGAATCAAAAGTCAAACTCAACCCAAAAAAACTTTTTTTACCCAAACTTTTTTACTCACTTTGAGTCAGACTTCTTGCTTGAGGACATGGCGACATCCCCATTCATGGCACTCTTGCTGGCAGAGGAGGATTTGCTGGAGCTTGAAGATGGCTTGTCACTGGAGGTTCCATCCCCTGAACCATCCTTTGACTTCTCCTCTTTCGCTGTAAAAATAAGTCCATCTTGATACTTGTTTTCATAATTCTGCAAATACTTTCATCAGGATGGTAAGGTACGGGATAGCAAAGTTTGTTGTACACAACCAAGTGTTTTTCCCCTGCTTATGTTTCAGTGACAGTCTGTTATCTTCCTCAGGGTAATACTGACTGGTTCTACTTCACACTGCAGCTGCATGTAAGTGTCGCTGCTGCAGTGTGAAGAATGCAGTCTCGAATGCCCTGAGGAAGGTGACAGATGGTCACCGAAATGTCGTCTAGGTAAAAAAAAAACAATTCGTTGTGAACAAAGAACTTGGTTATCTGTTTTTCATAGTCTAGATGTGGCATAGTAAATGTGCTATGTGGCAGACAAATTCCATGTTAATGCAGCCAAAGGTCTTACCAAACTGTAGCCAGTGAGTATTTCATCAAATTTGCATGTCCATGTCTTGATCACAATTCAGAGAACATCATGCACATGGAATCTCATTCCTTAATCAGATTAGCTGTCTATTCATTCTGCTGCAATTTTCTTTTTCAAAAAACAAATTAAGTATGTTGGTAGTGGTTTAATTCTCACCTTGCTTCCCTTTAGACGACTCAGATTTCCCCGAGTCTTTGGACCCTTCTGTCTTGCCAGATGAGCCTGAGGAACCCATGATCGAGTTTGCAGAAAGTGAGACAGGTCCGTTCTTGGAAGACGCCTTGAGGGCCTCCTTGAGGTGGAACTCGTGCTCCGGCACCAGCTGGCCCTTCTTTCCTTTCAGCAGACCTGTGTAGCTGGAGGGCAGAAGAGAAAGGAGGTTTCCAAACTCATTCTCACACCACAACTTAATGATAGTACAATCTAAGATGTACTAGTGACTACATTGTACTTATGTACAGTATCAGGGCCACATCTTGGTGGTCCCTTTGATTATTTTTCCTTTAATCGAAGCATCAAGTGTCTTGTCTGTAGTGACCACTTGTCTAATGTGACCAAGTATCTTTTCTCCAAATATCTTTGGTCACTATAGACATGTTTGACTGTGTTGTAATATAATTTCTGTACAAAAAGTTAATACATGTTGTATCATGAAATGGTACATTAAAAATACAGTATCAAGAACCAAGTATCTACAAAAACACCCTGAGCAATTTCCTTAAGACTGTCTTAAATGGTGTTAACACATTTATATGCACAGCCAAAGGACACAAAGGGAGGTAAAGACAGTCTGTAGGTCAGGACGGGTACCCCATGGCAAGTGCGTAGATGTCCGGTCTCTTCTCCTTCTCCTCCTGCCGTATTTTGTCCACGCGGCGCTCCAGAGCCAGGGCCAGGTTCTGCACCATGGGGTAATACTGCAGGATCTGGGGGAAGGAACGTTTCAAACAAACTTCAGATAAAACAATACCATAGAACTCCATAACAGAAGATACAAAAACAGAACATTCTGCTGCAATACCTACTAGACGGCTTAAACTTGACCTTGACCTTTGTCCCAAGACCTACCAACATAACAAATATCATCACAATCCATCCATAGGTTCTTAATCTATTACTGCTGGCCAAAGTGTGCGGAAATACATCAGACAAACAAACATACAAACCAAAATATCCTTTGAAACTTTCTTTACAAGCTCAATAGCTACATACAGCTACATGTATAAATTTTCTGACCATTATTCTATCACACCAGTACTCTTTAGGAGACTCAGCAGTCTATCATTTTGACTTACAAATCCAGTCACAAACTGATTATATGTGAACAGCATTTTCAAAAGTCTGTTCCATGATGTTAGAAGAAATTGAGGTTACATGGTAAATACATATTTCCACAGATTGGTTCAGACCCACTCACCTTGGTGAGGACAATCAGTGTGTTCCTGATCTGGACATAGTCCTGGGACTCCAGGCAGATCACCAGGGCCTGCAGGGAGACACAGTTGTTTTATTCATATAAATCTTCCTCAATTTACAAGCTGAAGTAAGATGCTTTTCCAAGTAGCACCTGGGAAAGTCCCACAGCTCTTCTCAACAAGTACAATGAACAGTGGACCAGGGCTGTCATAAGGACTGGGACCCTTTCCAGTAGTGTGCAAGTTGGGCGAGCGACAACAGCCAGTTTAAAGAGTAAGCTAGAACTTACCCTTGTGAGTTTGAACTGCCACTTGTGACAGACATGTCTGAAGTTCTCGTAGTCCAGCTGGTCGGCCTTGCTGCTGCTGCCTGCTCCTGACGCTCTCAGCACTGTCACGAACCCGGGGTATCCCCAACACTCCTGTACAGAAACAAACAGTAGATAATTTTACTGCACAACAATCGTACAAGGTACAACATAAGGCTACAGAACAAAAACTATCCGCTGCCTGCTCCTATCACTATCAGAACTGTGACAAACCTGGGGTAACCCCAACACTCCTAAACAGGATTTTATTGTACAACAATTGTACATTCAAGGTACAGCCCATCTTTTGCTACATACCAACAACCATTCTCACACACCAACACAAAAACTGGGTAACCCCAGAAATAGCCATGCCTTCAAGTACCAGAACTAGCAACCGGGGATTGAGGTGTTCACAAATTTGTATTTCCTAGAACTATCACAGAGTGGAAATCGTTGCAACCATGTACAGAATAGGCCTCTTCATTAAATAGCTTTAAACGATGCTTGCAGCTAGATTACATGCAAAGGTTACATGACCAGCTGCTGCCACGCCAAGTCCCTGTTAAATTGGTGTGTTAAGATTTAAAGATTAAGATTTATATCAGTTTGTATATTTTTGGGTTTGATTTTTCCCCAAACCTCATGGATCAATTTTACATTCTTCCTCCAGGCTTTCTTTCTTTATTGCTTACTTGATATGAAGAAGTAGTCCTGCTTATGTCCAAACAGATAACTTACCTTCTCGTAGATGGTTTTGTCGCTGTGCCACCTCATGACCGTTTCCAGCATGGCAGACAGGAAACGGCCGTAGCATCGCGCCTCGCTCTCCGTACAGCTGGCCACCATGTAGGATATGTCGGAGAAGACCTGAACAGAGAAAAGTCGTCAATCAGATCGTCAAACAATGTCAAACTCATCATCATCATCATGTCGGGCGGGTTGCCCAGACTAAGTCAACCCTCTTCCTCCAGTTGCTATGGTCCGCCATTAAGTGCTCTATGTCAAACTAGCTCTAAATATTTCTATTTCCACCTTTAAAAATCTATAAAAAGTCGCTTTTACAACCCCATTTCCACCAGATTTGATCCTCAAAATACATAACTGCAGTTTACTGCCTTTGTATTCGAATGTATTTGTATATACTTTCTTCAGTGGTATCATTACGTCTTTGCTTTGTATGTATTATTTTCAGTTGGACAGAAGCATGAAAAAGGATGTATCCTGCTACGTCTTGTTTACTGTATCTGTTTCTGTATCTACATAGCCTGTATAACTGTCCTTTGGAATTAACACACCAGATAATGTTTCTGTATAATAACAAAGTTAGAATAAATACATGTAGATGAATAATATAAAAGAAGTGCTGGACGTACCCTGTCGTACAGCAGCAGTGAGGAGAAGTTCTCAGTCTTCATGTTGTGGATCATGTGAACAAACTTGGCGCAGTAGACCGCGTCGTTGGCCGTGTAGAGGCAGCGCGGGAAGATACACAGCTGCAGCAGCTGGGTGATCGTCTCATTCTTCGTGGATCCTTCAGAAGAATATACAAACATTTCAAACACTGCAATATCACACATGTAGAATTGAGGAATAGAGGAAGTATTATGGACACCTTGAACAGAACTGATGAGGACTTCACTGTACAATCTAAAGTATACGACGTGGTCACATTTGTCATAAGCTATTGTACCATTTTGATGTTGTAGAATTTTCAGGCAGGCTGTGACAAAACCAACCATTGACACAGGTCTAACTTTCTAAGAAACCCTTTTCAGTTACAAGACAGCAAGATTTTTGCATGAGACAGCAAAACTATCCTAAGAATGCCCTTAGTTTGCCAATTCTTTAAAAAATACCAAGGTAATTAAGGTTCCCTGTAAGAAACATACTAGACATGAACCATGAGTCCTTCTCATGTTTGAGTCTTGCGAGGACCCTGCTACAGTAAAGGATAAGCATATCTGACCAGTACTGGACCTGACTTAGAATCACTACTCAGATGGTTATATACATACTTGACATAAACCATGAGTCCTTCTCATGTTTGAGCCTGGCGAGGACCCTGCTACAGTAAAGGACATGCATATCTGACCAGTGCTGGACTTGACCTTGGATTACGACTCTGATGATGATTATACACTTACTAGACATGAACCATGAGTCCTTCTCATGTTTGAGCCTGGCGAGGACCCTGCTGCAGTGGTCCTGCTGTTTCTTCTCCTCCTCTCTCAGCTTCTCCATCAGGGCCACACACCGCTCCTTCTCCTTCTTCTTCTTACTCTGGGCCTGGAGAGTACAACAAAAGATATTCATTCAAGGTGACAAGGTGGTCTTGCGGTTAGGGTTGTAGGCTTAGAATCTAAAGGTTCTGGGTTTGAATCCTTAGCAGGCCCCATGTCCTTGGGAAAGGCACTTAACAACTATTTCCTCACTCTACTCAGGAGAAAAGGAGTACCTAGCTTTGGTTAGGGACATCCTCTCATATGGGGACATAAAGCCAGAGGTCCCGTGTTTCAGAAGAGCCACATCTCGAGCACGTTAAAGAAGCCACCAAACTTCTCAAAAAGAGTAAGGGCCAACCCAAGTGTGAATGGATCAATACTATCAGTCTCACACAGTAGTTTGTACCTACTGTCCAAAAACTAAAGCGGAACAAATTTTTTTTTTTTAAATCAGACAGAATCCTTGTGAAGCACTCACTAGTTCCCTGTTGTCTTCTATGGCTGACAGCTGAGACTTCAGCTTCTGTGTCTCCTTCTCGTAGGCTCCGCTGGGAACACTCAGGTCGTACATGTTCAGGGACCAGAAGGTGACGTAGAACTGTGGGCTGAGGGAGGAAACAACAATAAAACATGAATTCTACCATTTTAAAATCTTGGCCACTAAAAAATCAGCATAGGCTAATCTTAAGACTTACAATACTAATGTAATAGATTATTCAGTAAATCTTATAAGAGAAATGGTATCAATAAAAAACTTGGGGCTTTTTGTTAAGTCAAACTCTGCACAAGTGAACCTTATTACTGAGCAAAATAGCTTGATGTTCATTGTCTGTCTCACATGTATATTCTCTCGCATTAAGCTTGTTCATTGTCATTAATTGCACTTGTAATTAGCCTTTAGGCACAAACTTACAATAAACCTTATATTCTTTCTTTCTTTTCTTTTTCATCTCTATTTCTTAACGTCATATCACTTCAATCTCTGCAAGTATGGGTGAATGAAAAGATGTTACACTGGTAAAAAGGGTGACAAAACAAAGCAAATCAACAAGAAACCTAATCTAATACACAGAGTACAGCACAGATGGATTTCTCACCTGATGTCGTCCCAGACCTTGGGCGGGTGGATGACCCGTGCTGACTCGATGACAGGAGATGTGACCTCCGACACTGCTTGTATGTAGCGCTGCGTCTTCTGGGAACTGGATGTCTTACTGCCCTTGTCGGCCTTCTTAAGCTCGTCATATCTCGTCTATGGGCAAAAAATTGGTCTTCTTTTAAAAATCCAGCCTACCTACCCTAAGTGACTAGAAACTAAGACCAAATTCTTATAGATTTACTTAAATATGGACTAATATTACTGACAAAGACTGAAAAAAATATATTCATTTTTGTTCCAAACTCTGCGAGCTTAGTTTATTCCCCTCTACTTATACCAATAACTCTCCGATATGGAAGCAACCAAGACGTACATGTATTTGCACAAGAAAATAACAGAGAAGGGCATAGGGACACTACAAATACGTTCAAACCTGTACAAGTGATCACCTGGCCAATGTGAACACTTCTTGGTGATAATTTCCCCATGGACACAAGCATCAAGAATCCTGGTCCACTTAGACCAGGTATTATCAGTCCCCTGAGTAGTCTTCTTGGCCAGGTTTGACTGTAGTTGATTCACTTTAAAACCAGGTAGTAAAAGATGTGATGCCCACTTACGTTGATGGAGTGAGCGTACATGGGCCTGGAGAGGAAGAAAGCAGCATCGGGAGGGGTGTGGTAGGTGGTGACCATGACGTCCAGGGCAGGCAAACTCTTGGTGTAGTCTTCTGTGCTCAGCTGGGTGGCCAGGAAACCTCCAAACTGGACCAGCGTGTCCTGGCACTGGGGGGAACATTGGTGTTAACACAATTAATAACTGCTCATCAATTCCTTTCCTGCACATTGAATCATCAATCGTACAGAATAGTTGAGCAAAGCCATGTAGGACTTCACTAATTATGAAATGCAGAGGCCCCATGAGTTTACCTTTGTGGCAAGTTGGCAACTTGGATCATAATTACTATGAATTCATTGATTTCCGCAGGAACTTAATCTTGGGGTAGTAAGGAAGACGAGGTTTTAATTTTGCGGTTGAAACAATTATGTAGTACAGTAGTGAACCAAAACCCATATTTGCAGTGTCATAATTTCACAGTGGTCATCGGGAAAACAAATAAAACCACTGCCAACATTTCAAGATTCAAACTAAGTTGTGTCATGGAAGGCATATATTTAAAAACAAAAACAGCAGTCCGTACCTGGTCGTAGAGGTTCCCCACCAGTTTGAGATGCATCTCTCCCCCCTCCTTAAACACCACGTGGTTCCTCTGCTGAGCCATCAGCATGCTGAGCGGCAGGGCCAGCTCACTCTCCAGCAGGGCATCCTTCAGCCGCTGGGACGACTTCTTAGTGTTCCGGATCTGACCAAAGTACGCACCCTACAAGGAATAGTATAATTTGTGAATAAGACGTTTTGAAAAACTTGAACACATTGTCTTCAGCCTTTTTTTCAGTCATGATATTTGCCTGAGTTTGAAAAAAAATGTTGTTCGCCACTGGCGAAGGTCAACCTGACAAGAAAATGGGAAAATCCGTCATGTGGAAGCCCTGATTGTAGTTGTAGAACAGTAGAAGTGCAGAAACAGCAGAAGTGCACTTTCTGCACTTCTTGAATACAGGAATAAAAAAACTTGTTGACTGTGATGCCATGTTTTGTCCTTGTTATAACTTTGATGACTATTCTGAAAAACTACGCATTTTGTTTGTATTGTTGCCCACCTTGTTTTTTTTTTGTGCTCTCACATTATATTTGCTTTAGTCTGCAGGGGACATCATCCATAAGGTTTAACTGCCGTAGACTAACAAAAGATGACATATCTTTGTCTTTATCATACCTCTGCCCTGAGCAGCTCGCCTCCTGACAGGGCCTCCAGCTGATCGCTGGTGATCTCATCTGTGATCTCGATCCCTGACATCTTCTGGACCACCTCCTTCAGGATCAGGAGATCGTAGCTACAAACAAAACAAGTACAAGGAATCATTAATTGTTATAGAACACAAATGTACAACTACTGAAAATGTGGATACTAACTGAAACATTTGACAGTTTAGAGAATTTATCCAGTTGCTTGATTTCTTTTGTATCATGTAATGCTCTACCTGGATGTCTCACCTTCATCGACATAACGTTATATTTTTCTGCACCATATTTGCGAATGATTTGCGAATGTTGCTAATTTTGTTGGAGAAACAATATTGTCTAGAAAGTGCTTTATGTACCGGATTTTATATATGAATATGATTATATGTACGCCGACAGCAGTTTAAAATTGTGAACGTACTGTACATTGGTCTTTTAATTCAGTGTATGTAAACTGCGAAAAGCCAATAAAATACATCTTACATCTTACATAACAACCAGTTGATTGGGAAGACGAGTCGATCATGATGTGAGGCTGCTACCAGCTTCTAAGCTACTAGGACATCCATTCTTGCACTGAGCAAACTCGTTTAACAAAAAAAAAAGGAGAATATAAACTGACCTCTTGCCAGCCTTGAGTTGGTTGGCGACATACTGCAGCAGCCCGGTCAGCTCGATGGGGTACTTCCTGAAGATGGCGCCGCAGAAGCTGGCCAGGCTCTGCAGCCAGAGCGAGATGGTTGTGTCGTCGTGCTTCATGCGCTCCTTCTCGGGGTTGGCCAGCGCCTCGATGATGCAGTAGGCCAGCACGTCGTAGGAGAGGGTGGTGAGGTACTTCAGGGAGTCCACCACAGGGTTGATCAGGTTGTCGTAACGCTGGATCTGGGACAGGATCTGACAACAGAAAATAACATTTTCTTAAAATTTGCATTTATCTATTGTTAACTTTTATTTCATTGACATACGTTAACTGAGGATCAGGCAAGAGCAAAACAGAGGTAATCAGGTTGTCGTAACGTTGAATCTGGGACAGGATCTGACAACAGAAACGGACAATGTTTAAAATTCTTTATTCTCAGTCTCCTTCTACAGCGATAGCTTATTTCCATGGGCAGCAAAATTATGGAGCTCCCTCAGTGACAAATGTTTCCCTTCGAGAACAACGCACGAGCCTTCAAAATTAACATTTATCGCCATCTACATCTTCCACAATCTAACAAAATTTGTACTGAAAAAAATCATTATCAACTTTGGAGTAAAATTTGGCAAAGACAAACATGCAAAAAAGTAATACCTGTTGCATCTAACACCAGAAAAGGACACACTTGCTGTAAAATGGGGAAACTAACCCGCAAAAGAAAAAAAACAGTTTCATTTGTACCCTTGCACACATAGACATAGACATCCTAAAGAGTTAGCATCGTGTGACAATGTAAGATTTGCTGAACATAAACAGAAAGAATCCTGACCAAAACTTACAATTTCAAACAGCACCCCCGGGTTGGCGTGGCTGAGTTTGCCGATGAGCCTGCCCATGGGCTTGATGTTCTCTTTGGTCAGACGTTTCATGATGTGTTTGGTCTTGTCCATGGTCTGGGCCTTGATCCTGATCAGCTGGGTGTGCAGTGCGTAGGCCTGGTTCTTCCACTGCCCGTACATACGGTATCTGAAAACAAGGGTGGCACGGTGTTTAGTGTTTTTGAGTTACCAGCTAAAGGTTCTGAGTTTGAGTCCCCAGCAGGTCCCAATGTTGTGCCCTCAAAAAAGGCATTTTTCATTTTTCGCCTATTTCCTCATAAAATTTCAACTTGGTTCTTCCATTGACCATACATACGGTATCTGCGAAGAAGGGTGGCAAGGTGGTTATGGTTGCTGAGTTAGAATCTAGACTAGAGGTTCTGGGTTCTAATGCCTTGCAGGTCCCAATGTTGTGCCCTTGGGATAGGCACTTTTCACCCATTTCTTCATTCTACTCTTGCATTGGCCATACATATGGTATCTGTGAACAAGGGTGGCAAGGTGGTTATGGTTGTTGAGTTAAGACCTAAATGTTCTGGGTTCAAATGTCTATCAGGCCCCATTGATATGCCCTTGGGAAAGGGAATAAAGTACAAATTCATCTATTTGCATAGCACTTAATCACAGCAAAAATGAAAAGAAAAATCAATGTTTCCCAACAACAGTCCAGCATACCTTATTTAGGACACTTGATTCAGAACCCTCCATTCCTTTACTGTATACTACCATGTAGCAGTAACTTCCATTTCTAATTTCCTTTGACAATAAGAAATTCAATCATGAAAGACAAATGAAACATATACCCATTACAAAATGGTTCAACGTAGGCTTTAAGAACTCTCAACAGAACAGAACAATGGCTAGATGTTGCATAAAAAATACAACACGAGCCACATGAGCCACTGACCTGTACTCGTAGGGGAATGTTTTGATGAGGCTCCAGAGTTCCTCTGACATGCAGCAGTTGGAGTCCAACATGGACATGGTGGGCAGCAGGACCTCGTCTGTGGCGGTCAGCAGGCCGTAGAACACAGCACACAGCTCCTGCTTCCTCCCTGGGTTCTCACTCCACTGTGGGAAGGGAACATGTATGAGTGGAAGTGTGAGTGTCTGTATCTGTATCTAACATGGACATGGTGGGCAGGAGGACCTCGTCTGTGGCGGTCAGCAGGCCGTAGAACACAGCACACAGCTCCTGCTTCCTTCCAGGGTTCTCACTCCACTGTGGGGAGGCAACATGTATGAGTGGAAGTGTGAGTGTCTGTATCTGTATCTAACATAGACATGGTGGGCAGGAGGACCTCGTCTGTGGCGGTCAGCAGGCCGTAGAACACAGCACACAGCTCCTGCTTCCTCCCTGGGTTCTCACTCCACTGTGGGGAGGGAACATGTATGAGTGGAAGTGTGAGTGTGTGCATCTGTATCTGTATAGCTAGTATAACCGCCCTTTGGTGTAACATACCAGCTTCTGTATCTGTACCTGTATAGTTAGTATTCCCACTCTTTAGCATAACAAACCAGCTTCTGTATCTGTACCTGTATAGCCAGTGATATGACTTATCAAACCTATGTAGAGATCTCCACAGAAATTTTAGATGACAATTTCTTTCGTCACACTCATTATTTAGGAGCCAATGTTGTCAAATTTTGTTGTTGAATTAAGCCATGTCATGTCCTGAAGTTCAGACTTTTTGAATAGAAGGGATTAATCTTTTTAATTCCCAACAACCAAATGTCTGTCCCAGGACGGAGGGAAGGGTGCTAGAGACAACCCTGGTATAGAGTATGCAACGACACATCAGCTGAACAGACCCACCTCCTTCATGAAGGCCTTGCCAATCCTGATGACCTTGGCCATGAGGACGGTGTCGCAGGCCAGGTGGGGTCCCAGGTGCTGCAGCATGATGAACGCGTGCCGCGGCAGGTCTGCGTACTGGTGCACCTGCGCGGGGGCCTGGTCATTGTCCAGTCTGGGGATGGGACGCCCCTTAGCACCTTTGGGCACGCCAACCCTGCAAACAACAAAGACAAACTTAGCAACCAGCTTTCTTCAATATATCTGAAAAGACTTTCATACTTATAGTGATGGTTGACATGCAATTACAAATCATCATAATGTTTGCTTTACTGCTTCTCAAAAGAATATTTTTTGCAAGCTACGGAGCCAGGTTCCGAATTGGGTAACACTAACAGACAGAAATTAACTTGATTACCTGGCGGCAAGAATAAAGAACTAGAAGTATGATTTGTAAGGTCTAATGCTCACTAACAACAGAAGGCTGTCTGTCTTGTAAGTAGTACAAACATCTTTGTTTATTGAATAATACTTATGATGTTTCATTGTAATCAAGAACTGTTTTAGTATCATTGAAGCAAGGTACCTTCTGTACAGCGGCTCGACAGTGGCGTGGATCAAGGCACACAGGGCAGCAGCAATGGAGCGCTGTTCTACAGCCACGTGGTGGGGCAGCCTGTCCATGATCCTCTGGGCATGCGGCCAGTCCCCTATCCTCAGCAGGGCCTCACACAGGCCAAACTTCTGGTTGTCTCCCTGCTGGGGTACATATGAAAGACATCTGTTACTGTCATGTTTTGTCAGCCTTAGCACTGTGAGGGCCAAAGACTAATTAAGACAAATTGTATAGCACATTACTGTTAGGAAGGTGGTAGTAAGTGGTAAGGCAATCTTGTTGCTAGGATTGTTGACTTCAAATCCCTAGCAGACGCCAGAGCCGTGCCCTTGTGATAGGCACTTGACACCTATTTTCTCACTCGACACTCGACAGGTGAGGGACGTCCTTTAGGTTGGGCCGAAAGCCAAAAGTCCTGTGTTTAACTTTAAGGAGAGCCACATTGAGCACATTAAAGATCCCACCACCCTTATCGAAAACAGTAGGGATCCATCAAGGTGTGAATAGATCAAACCTTACACCTGGTCTGATGCAGTTTGTACTTACTGTACAGAACAGAACTAGTATGTTACGCCTAAAGAGAGTTTACTGATTATACGAAACAAACAAACTGTGATCCCTTTTCCGTACCTGGTCGTTCTTGCTGTCCTTGTCCTCCTCCTTGTCCTCGTCTTTCTTGTCTGACAGGATGACCATGGACATCTTCCTGGCCTGCTGTCGAGCCTCCAGCCCGTCCCGCTTGTGTCTCTCATTGATGTCGTTGTCAGAGGGGAGCAACTGGAACGCACAGGAAGATTCAACATCATTTATCTGCTTAGTTTAAGACCAATTAATCTCATGCTGTAAACTGGTGCAATGGCCTAGTAAGTCAGTAGAGTGTTTGCTTTCCATTCAGTAGGTTGGGAGGTCAATTCCGAGTCATACCAAAGACTTTAACAATGGTACATACTGCTTTCTCTGCTTAGCACTCAGCATTTGGGAAAGAGTATGGTAGTTGATCACACAGCGGACTAGCCCCCTATGCTCCATCTAGTGCAGGGAGGACTTAAACTAACTAACTGACGAATCTCATGCTAATTCGTCTCATTCTACTTTTTTAAGGTCATGGAATAAATCTTTTGTCGTCTCCTGAATTAGTAAAGTTATAAGGTGCAGCACTAAACGATCTCCCTCCTGCCTAATTCCATAACCAATACAAATTGGTGCCAATCTGTTTCTACCTAAAAACTAACATGTTGTTTTGTGCACATAACCAAAAGTTGCAAGAGGCCTAAGGGGCTCATCTTTAACATTTTTCTCTCTACTGGAGTCTTACACTGAAGGGGTCAGTACTCCATAAAAAGAACACTTACATGTGCATAGAGCGCCTCTAGCTCTACCAACTGGTACTGCAGTAGGAGTGCTGCCACCTTGTACAGGGAAGCAGGCGTCTTCTCTCCAGACTCATCCTGCGGGAGGAGACATAGAAAACAGCTCATCAAGACTGAACATTTCTTCCTTGTGTATGTATAGCAATCAACTGGCATCAACAGAGGACATCACACACAAGCTCGCAAACAAACTATTTGGTTTAAAAATCATCTATAGCTCCCCATCTCGTAAGGGTTTAAACTTTTGCACAAGGATGTCGTGTCTTGATGGCAGACCGCAAGGTGCCTCTGTTCTTTGATTTAACACTGTGTAGGTTGGGGAGGTGGAAGTCTTCCCTTATGTTGCCATCCAATCTCTTATGTGGATGTTCCTGTAAATTTTGTCATCCTGAACCTTCTCCATACTGCCTAACTCTGTAACCAACAGAGAACTGGGTGCCAATTGGCTACTTCAGTGTGCAAAAGATAAAATGAAAGTCTACCTGATAGAACTGGAACTTGAAGCCCAGCACGTGGCAGAGTGTGGATGGTTCCGTCATGTAGGAGTTCAGCAGGGAGATGTAGAAGTCGTGGAGGTGGGGGCGGCACTCAAACGACTCCAGGATGATGTCCAGGACACGGTTAGGGTCAAGGTTGAAGCAGCCTAAAGAAAATGGAAGAAGTTGATCACTACTGTGCTACAGACTTATTTCAACTGCGAGCATAAAACACTGTGAAAACCTCCTTCTTTGCCCTAAAAAGTTGAAACACAAAATTATGTCCCACGACATTAATGAATCTAGAGTGATGTTGTACCTTTGAGTTGAGAACATATGTAAGGCTTAAGTTCATATGGCTAGCACAGTAAAAAGGTTTCTGTAGCACCACATTCTATCAGTATCATGCATAAACATCAAATTCAAAGGAAAGTCAGACGGATGATAGCTGGAGTCACTCTCTGATATTTACCAGTTTTATTGGACTGTCTTTATCACATACTAACAACACATATATGACAGAATAACAAGCATGATGTCCGTACCTATAAGAGATTTGATGTTCTCCAGGACAGTGTTGCTGGTGTCTGCGCCCGACGTATCCTGCCCCAGCTCTGTCACCAGCTTGGCGTACCCCTCACTCTCCTCACGTAGCAAGTTGAACTTCTGCTGTTTGTAGCTGCAGACAAAGAAAACTTTCATTGTCAACCACACAGAAATTACTTGCACAAAAGCAAATGCTGTAAGTTTAGTAGCCAACTTATCCTAACTACTGTCCTGTAAACCCTGTCCTGTAAACTCAAGTTTCACTGAGTGTCAGACAAGTTTCTGCCAAATTTGTTGATTGCCAGAAGGTCGCAAAATCAAAAAAATCTTATCATTAATATCTAGTATTTTAAACCAGAAAATCTACCCCATCTCATTGGAACAGGGCTCAGAGACCTGCAGACATTGGCCGATCTCTAAAAATTTTGCAATGATTGAGAGAACACCAGGTGTCTTACTACTGAGAATGTCATTTAGAGCTTGCAGACTCATCAGCCGATGTCCCTAATATATGTGCCATATACATATGAAATATCAAGAGCTTCTCCGCGTAGGTTCACAACTTCTCATATTCAAAGCTGCCACACTCGACCCCATTTGAAAAATACTTACAAGAGTTTGGTCTTTGTCTTGACATATTTGACGTTGAACACTTTGACTTGGGTTATGAGGGAAACTGCCTCCAGGGACTCCACTTCAAGCCTCTCCTTCAGCACATGTTCAGGCACAACACTTGGCTGCAAAAGACAACAATAATGTATTTCAACATATGTTCAGGCACAACACTTGGCTGCAAAAGACAACAATAATGTATTTCAACATATGTTCAGGCACAACACTTGGCTGCAAAAGACAACAATAATACTGTAAATCACTTTAAGTTCACGGTAGCAAAATTTCACTGTGCAACAAAAAATTTACATTTTCACTGAACTTTAACTTCACGGTGGTAGAAAGTGATTTACAGAAAGGATGTGTGGAGAAATCATAAATAGTTTTTTCACGGTGATGATAAGTTCACGGTACAGAGGTGACAGTGAAAACAGTGAACTTAAAGTTACAGTGAAAGAAACAATAATTACAGTATCTCTTTAACCTCCTTGTTCAGGGACAGCAATAATTAAACAACAGGCAAAGTTAAGTTTCTAAATTGAGAAGTAGCAGCAAAACCATGAGAGCTATAGATTGCAAAAATGTTGTGAACTTACCATACAGGCTGACACCAGTGATACGAAGCGTTCTCTCTGTGTTTTGTCTTCATGGCAGATGGTGTCCATATCTGCAAATAGTCAGTAAAATTGTTTTCAAAGATGGTTCAAACGTGAACATATAAACATCAATAATATAAATGATCATAACTTTACTAATGTTTCGATTACATCCCCAAAAAGAACAACTGCTTTGAAAAGTAATGTTTTGTCAGTGTCAGTAAAAATGCTGGTTCTTTCAGTCACTTATGATCCACATAAAAATATATTCCAAAGACAGATTAGATTTGTACCAACACCAAACAGAACAGAGCTACTGAATACACAGATGTAATTTGGTCCAGTGCAGCCAGACAGGATTGGAAACAGACCTATCCAGTGATTGAAACTGAAGCAGACACAGGATGAGCAAGAGACCTTCTAGCACCAGAAATTGCAGCTCTCTTTTCAACAACAATGTCATCAACAGACCCAGTCAAACAAAAGTATCTCATAGACTGGTCTTAGCTTAGATACATTTATCAACAAACTGCATAAACTTGAAGTAAAAGTTGACATTAAAACTCTGACAAAACATAAGATAAAAGAAATCTGAAAGGACAACCCACCTACGAGTGAGAGGATATCGGCTATGATGAGGGACAGGTCTCTTTTCACATCCTGCAGAAAAATGTCAGGTCAAAACATTGATCAACAAAGGTTTAATCAAGCTCTACTTTTTTCTTTAATTCTTAAACATTTAGCTGGCTGTAAGCAAATTGATCCAATATGCTATAAAAATATAATTTGTACAGTGTGCTTGGTTAGTTCTATCACCTTATGAAGTAATACATCACATTCTGTGGAATAGCTATCAAAAACCACATCTAGAACAAGAATGTTCAGATGATATCCTTGATGATACTATTTCAAGGATGTAATTACAATAAATAGTTTCCAAGATTCTTCCAATGATATCCTTGGTAATACTATTTCAAGGATGTATCTCTTTTCTTTCTTTACACAACACATAGAAAATTTTGCTAGACTAATGCTTACAAAAGACATTTTGTAAAAGCATTCTTCCAATATTCACAAGTCTAGACCTTAACACCGTTGAAACTTCCATGACTGTTGAAAATTTTTTGGCATGTAGCATAAATTCTGAATAATGTACATCAGGTAAATCCTGTTAATTCATCATTAAACATGATCTGTTCATACATCTACACATGTACAAAGAAGCGAGAAGAAGTTGACTCAACTGGATTAGCTTAGCTTATCACTTTCGTCTACCATGTAACGTTATGTTTAACTATGTACTGTATTTATTTCACTGTGTATGTCACTTACATGTTGGTTAAGTTTATGTTAAACGACCTGTATTTAGCCCCTCGGGGCATGAATGTACAATTAAGGTCTTCATTCTTCATTCATTAAAAACATGGCACTGGTAAATGTATCCAAAGAAGAAGTCAAACCCTCCAGTAAGGTACATAGGAACATGATCTGCAGACTAGACATTTTTTTACCTTTACCTTCTTTTATGTTATCATATCTGTGTGACTGTGTGGTCCCTTGCCATTAGCTTTTGGGTATGAGTTTGCAAATAAAGATTGTTAGTACTGTATTATTATTCATTCTTAGAAGGACATGAACTTCTCCCTGCAATGAACGACAAGCAGTTCTGGAGAGCTTGCTGCACCTCGTAAAGAGGAGGACCAATAAAGATTATCATTATCATTGGTTCTTACCCCCAGCTCCAGCAGCACCTTTACAGCACTGTCATGTCTGATGGTCCCCTTCACGACCTGCAAGCACAGCTCGTACAGAGCCCTCCTGAGATCTGGGGAATAAACATCAATCCAGTTCAGAGTAGATACATTGATCATTCCAAACCTAGCTTTTCTCCATACATCAAACCTGTACAAGTGAATACCACTACATAAGGAGAGATCTGGAGAAACAAACATCAATGGCATCAGCTATCAAATATTTAAAGTAGATGTGATATTATATGTACCATACCTAACATTTTCTCCATACATAAACTCGAAACTACCAATTCATATAATTGAACAAAGAAATGGGAAAACAGCCTTTTCTTCTTTTAAACTCTTTTTTCCCCTCTGCTCGATGGACCAATAACTCCATGGTAGCATTCAAGGTGAGATGATGTAAATGAATTTGCACAAGGGATATAGAAAGACATAGGGACACTACAAGTACAGTTTAACCTGTACAAGTGACCACCTCTACATAAGGACCACCTGGTCAATGTGACCACTTTTTGGTGGTCCCTTAGATGATTTTCCCATTGACACAAGCATTGTGAATCCTGTTTATAGTGACCACCTGTAAACATAGACCGGATTTTATCATTACGCTAAGTGGTCTTCTTGGGCAGTTTTGTAAGTACAGAGTTTCTTTTTCATGCTGTTCAAATCGGGATGAAGACTAGAAACAAATACTGAAATAGAAAATTTAATATCTAGAACTGAGATGACATAAAAGATGCATTAACATGTGGGCAAAAATTGGTCTACAGGACATGGTCACAATACATGTACAGTACATGCATAGTCATAGAAAGTTCTGCTCATTGTTAAATGTGCGTAAAACAGCCAGTATATGCATTTATTTGTTCTCACTGCATGCTAAGAAATACATGAGGTTATTGTAGGTAAAAGTTTAAATTTAATGTAAGATCTTTCCAGCTTTCGGGGAGGAGCTTCTCATTGCAAGAAAAATTTGTTGGACTTTCATGCAATTCAAAAGCCTGATCATCATACTGTCAAACCTGCCCAAAAAGACCACTCAGGGAACCAATTAAATCTGGTCCAGGTGTACAGGTTGTCACTATGGAACGGATTTGTGTATCAATGGGAAAATTTATCTGAGGGACCACCAAAAAATGGTCACATAATTTGGACATGTGATCCTGATGTAGAGGTGGTCACTTGAACAGGTTTGACTAAGTTATAGCAGCCAACATCTACCACTGTCAATTTTCTAACATATGACCATTATCTAGCAACATATCACTCTTAGTCTTAGGACATTATGATATGGCTGACAAAATTCTGGTTCGTTCATTAGGTTAGGCATCTGCATGCCCATGGGTAGGTCATCTTTGACACACCCAAGGCCATTATACATCCTCCTTGTCCCTGTCCCACTAGTAATTAGCAAGCTGACGACAATAGGAATAGGTAATTGTTCTCTTTGCCCTGTGGTGCCAAAGGTGCCTTGTTAGTTGAAAATGTGTGGAAATTTACACCCTTAATAATGGTGACTTCTCTATGTGTATTAAATGTGTATTAAATGTGTATCTTCACAAACAACCAAGCCTGGTATACTACTAGTAGTACATGATAGTAGTAGAAACTTCTTTCCCCCCCACGAAAGCAAATGAATGTACATTACAGTGAGTACTGATGTGGGATTAGCCGATTACCTTTATTCTTCAAATCATACCAGTCGTTCTGTCTTAGTACACCCAGAAATCCATCCAAATTTAGTGCACAGATTAGATTTTTTCCCTTTTCATTCGAAATATTTGTTTTTTATTTGTACAAATGTTTCAGAATGGCAAGCTTCATGGTATTTAAAACTACAAAGAAGCTCACAGTGCAAATAAAATCCGCCCACCTTTAGTATTGCTAGTTCCCGTCAAACTGTCCACATCTTGATGCGCCAGACTCCGACATAACTTCACACTGCAGAACAGAAAGTGAAAGATTACAAGATACAGTACATGTAACGTTATCATGATAATTTGCTATCATGCACATCAAGCTATGGAAACTTTGCTTCAAAATAAGTTATGAAAACATGCAACAAATCTGCAAGATTGACGTCTCCACAAAACCAGTAAGTTGTGTTCTAGGCATGACTTCTCTAGTTTCTAAAACGTCCTGTAGATTCTTCTGTTTTTGTCACAATTTTTGTGGCGGGTTGAGAGGCAACATGGCCGACAGAGAAGATCGTGGATAGCACTGAGATATCCACCATTTTAAATGCCTTAAAATCGGTATAGTACGCCAAATAATTGTCAGAATGTTTCTCTAGACATCGGGGACCAAGTCAGAATAACAATCGGGTGAAAATTGTACTTACAAGTCCGACTTTCCGCTCTTTTCCCAGTTCTTCAGGTTATCGGCAGTCAAACAGACAGCCGCCATCATGCATTCGTATGGTGGGAAAGTACCCGGATGTTACCAGCAGCCCTGACCCCGTGACCTTTACCTGGTTTGCAAGATTTGTGAATCAAAGGCAAAATTGTTCACTAACATCATACCGGTAAGAGATAGGTGATTATATTTGTTAGAAACATATATCAAGTCCTTTCCCCTATTGTTACACCATAAGATTCAGAGAAGCAAGGCCTGTAAAATAATTAATGGTGCCACCTAGCGAAAGTTATATAAACGGCAGTTCAAAAGTTGAATGACCGAACATGTGTGAACTCGTGAAGGACTAGGTAATGGTTTGTAGCTTTATCTATCATCATAAGTTTCCTTTATTAATCATATATATAATGACGGTGGTGACAACAATCTACATGCTCGTTTTTTGTGTTAGTCATTTGTTAAAGTGTCTTTTTGGGACTCATAACCCATAAATTTCAAATGTCCTACTTAGACGCCCCCCTCCCCATATCTGTTATAATATGGAAATAAGATCCATATCATAATTAAAACAAAATTCATGACTGTCCTTCATGGTGGAAGTGAACGCTTAAAAGGGGAAATTTTTATTCTACATATTCTAATGACATGTTTGAGCTATTTAGGTGGTCTGGCAACGCGACCAATTATGCTTGACAATCACAAATGATTTAAAACCGACAGCGCTTACATATGATTAGAGTGGGTTGGCTACGATTGAATAGCTATGCCTAATAGAAAAAGGCATGCAGATCCTACTGCATTCATGTATTCTTTTAACAATTATAGTTAGTTTGGTCGTTAACAGTTCTATTGTCAATGTGTTTCAGTGCCTTCAGCCTTTGAGTGTGGATTGGAGAACAACAGTAAAAGGCGCGCAGCTAGGTGATTAACAGAGTAGAGCTGTTGACACCAAGGATGTCACATTTCTCCAGCTTTACTAGAAGAGGAGTAATACAGTTACGATGGCTGGGGTCTCTGTTAAACTGCCTCTTCACAAACTACAGGGACATTCCTACCACTGGGATCATGGCACAGGCAAACCTATCAAAACCGAAGAAAGGACAAACCACACAACAAGAAAAACAGTTACACATAGGAAAGTCACATCGCTCAGTACTGTACAGAAAATGCTCATCAAAAAGATGTCAAACAGCGTTCAAACTGCATCCAACTAGTTACTACCCAAGGTTACAGACTTTCGAAACATCTTCCTCATTTTTATCGTGCTCAAGACGTTTCTCAAATACAGCAGCAGTATCAGCAAAACCCCCAACAGCCCAGAAAAAAGGCTTCTCTCTGAACCCCATAGACGACCTCCAGCCCTTGATTCAGGTCCCAATCTTGCCACAGATAGAGAGAGTTGTGGACCCAACAGAAGAAGAAGTGCAAAGAGCGACTCAGTTATTCAGACCTGCAGCGCGGAGGCACAAGATTGAGTTTGTCCTCTCTGCTCCAAACCCAGATTATGCTCCAGAAAACAATACACCAGAGGTGAGGGAAATTGTTGTTTGTTTAAACTTTAAGTTATTTTTTCTCGTAGGCCACACCAATTTAATTTCTAATTTCTCAGACATTAAAATTCTAGCCAGAGGACATCATGCAAATAGAAGGCTTGGGTGAAAACTTGCACCTGACTCTGTTCACTCCCTGAAACTATGTGACCTAAAGTACAGACTTTCCCGTTATCATGTTGATGTTCCAATCAAGCATTATTTTTTAAAACTGAACACCTAGAAATTAAATTAGTGTGGCCTTATGTTCCAAAAAAATGTCATGCTGAATTTGACTAAATCTTATGTATTCTAAAAAATGAGAAAGCTTCAGAAAAAAAAGGATTAAGGTTTCCACATATTGTAGAATAAAATTCAAAATAGTTCTTCTCTTTTCCAGATTGCTATCATGGGCCGCAGTAACGTGGGAAAGTCCACCCTTCTGCAGTGTCTGTTCAGAGAGGTTCCTGACCTGGAAGTCAAGACATCAAAGACACCGGTATGATTCATCATTTTTAAGCAAGGAATTCAGGTATGAGAGAACAACTTTCTGAATTTGTGTAACTTTGCACACTGGCTGCATTTTTTCGATTTCCGTCCCTTGAACATGAAAAAAGGAGAGTTCACAGCTTATCATTCCCACCCTGCAAGAATATCTAAAACCCAATTACATCAATGAAGACAACCAGGTACAATATTACACAATACAAAAAAAGATAAAGCAATTGGATAATTTGTCTGAGTGAAGGGTCAGACGTTTCAGATACCATCCACTATCTTTCATCAGTTACTCTTATTCTCAGTTACTGATGAAAGATAGCGGATACTATCCAAAATGTCTGACTCTTTAGAGACTTTATTCAGTTGCTTCATTTATTTTGTATTGTATAAAGCCCAGCTAATTTTCTGTTTCATTCCCAGGGCCACACCAAGATGGCCAACTTCTTCAGGGTGGGGCGTGCCATGACATTAGTGGACATGCCTGGGTATGGGTACAGACAGCCGGCAGACTTTGTCCACATTGTGGAGGATTACCTGACGCAGAGGAAGAAGTAAATTATTTGTTGTTTTGTATTTTGTATCCAATGTTGTACAAAATATGTTGTTATGTTTGACATTTTGGGCATAATATCAACAATTTGCTGCTTGTGTCTGCTAGGGATTTGAACCCAGAACCTTTAGATTTTAAGTCAATAACCGGAGGTTGCCAACTTGCCACCTTGTCTGATCATGATCTGTAACCTTCTGTCCCTACCAGCCTAGTATTGACAGTGCTGCTCATAGACGGAAAGTTAGGCATCACGCGCAAAGACTGGCGCAGGATCTCGATGCTGGAGGGGGCAAGTTTACGTCATGCGGTGAGTCCTCCTTCCCTGACCTCCGTGTCCTCTCTTCCTACAGTTTGAGAATGGCAGTCTTCATGGTAGATGGCGCCGCTGGGATTGCATCATGGGATACTGTTGCTATAGAGATGATTGAAGAATTTAAGCGGCCTTATGTGGTATGTCTTTCGTCAGTTTTTGCAGCATTCCTTGCAGTATATGTCCAGAAATAGCAAGCAATGTACTGAATTAAGGGTATGTATTAGGATATTACAATGAGAGGTTACTGCTAGAGACCTCCAATGTGTTATACCTCAATGGAAAATTCAGTTGTTAATAAATCTATGATTTGGGTCTAAGTACAAAATTATGTTCGTTATGTCTGTAAATAGGCAGTAATGTACAGTCAAAACTGCCCAAGAGGACCACTCAGGGGACTGCTAAAACCTGGTCTATGTGGACAGGTGGTCACTATAGACAGGATTCTTAATGCTTGTGTCAATGGGAAGAAGTATCTTTCTTAGGGACCCCCTAAGAGCGTCCACATTGTCCTGGTGGTCTTTATGTAGAGGTGGTCACTTGTACAGGTTTGACTGTATTGATAAGGTACAACATGTGTTCTTTTTCAGCTGGTAATGACGAAGATAGACAAGGTGTCGCGACACGTTCTCCTCAGGAATGTCCTTGCTGTCAGACAGGTGATCAAGGAGAGGACAAAGGCATGTCTTCCTCAGGTGTTCCTGGTCAGGTGAGGGTTGAATATCAACTTAAAGTGTCTTAAAAGGGAGCTGTCTTAAAGATAAGAATTGTCTACGTACATGCTGAGAATCATCAGCAACCTGATTAATGAACTGAAAACGAAACAGCTCAAAATGGACCCAATGGATTGTGGACAGTTTTGTAGGTCTATGCCAATGTCAAAATGTACAATTTTTGCTTTGAACAATGCCATCTCCCCGAAAAATATGTTTTGGGGGCATCGCCTCTGCATTGACATAAATGTAGAACAACACAACACAAGAAAAATATCCCTATTCAAAGATCCTTTCTGTTCAATTCTTAAGAAACAAGAGCTTTTAAAAAAAGCTGGCGTTTCGGCTACGTTTATAAGTGTGAATTGTCTTTTCCCTTTACTTGAAGTAAAATCTGCCAGAGGAAGTCACTCAAGGGCTGTTCAGTCTATAAGAAAAATTGTCATTTTGGGAAATGAGTACTGTTTTAATAGAGAAAGGCAGATTGGGGAAAGCAATTTTGAAGTTACGTCACTTAACTTAAGTGCTTTTGAAAAAGCTGGTCTTGGCCTACAACTTGTGCTTATTTGTAAAATGTATAATAGGCTCATTATAAAAGCTATCAATGTAATTATGTACATGGCACGCAATAAAACATAAAATTTGAAAAAGCACCATTGAATCATCAGCACTATGGTAATTAAGTGAAATAGAAGTTCATAACAGCTAAGGTTCTATCTAAAATGACTACCAAATGTCAAACAAATCAACAGCTACCTCATCCGTATTATTCTGGTTTCCGCATTTACAACATTTCTTCCTTATTTTCCTGGGTAATTTTGCTAAAATTCATGAAAATTCCCATAGTTTTGTGCCGAGGGGCGCCACTTTCCACGTCCGTGTTGTCTGAATGAAGTCGATACTGAACAATGGAGCATTTGCTACTGTAACAAAGAATCGCTGTTTTGCAAACAACATCAAGAGCCTCTGTTTACATCGTGGATAGAAGTTTAGTGGCGAGTGTTTTGCAAGAATCATCTTACCGCGCATAGGAGCCGCTGCACGGTATTTTCCATTACAATGAACAGAAAAATTCGAATGCCGGGTTTGGAATCTATGAAGTCCTGTTCATAAGACAAAGGCCTTGTATATATTAAATGAATATTTAAAAATAACAAATATAAAATATTTCTTTATTTATTAATGAAAAAAATGATATTCATAAATATGATATTGATAGATTAATATAATATCAATATATATTTTTGATATTCAATATCTAAAAAGAAAAAAAAATTCATGCACGGACACGAACCCGGATCTTCTGAGTCCGAAGTGCTTCGCGTTGCCAGATCGGCCAAGCTGCGGTACGTACTTACTTACTTTGGACGTAATGCTATAACCTCACTATATGGTATCATTTATGCCGATTTTTGCTCGTTTTCTTGACGAAATCATTTTTTTTCTTCTGCAATCTTGTGGAATAGATGTAATATGGTCATTTTTCAGGATATCAAAGTCCGAAACCACAATGCAATGATAGTTCCGAACAGTTGTAGCAGTTACATGCGGTCGCCGTCCTGTGTCACATGCAAATCTAGCGTGCCTGCCTTTTCGTGCTCTCTTGCCATATAAGGCAACGGCTATACAAGGATTTGAGAACGTATTGCCATATAAGGTCTTATTGTGTGCGACACAGTGTTGAACCAAGCTTCCCTGGTTCCCTGGTCCTTGCTTGAAGGTAAAAGCCAGGACAATGCGTTCCGGCGCGCATGCAAAAAAGAATTTCAAAAATATTTTCAGTACAACACATATAGGTTAACAGTCCTTTGTACGCAACCAAAGAGTTCATATCTAACTTTTTGTAGCACCATCTGTTAGTATTGTCCTGTCCTGTCCATGATCCTCAGGGCAATACTCCAAATCCAGCAAGGTGTCATTAGAGTGGGACGGTAACAGATGGTCACTGTAACGTCAGCTTGGTATCAACACTTTCCTTCTGTACAAAGAACTTTCTTATCAGTGATTTGCCAATCTGATGAAGCTATTTATGGACAACAAAATGGCATGATTGTGCAATTTGAGCTCTGTTCCAACACTGACATCACGTTTCCGGTTTCCCAACGTTCAGGGCAGTGAATCAGACATCTGATGAAAGTCGTTGAGATTGACCAAAATTTCATGGTGTTTTCTTTGTGTTGGAACATAGATCTAGCTCAAATTGCAGAATTATGTACTCGACCAACACAGAGCTTTCAATCAAACAAAATGGCATACTGTAGTTCATGTTTCTTTCACTGTAACTTTATGTTTACTGTTTTCACGGTCACCTCTGTACTGTGAACTTATCATCACCGTGAAAAAAAACCTGTTGTTATTATTTATCATTCCTTCACACATCCGTTCTGTAAATCACTTGCCACCACCGTGAATGTCCATTTTCCTTACACCATGAAATTTTGCTACCTTGAAGATAAAGTGAATTACAGTATTTTGAAGCAGTTACACTTATTTTCCTTTTTGTTTTCCCCCCACAGTGGAGTGACAGGAGACGGGGTTCCACTTCTACAGTACTTCTTTGCACACGTCACAGACTCCCTCAAGAAATAAGTAATGCCAATGGTCTAAGTCCTTCCTGCATCATTCATAGTGCATAGGGCGGTGCACATTTCCTTTCTTAACCCTGGGCCTCACAATGTTGTGTAATCACTACAGCAGGGGTCAGGCTAGTGCTAGTGGTCGATCCGTACCCCCATAGGAAGGCCTGGTGGAGGCTACATAGGTCGCTGGAAAAATAGTAAAAATTGGCCAAATAGACAGGTCAAAGTCAACGTCACAGTTCCTTCCCACACCGATGGTGCATAGTGCGGCGGCGCCCATCTCCGTTAGCCCTTGGGCCACACAACTTTGTGTAATCACTACAGCAGTGGGGGCTAGTCCACTGGTAGTGGTGTGTGTTTAACTTCCATACTCTTTCCTTAAGAGTGCTTATATGTAAGCAGAGAAATCAGTATGTGCCATTTTAAAGTCTTTGGCATGACCCACTCAGCGGGATATTGAAACCGCAGCCTACCAAATGCAAGACGATGATAAGTAAATGCTCTGTAAATGCACCGTCCTAAAAGCAGGACCCCTGTTGCTCGATTCGTTTGCTCGATTCGTTTGCTCGCTCGCGTAGGGGCCTTGCTCTTAAGCCCCTGTAAAACATGGTTCTGGCTACGTCGCCACCAAAACAGCTTCAGCCAATCAGAGTGTTTGCTAAACCTCATCAAGAGCAAAAGGACGCTGGGAAGCTATCAACCAATCAGGTTATGTCTCAAATTGTTACTTTAGGTTCAGAACAAATTAACCGCCAAATTGTGCCAAATAAGGTAAATGCTGCAGTTTAACAATTTATGGACTGGAGAGCAAACTGGTGATCATCAACATTGTCCAGCATTATTAACCTTACAGATGAATCAGCAAACAATGAAAGAGATTACAAATCAAAGCATGTTCCCAGCTTTATTTCTGCCATTGTGCCATAGTAATATAGAGAAAAACAGTATTTAACTCAGCTGACTATGCATTTTAGACAGACAATCTTAAACTTAAGTTAAAGCCACATGGTTCTTTTGTTAAGTGTTACCAGTGAAGGTAGCCAACTGGTACTTTCTGTAACTGTATCTATATAGCCGGTATAACTGTATCTGTATCTATATAGCCGGTATAACTTTAATTATAAGGCATCAGTGTCTTTCAACATATATCGTCTTTTTGTCATGTCATGAAAGATTGTCAACAGACCACTGCCATTGTCAACAGACAACGATGAGATACCATGGATGTAGATGGTAGAACACATGGAATGAATGAGCCATTTTTACCACTGTACAGTCAAGTCAAGTGTAGCAAGTGAATCATGTCATGGGAAGTGCTGGAATCTTACGTTGACTTGGCCCCAAAGAGTCCGACGATCATAAAGACACAGACAAGTACTACACCATCTGTTGTCATGTAGTTATTGACACCTTGACATCACTACTATTGTTTTAGCTAAAACATAACGATATTGCCTCCAAACATCTGCTTGTAGATTACTTAACTATTACATGTACCCCAACATTTCTGCCCTTCTACTACTGTAAATCCCTTTGATATTGCGGCTGGTAATTTTAGCAGTTGGGGGAAAAGGGAATAGTTCACTTTATTTAATTTTAAAGGTGGGAACAAATATCACTGTCTCAAATGTTAGTGGTCAAATATTTCCGATGATGAAATTCTAGTGGTTGACTAGTGACTGTTGAAATAGCTAGAATTAAGTTACCATTAACAAATCAACAATTACAGTAATCTCCAAGCAGATCTTTCGATTGGCAAGACAGTATCCATGGACCGAAACAGTACTGGTATCATTTGCCAACTGATACTGTCTAGGCCCATGGATACTGTCTTGCCAGCCGAAAGATCTGTTTCGTCCCATCCAATCAACCTCTCTTAAACTCAGATTCAAATCAGTCATGACCCGACAAATCGCTTCCAAGTTTGTCTTAACGACTACATCTGGCAAAGCAAACTCACCAGTTCGGCGTGGGAAGTTGTCAGCTTTTAAAGGGTGTTTTCAGATTGAGGCTGTTTGGAAATGATATGATCCGACCGCCCTTAAACCTTTTGAACACAAGTACATGATTTGAAGTTTGAAAGAGATCGATTGGACGGGGTGTGCTTGGAGATAACTCTTCTACAGCTCATTCCTCAGGTAGTGGTCTGGTCTGCTCCGGAGAAGATTACTGTACTCCGACACTGGCGTGTCGATCTTCTCACACAGCTGACTGTTGATCGGCGGCGCGTGACCCTCCGCGGGTTCCCCGTCACGATGCCGCCTGCGCCTGGCGTCCCTCTCACGGAGACAGTACCCGCGGACCACAGCGTTCTTCCTGCGGAACTCTGCCACCTCCTCCTGAAACACGGGGCCCGCATCGTGGATCTTCTTCCACAGGACCTTGCTGAAGTGCTGGTACAGGATGACGTCCACGTTGTTCCACTTACGCAGCTGAGCGTGGAGCGCGTCGGTCGTGGGATGGTCGGGGACGTCAGATTTCACCTGGGAAAAGTGAAAGTAAAAAGTGAAAAGTAAAAAAAGAAAACGGAAAAGTAAAAGTAAAAAAAGAAAAGTGAAAAGTAAGAGTGAAAGTGAAAAAAGTGAAGAGTGAAAAGTGAAAGTGATTTCGAACCTCCTTGATGAAGGTTAGACATCCAGTTAAAGATATACACGTAAACAATAAAAGTTACTCATGCCATTGGAACTCACGACCTCTTGGTCCAGAGGCAGGGTCACTAACCACTGGACTACTCATCTCACCTCATCTATCCCTAAGTCTATTCGACTTTTGGGGCACTACAGATCTGACAACCAGTTTTCTCCACCCTTCTCGGTTTTCTGTTTTTCTTAATGTCACTTTATAGTGTCACGTCTGCGCATTCCCTGAACCACTGGACTACGCACGCTACCAACCTGGAAGCCTGGTTCGAAGTAGACGATGTCGTCCAGAGTCCAGCACATCTGTCTCTTCAGCAGAACCAGGGACTCGTCCATGTACTCAGCGATCATGACCTGTGGCGGCAAGGTGGTCTTGTGGTTAGGGTTGTTGACTTGGTTGAAATCTAAAGGTTCTGGGTTCAAATCCCCAGCAGGCCCCAATGTTATGGCCTTGGGAAAGGTAGTTGATACCTATTTTCTCCTTTGACTAAGGTGAAAATTAGTACCTAGCATCAGTTAGGGACATCTTTTTGGATGGGACGTAAAGTAAGAAGTTCTGTGTTTGAGGTGATACACACCTTGACCATGTTAAAAAAACCACCACACGTATCGAAAAAAGGAAGTGGATCAGTTCCTACAGTCCGGGCTTACCTTGCACCTACTGTAAACTGGTGCGTTATGTCTAGCGACAGTGTACTTGAAAAACAAACAAACAAATCACCAGGTGGAAGTTGGTCTCCATGTCCCGGATGAGGTCCTGCATGGCGTCTTCGTCCTCGAAGTTCTCTGGGTCGAGGCCGAGGTCGTACGCCTGCGGGTTCTGCAACAGGGCACGCTCAGACGCCAGGGAGCTGAAGGGGGAAACATTGTCTGTTAGATATGTCTATGAGAGTTAGACATCTAGGTAATAAGATGCACAGTCTAAAGGTTACTCAGGCAACAAGATAGATTTTGTAAACCGTTGGACGTTTCAGATGGCATCTGCTGTCTTTCGTCAGAGTCTGTGTGAAACATGACAGTAGGGTTCAAGTAGGTGAAATTATACTAATTTATTGGCAAAAAGTTAGGGACGTCGTCTCGAATGGGACATAAAGCCCGAGGTCCCGTGTTTAAGGAGAGCCACACGTCGAGCATATGATTATAAAGAATCCACCACATTTGATATCAAAAAGAGTAGGGCCCGTCCCGGCGTGGATCAAACCTTTCAGTCTAGTCTAGTCTTACAGCTTGTACTCGCCTGAAGGCGGTATACCGCGTACCGGTTATTCACATCAAACAACAAACACATGTTCTTCTCAAGGTTCATCTGTGACGGCAGTCAACATCTTGATAAGTTTCCACGAACTTTCCGTAAACAAAGTCAAGTACCTACCAGACCTAAAATCGGGTCAAATCAACTTGAGAAGGACCATAGGTCTGGTCGAAAACTTGCGTGGTAAGTGCTTTCGATCCGTATCGGTAAGCACGTCCCCAGAACGGAAGCGTTTAAGGTCGTGTTCGCGTATTTCAGGTTGATATCTCACATATAGGTTCATTTAGTTGTGTCCAAAGACATATTTTATACAACGGCTGTTACTCCGATGCAACATTGACCAAAGAGAACAAAAGAGATTCGGCAGTTATAATAGGTTTAAATAGCAGGCTAATTGCCGTATACACATAAGTTATGGCGCGTGCTGTATCTGTATAGCTGATATAAGCGCCCCTCGGCGTAATACACCAGCTTAACTTTGTGTACAGAAATATAGTGTGTAAATCTATCAGTTTAAACAAATAGTTGCGTACCTGAAGCGATGGATGTACTCCCCAGGCTGCAGCAGGAACTCCTTGAGCGGGTCGGAGGCCAGGATGCCCATGCGCTGCGCCAGGTGGTAGCGATGGAACAGGGCGGGGAACTGCGTCTCGGGGCGCCGCAGGATGGTGGCGTACGGCGCCTTGGGCATGACCAGGTTCATGATGCGGGGGTTGTACACAGCGTGGTTACACAGGATGTCATAACTGTGGGAAATATACGTGGTCAAAGTCCTTCCCATTCATGGCATCATCTGCTCTGAAAGAGTGCCAGTACGTTCTACAGCTGCAGCATGACCTCAATTTGTTCTAACAGATGATTCGTTTCGTCCGAAAGTCCATTGTATGGTATTGTCAGCTGTGCAACTCAGACATACCGGTATGTATATGTATATCTAGTTGACTGCAAGACTGTACAGATGTAAAGTTTAAATCTTCGAATGAAAACCAAATGAAAAATGTGCAAGGTCAAAGTCCTTCCCACATCATTCTATTTGCACTAAATTCTTTGTTTTCTGCAATTCTTCTCCCTCAAACTTTTTAAATGTAAGCTTGGTAACGTTAGATGCAGGGGTGAATTGAAAAACATCAAAAAGAACACACAACATCAGCAAATAATTCTGGACAACCCTAGTCCAAACTTGAAGTCATTGAGATTTTTCAAGTTCAATGAGGTTTTACAAGTGTCTGAAAGCTCCCCTTTACCCACACATACTTCTACACTACATCCATGGAGGACCCGTCCTACTGACCTCCCAGTTCGTGAAGGCAGCATGTGGTTCGTCTGGAAACACTGTGGCCATCCCGTGTTCTCATCGCCCTCCTCCTTTGGTAACACAAACGTCAGGTTTCTCAGGTCTCCAAACCGCTGGGGAAAAACAAGAAGAACATGTATTATTTAGTTTTATTGTCTTTGTGAATAGACCAAATGTCTGAAACATAAAACGCAGAGGTAATACACTAATACTAAAAAGTCCCTAGGAAGCCCAATCCTACGCAACTGTCACAGACTATGCTCCAAGATCTGTCTACCAGTCGAAAAGCACGACCATAGTACGTCCGGAACGTCAGGTATCTAAAGCGGAAGTTGCAGTACAGTAGAAAGTCGCTACGAGGCCCAATATCGAACTTGAACTTCGTTTTCCCGACCCTACCTACCCACTGAATATAATTAGGATCCATCCACAGCTTTGTTATGCCTGTTCACACGCACGCGCACACGCACACGCGCGCACACACACACACACACACACACACACGCACACACACGCACACACACACACACACACACACGCACACGCACACACACATAAACGGCACCGAAAACATAACCTTGGCGAAAGTAATTTGGCAGCCACGATGTTTACCTGTAGTATATTCGTGACGACGTCACCCTTGGCCATGTGGACGCTGATGAAGACGATCTTGGTCTGCTCCTCACATCTACCGTGCCCAGGTATGTTCTCATGGCTTCTGGTGGAACAAAAGTACAGAGATATGCCACTGTGATACTACTGATTAGTATATATACTCGCAAAAAGGCACGGATAGATCTTGAGGAACTTCAAATGTGAAATACGTCATAAAGGAGGTTTCCCTATAACCGCTTTGACGTCATGCACCCCTTGTTAACAATGGTTAGCCCTTAGCCTGAGTACCGTCCACCGTAGTGACCGCTGACCATGGATAGCAAGCGACAAGCATTGAGACAGCGGTCACTACGGAGGATGGTACTAGTTAGCTAGTTAGCCCTGCAGGCCTGACACATAGCACGAAAATCGATCGGCCAGCTCTAAATTATATTTTCGGCGGTAATACGGCCGGCGTTCTCTCGATCATCGCGCGATTAGTAGAGATCGCCTGATGTTCACCGAGCCCCGTTAGACATGATAGGGTGGATTTTCAGATGAGGTTTACGCTCGGCCTGTCGATTTTATAATAAGAAAATCTGTTCTGCCGCCAAGATCCGGACAACAAGTGTTCATTGACCTCGTATATTCTCAGAGGAAAATCCGTTCCTAAGTTCAACCTCTTTGGAAGTTAGATCGTACAATTATCCCATCTAAATACGTCGATGGAGGTTAGGCATCTAGGTGATAAGATACGCAAGACGATATTAGTTACTCAAACAACTGGATAAAACTTTTCCAAATGTTATCCAGTTGCCTGAGCAACTGTTTCCCTGCGTATCCCCTCTTAAACTTTGTTTCTATGATCATGCCAATGTCGGACGTATATCTAGGCAGTCTTTCCTTTTGACTTTTCGACGTGACTTCGAGTACATATTGTAACGCTGCCGCCACCTGCGCTTTACCGAACCAGCTGTCAAACACTCGAACCTCTTACTTCGTTAGAGTAAGAGGTGCGCCTATTGTCGTACCAGGTTTGGAGAGCGGATACTGTTATTTGATACCGACTTACTGGAGGGAGTGTCTAGTCATGCACGTAAAATATGGTATTTCAAAATGGAGTTACCAGGCAGGGCTGGGCGTTATTGGTATTCTCGTCACGAGGGTTTCAAAGATAACATCGGAAATTGAAAAAAATATACCTGTACTACAATGTACGATATAATGTACTAGCATATGTACTACGTATTCTTACAGTATACGCAGCCTAACCTGGTGCGCAGACCTCGAAGGGCGCCATCAGGCTCCTCCGGCGGCATTTGAGAACCTGGCCCATGTCAAACATCGCAAATCAGCGCTACCCCCTAAATCAACACAGGTCGCACCTAGAAGCGCTGCGCACGAGGCTAATACAGCCCCATTCACCAAAGATATATCGGCTCGAGGGTATAAGGGACGAACTGTTATGTGAATTATCAGGACGACACGTGTGTTTTTTCGCTCACTCGAGTGACCAAGTACAAAGTGCCATGCCCTACCTGTCTACAGCTAGGCCCTTCCCTCCGAACACCTGGGATAACACTGGTAGGCCCGCCGACACTGCTCTGCTCACATCTTTGTCTTCCACAAATATCTTCCTTGTCAAGAAGACGTAGAAGGCGGCCCAGGAAACGGCGGCGAGGACGCACATGGCGGAGGTCTGTCTGAGTTTGCCTCGGCACCTCAGCGCGCGAGCGCAACTCGCCGCGAACATGCTGGAAGAATAACTCCTTCTTCTTTTCCCTTACAGTAACTTGGGTCTAGTCCACGTTTCACTAAAGAAGACCAGTATATATGACACGAGAGCGCACTTTGAATAAAAGTCGGTATTTCCTACCGGCCTTCAATCGACGTTTACTTGCTGATCAGAAGCTTTTCGTTGATCAGAGTTCTTTCCTGGAGCTAGATAACTTTGACCCTTGAACGTCATCGAAGTGTCTTTGTACCCAACGACAATGTTCCGCCCTTACGTGATCGCAGGCTTTGAGTTGAAGTGCGTAGATGTCCTCTAGTTTGTAGCTGAATAGTCATACAATATCTACGTACATCCCCGACCGCCGCAACAACCTAGTGTTCCTCTATACGAGCGACAGGGGGATTGAACGTTGTTAGAACAGAATGTCGGCACCACTACTGTGGAGAGTCCGGATCCCGGGAACACTCCTTCCTGTCTCAGAAAACCGCCGTGCCACAGGTTAAACATACTGTCGGTAGCGTCCAACTGGAAAATGTACGAAATTCTCGGAACGCGTTTTGTATTCTTTCGGTCCGGCTCCTTTCCTGTTTTCTCAGTATCGTCCGACTATTCTTGGCTCCAGCCCAGTGGAAGTGATTATGACTCTGAAGAGGCAAGAAACACGTTCATACATTATTAGATAAAAATTGTAAACATGTTTTAAGTACGTTGATGAAAGTTAGACATCCAGGTAGTAAGATACGCCAAAAATAATTACTCAAGCAACTGGATAAAATTTTGAAAATTTTATCCAGTTGCTTGAGTAATTATTTTTGGCGCATGTTGTAAGTAATTGGGAAGTTAACCTAAGTGCTATGTTTATGAAACCGTGATGGCCGAGATGTTGATCATTGCACTTTGACTTTTTAGGATAAATCACTCTTTTTTTACTGCAACAGACTATCAAGAAAAGTATTAAAGTACCTGATCGGACTTAAAATGTGGGTCACGTTCGGCTAGCGCAGGACGCCCACATAGACTAGCTGAGTTAGACGGAAGTCACTGGCCCGTGCGTAACGTGAGTTGCATCATGTACGCACAGTTAAACCTCAACCTTCACAACAGATTAGGACTAGGCTTGGCAATCCACCCGTCACGCCGGTAGGCGACTTGAAAATAAACACATTAAGAGATCAAACGCTTTCCATGCCATTGTAACAGTTAACCCGATACTATCGGCAACGTGAAATATAATTATAAGGCACGCACGTTAAGGCACCACTTCTACGATAAGTCTGTGATCTTTTGTCATGGTTGTCAGGTAGGGTTCATTGGCCGAGAAATCTTGATGTTTTTCTACTCCAATTTTCATGTATCTTTCCGACGATAACTCAAGACTGTACCATGACTATCACGGTAAGCACAGCTTCTCCTAAGAGCGCACTTGCGCACTCCGTGACTATCTGAGACTCTGTACGCTATGCTCCCTTGGTATGCCTTGTGTGATCTACCTGCAGAGTAGAGCATACTACATACAACAGAATCCATGTGTCTTGCTGAGGTTATAGATATCATGTGGCAAACATCTGACTCGTATACATGGGGGTGGGGGTGTCTCGACTCAAGTTACGCTACTTGAATTGAGGAGGACCGTTTTACGATAAATCCACTGGAAAGCAATGACGCAAAACTAACCCTGGCTACGAATTATGGAATGAAATAGCTATCCTACGAAATATGGGGAACTGAAATGGATATGGCAACGTCTTACGGAAAAGGGGCATGCAGGTCCCCACATCTAATTCAAGTCAGGTGTTCAAGTAAAGGTGTGCTTTACACCAGGTGCCCTATAAACGCATGACAACACGATCAACATATTTACTTTGTTTAAAAGGCGGAAAGCGCCACCGCAGTTCTCCGCAATCATGCCCAACGTATCGTCACTAATGTCCCCGACAGTCATACATAAATCTATGTAATCCAGAATATCAAGTCGTCAGCTATGGATAAATCTTGTGTATGATACTTACGTTTTATTCCGCAGCGCACAGAGAGTTCCAGTCAATGGCAGCCGGAGTTTGCGGAACTGACCCGACCCCGCGTCGACAGATGGCACAGTCCAAATCGACTTTAGGGTGGCGTGCCAGAATTACCTTTCAAGAAAATGATCGTACTAATACGATATGTCACTTTACTGTCATTAACATTGAAACTAGTGACTGTTAAATTTGTACATTTTATGAGAATATTTGACAAAGTGCCGTAAGTGTTCGCTATTCGAAGATTATTGTGCTCTAAGTCACTACGCCGTACCCTATGTAGTTGTTCAGCGGCCCTGTTGTTGTGACAAGGTAAACGGCGTGTGTTCAGCATGGCTGGCTGCCGGTCTGATGCAATACTGGGGGGAGGTTGAGTTATATGGGGCTATATAGTAGCAGGTCTCTACCACTTACGTCTGCTTTAGGGAGAATAATTGCCTGGGAAATTTGGCCACCGGAAGGTTTCATTTGCAGGCGGCGAGGGGGAATTGTTAACCTTCCCGTGGACTGACTCTACTGGCCAATTATTGAACTTTTTTGCCGAGGCCAATTCTACGATCCGTACCCCTATAGGAAGGCCTGGTGGAGACTACATATGTCGCTGGAAAACTAGTAGAATTAGGCCAAATAGACAGATCAAAGTCAAAGACAAAGTTCCTTCCCGCACCGATGGTGCATAGTGCGGCGGCGCCCATCTCCGTTTCAGTAGCTCTTGGGCCACAGCCGAACTGCTCAACGGTATCCAATTTTTTTATGGGAAACTAATTTGCGGTATTTTCAGTACCAGTTGCGGTCTCTCACTAAAGGTGAGAACGCGGCGTTGGAGGGTGGATCGACTTTACGAAAAAGAGCGTTGATGTACTGCTATTTCTAAATGTACAGATTCAATTATATCTACTTGTATTTGACCTCTTAATACTCTACCGTGTCCTCGTACGAACCCAGGGTTTGTTTATTTGTTAAAAGATCTACTTCTCCTGGACCTGGGGTTATCTAAGGTAATCTTATACTAAACAAGCAAATGACCATGAAAGAGTAATTGAGGTTCAATCTTAATCTTGTGGGCGTTCCCTGCCGTTTTTATTCCACATCACTTGACTTAAGCTGCAACTGCGCAACATTGCATGGTGAACTATCCAAGCAGTAATAAAATTGCGTGCTTACTGTGTCACGCAACTGGTTCGAAGAAATAAGCCAGACAGTCGTTTTTCTAGCACATGTATTTGGGCAAATTTTAATGTACTTGTTGCCTGCGCCAGCAACTACATATTAACATCATGCTTCCAAGACTATGGGTAACATTTGGGGGGTAAAGTGAAGGAACAAGTGCTGATAACTTGGCTGAAAGTGTGCTTTACCTTGTTACCCACTGTCTTCTCTCTATAACTTAAGATGGTAGGTGAATTCCTTTTATTTGTGAACTTTGTCAAGAGAACACCCACAAACTATTCTTAGTCCCCCCATTACCAAGTGCAATGTATATGGACTATCTATCGTTAATATTATATTTAAAAAAATTAAAAAAAACTTTTTTTTTCCAAATTAGTCATATTTTACAGTGCCCAACAACTTTACATACAATATTTCAATCAAAAATATATACAAGTACAACCTGTACAAGTAGCAGTATCTATTTACATAGCTGTTCAACAGCAGATATGGGACAAAACCTAGAAAATAATCCTCATAATTTTATAAGCTATATACCACTAAATTTTACATTGTGATTTGTCTATACAGGATGCACTCTTTAAGAGCCCTACATTACCAAATACACTGACCACCTGTCACTAATTGTACAGATGATCTGCACATACATGCTGCATCAAGGTGGTTTGATTCTTTCAAGATCCTCTGTAAACCTACTCTTTACCTCCATCTGTGACATTGGTTTACTTCTGTGTGGAATTTCTACACTTTATTGAAGGTTCCAGTGACAGGCAGGGAGAGGTGCCGAAAGAATCTACAGTTGAAAGGACCTCTTTTACAAAGTGTATGTTATGAGCATTTCCATGGCGCAACAGGACTCAGACTGCCCATAACTGGGATGATCTTCAATTCATTATTCCCATGGTGCCTCAGGAGGCCACCTGTAACCGAGGTGCCCCCTCGTGTACCCTTCCCATGGTGCCCTCCAGCTGCTCATACTCCTTGACCAGCCCCGTGAGCGACTCCAGTGCCTGGGAGAACTGTGCCGCCTCCATGCCGTCCACATTGGTGTAGTGGTGCAGATGGGCCTGAAAAGGAGATATAATCAGAAACAATACATTGATGAATATTAGACATCCAGGTAATAAGATATACCAAATAGCAGTTACTCAAGCAACTGATGATGATAATGAGTTCTCAATCATGGTTTTCATCATCATCCTTTGTCTCCTTCGTCATCTTCATCTTTCATTCAGGATTCTTAATGATTGTGTCGATGGGAAAAATTATCTATGCGACCACCACTATTCACTGCTACCTGCATAACGTGATGTCACAGAAGTGGTGGATTGTTCATTCCTTGAAAAAGACTGGAGTTGGACAGTCAAAGAATTATATTTGTGTTGCTTCAACCTTGCTTTAGAATTGTTCCTACCATCGTAGATGAATTTTCAATATATCTTTCATTTCTAAACAGATCCTCACCTTCCTCTTGTAGAGCTTGTGGAACCTGTCCATGAGGTTGGTGAATGTGTGCCTGATACATGTGTTGTTAGCCAGGGCCAGGAGGGAGTAGGGCTGCCCCACCGGGGGTACGGAACACAGGCCTGTCTTCCAGCCCTCCTGGTTCCAATGGATGAACTGCAGTGACGGTTTCAACCTGGACAAGGAATAAAAGATTTCATACCTCTGTGAAATATTTAGAGTTTTTGTAAACTTCCTTACAAAATATAACACAACCATGTCCATTTTACACATAACATGCCAACCTCTAAAAACCCCACAGTGGGTCAAAGTAGAAAACAGCTTCTTCATCTAAACCAAAATATGTTAAAATGAACCCATACAGACTTGAATGCACAAGTGTGAATGGGCCCTAAGTGAGCAGTGTAGTCACCTGTCTATGTTCCTCCTGATGTCTGACACAGCCACATTCCCCCTCACCATTAGTGCGCAGGCAAGGGACTACTAAACATGCCCACACCTACCTTCCCCAGATGATACCATATCCCCTGTGCTTGCACCAACCTAATGAGGTTTAACTCAATCTACAACTTGACTTGACTTTGCTATGAGTGCTAGTCCACTTCCTACACTCAAGCCACTCTGTCAGCCCAGAATCATCTGTCTTTCATCCATTGCCTTCTCCAATGCCTCAGAGGGTAGGCCGGTGTCATTCTGTAGCACATGTACATGTATGTAGGTAAAAACAACAAAAAGAAGAAGAAGAGGGCGATAATGAGCAGTGTAGTCACCTGTCTATGTTCCTCCTGATGTCTGACACAGCTACATTCCCCCTCACCATGAGGGCGCAGGCCAGGTACAGGCTGTGTCGGGGGTCAGCACTGATCAGCTGGTACTCCTTCGTGAAGGCATCCGAGAACATCTGGTCAAGCCTAGACAGGAAGAAACAGTAACTCTTAATAGAAGAAATCTTTAGTGACAAAACAAATGGAGATCGAATTTCATCTTCCACAACTATATATACAAACAGACAAGCAGATACAAGGTAATCAATTTATGTACAAATGTTTTAACAAATCAGCGTGTCAGTATAAACATCCTCTGATCTATTTTAAATGTTCACAGTAATTTTCTTTTTAGAGTTTGCACAGCAACCTCTTACCACCAAATCATGACACAGTGAGCATACATTTTTGGCTAATAATTATTGACTGTTCAAATTCAAATATTCCTTTTTCCACTTAGAACTTTTATTCAGCCAGACCGATTTCACGGATGTGCTTTCTTCACTTGCTCAAGGCTTAAATGACAGTGAATGGGCAGAGGTGAGGAGCAGCCAATCCTATTTCTACCCTTAGCCAGCACAGTGAGACTAACAATTCCAAGGCTGATAACTCCCCATGAGCACTAATCTAAGGTTGGTGAGCATAGCTGTCTGTGCTGCCAAACAAGTTCTCTGCCCATCTTGCTTGAGTCTGGCACCCAGGGCATCTTACTTCCTGAGCGGGAGGCTGACGTCAGGGCTGAGGCTGGAGACCAGGTAGTGAGGCAGCAGGGAGAGGGTTAATAAAGAATAGTTACGATGGTATAAAGGCACAGAAAAGGTGAAAAGCAGCCAGCCTTACTTCCTGAGTGGGAGGCTGACGTCAGCGAGGTGGTAGAGGGGACTGAGGCTGGAGACCAGGTAGTGTAGCTGGGGAAACGGCACCAGGTTCATGGTGATCTCGTTCAAGTCCACATTCAGCGCACCCTCAAACCTGGAGGAGCTGGAGGGAAGGTAAAGGTCTCTTAGTCTATATTCTTAAAGGTTGTAGGAGCAGTGGGTTGTTAATCCACTGTGACCAGGGCACGGAGCCCATCTCTCTCCTTCAACAACCTTTTTTTAAATACGAAATACCTTGCCAACTGAAGACAGGTGAGTGGAGTGAGAAAGGTCATGCAAAATGCATTTTTCAAGGACACAATGTCCAGGCAGGAAGGCCAGGAATAGAACCTGAGATGTTTCGATCTCGTGTCTACTAGAGTACCCACTTGGCCATTCAACAAGATCATTACTACATCAGAAATTTTCTACTTCAGTACAAATGGATTGTAGTTACCAGTAACTTACATACTGAAGCAGCTGCAAACATTTCAAAAGCCCTAGGTTAGTGAACTTCGCAAATGGAAACAATAATGACACAAACCTTACCTTGTCAAGTTCAGTAAAAGGTTGGCTACGATGTTGTTCATCTTGTCAAACGGCTTCTCCTGACCTTTGATCCCGCCCATGTCAGAGGTCACGGTGCTGCCACCTTTGACCTTACTGGTGGAGGAGATCTTACTAGTTTTACTGGCCGCCTGGTTCACCATGTTGAAGATATCCACAAGAGACTGCAGAATCAAGAAGGACATAGATATGCTCTTTAATCGCATGACATCTTCAACACTCCCTACCCCCATACATGTTTGTATCTTTTCTAGTCTGTCATTTAGAATGTTGTGCCATTGGGAAAGGCACTTAACACCAGCCCTATTTCCTCACTCTACTCATGATCAGGTGAAGAAGAGTATCTAGCTTAAGTTAGGGGTGTCCCTTTGGATGGGACGTAAAGCTGTAAGTCAAGTGTCTGAGGAGAGCCACATCTTGAGCATGTTTAAAATCCCAACACTTATCAAACAAGAGTAGGGGTCCTTCCCGGTGTGAGTGGATGAAACCTATCAGTCTGGTTCTATGCAGCTTGTACCGACTATGCAAAACTGGTGTGTTATGCCTAAAGGCAGCTTACCAGTTATGCAAAAGAAACGAAGATGAGATAACTCTACAAACTTTCTGTAAATAGCAACAGATTGGCAAATCAATTTAACATACTTTTCCTAGGTACACAAGCTTTTTTTCTCAGCCACCTTCATCAGGGCAGTGCGAACTTTGTCCTTCTTGTATTGTGGCAAAATTATGACGACAAGGATACGTTCTTGAGAGGAAGTCACATTCAAGAATGCATCCTTGTCATAATAATTACAGCCTTTGCTGTGAACTTGCCTGGTTCTCTATAGGCAGCACACAGTCGGCATGTTCTGTCAGCTGGTGCATGGCCAGGACACTGTTGTACGGGGAGGTGATGACATCATCTTCCGCTGAGGGGTACACAGCTGTGGTAAACCTACAGGGAAAGGAGAAAGAAGAATAGTTATATACCAAGGACCGGCAAGGAGCCTTCCAAGGGAGTATATTCCAAACAATTCACAAGCACAGAAACAAACCAGACTTTTTCTCTGCTGTGATATTCTAAACACCTTTTCTCACCTGTACACCTCTGGATACTCCTCCTCCAGAAGGTTCAGGATGAAGGTTCCCACACCTGAGCCAGTACCTGAGTCAAAGTGACAAGGTTGTGAACTTGTAAACATTTAAAACTGCCAGATATGGTACATGAATTGTTACTTAGACAGGGGAACTACAACAATAAATATCGACAATACAAATACAATTCACTCCCCCCCTTCCAACTTAGAAGTAGAGACTAGAGCAGTCTAGTTAACGAGTCTGGTTCTAAGCAGGCTCATAGGCAGCCAGCACAATAAAGTATGAAACTCCTCAAAAACCAGTTATTCAAAGCGTATAACATATAACACCTAATAAGCTACCATTAGTGCTAACATTGGAGGCATTAGCCAGAACTTCAATATCCAGTGACTGATGGAAGTCACAGGACATGGAAAATACTGTAGTCCGTCCAACACGAAAAGACTCAAAAGAAATTGTGAAAGGTTGAGGCCTCACCTCCGCCCATGGAGTGCATAGTGAAGAAACACTGCAGACAGTCACACATCTCCGCCGTCCTCCTTATGGCTTCTGAGATCTGCTCCCTGTACATACTGCCATACATCATGTGACCCACAGCCCTGAAATATCAGCCTAAAATTTAGATGTTGATCTATTCATATACTTGTGCATAGGTTCATTCATTTGTTTGTATCTACTTGTTTGTTTGTATGTATAGTTGTAGAAGAAATACAAAAGTTGGTACAATGGTGCTCCCCCATCATACTGTAATCCCAGCACCATCATTCTGGTTTTCAAAAATAGAATTTTCTTCTCATTATTTTTCTTGTTTGTTTAGAATGCAGTGTTAGGTAAGATGTAAAGTTTAACTGCCAGGAAATGGCCTCCATCTGTATTTGAAAATTTAGGGAAAATACTAGAACTTTCACCCCCAAGAGGAGGGCTGTGTCCCCTTCCCAGATCATTGTGCATGCTGCCTTGGGTGGTTTTACCCCTAGCAGCATTGATATCATAGTCTGAATGTATGAGGTTCCTGGAATATATTATATTGATGTAGTTGAAAGCGGTCGTGAGGATATAAAAGATGACAAAACTGACCAGTTATTTCCAGATCCAGACACATCAGTGATGAGCTGCCTGTGGTCGAACACATCTCCCAGGGGTCCCTTCAGAATCTCACTCACCACCCCCTCCTCCATGTCTACAAGAACTGCCTGCAATTTCATCATGTAAAAATTGAGGTTATACAAATCAATACCGATGAACAAAATAGACGTAGAGTAATCATACTAATGACTTGTGTGTTCTTTTCAGAACATTACAATACGGGAAAAAAGGCAAAGGGTACTTGATACAAATGATAATCAAGAAGCTATGAATTTTGCCAGCTCATTTTTTCTTGGGTTCCAAAGCATACTGTTAGCTTGGTATCAGGACTTTTCGGCACCTGGATAGTTCAGCCCCTAGCAGGGCTGTCTCCAGGAAACGTCCTTCCGTCCCAGGACGGAAATTTGCTTGTTGGGACAGAAAAAGATTCAACCCTGTCTGTCCCAAAAATATCAATTTCATGACCTAAAACTGATGAAAATGTATATTTGTAAGCTTAGAATGACAGATTCAACATTGAAAATCAAAAACATGTGCTTCCAAACAATGAGTGGGA